>NC_089983.1:45724296-46027796 GCF_036417845.1 Apteryx mantelli
CACCTGAACTTTCCCATCACAGACCCTATAAACTTCCCTCATTCTCATTGAAGTCCCTATGAAAATATACTATGTAAAAATAGCATTGAGAAATGCTGCTTATTGCCTTTCAGCAACTCTGAGGCACGTACGTTTTGAAGTCAAACTTATATGTGACCGACTCTCAGTGGTTATCAGAATCAGAGCTGGTAAGCAAGAGAATGCCATGCCTATTCTCTTAGCTTTATCGGCATTATGTTACCTATTTCACCGGAATTTCCTTTAGAAACTTTGTGTCGAATGCTGACTTCATTGCACATGTGTCACACACTGATATTATTATTGCTCAGGTCTCGCTGGAAAGAAGTTGGGGCCAAAGTACTTAATTTACTAAATTATTTGTTAATTTTTTGAACAAATATGTCTTCCACAGAGAAGATGCAAGTACAATGAAGTGAGTAAAATTTCACAGGGATTTAGATCAGCCAATAACTAAAGCAGTTATTATCTTTTGGAAGAGCGAATGTCATATAATGCTGAACTTCTTCCTCTTATTCAGAAAGTTTGTTAATATTCTTACTTATGCCAGAATATGAGCAAAAGTTTTTCACATAGAGATCAAGCCTCCCTTTTCCCTGCACTATGCATAGTTCAGCTTTAAACCAAGATCTTTTAGAAAAACATAATAATATTGATGAAAATTCCAGTGTCTTATAGAATGGGATAATGAAATCCGAGTGGGTGTCCCTTGCTATACGGTCCTGAAGACAAGTACAGGATGGCTGCCACTGATATCTCTATTCTGCAGGTATTTACAGATAAAGTTACTTTCCTCTTGAGAGGACTCCCATTATATGCTTGCATTTATTCAGGCAGTTAAAGTGACAGATAGGGAATTGTGGCTGCAACTGAGGCCTTAGTAAGTCTACATGTTTATGTTTATTTCTCTGTCTTTAAATAGCAATTATATCCATCTGTGGTCCATCAGAGACATTATTAGTTTGCTGATTTCTTCTTTAGCTAAAATTAGGAAGTGGAAGAGAACATTTTTTTTAATTATTATAATTTACAATGCTGAAAAATATAAAGCCCTAAAAAAATACAGGACATCTGAGAAAGAAAAGAAAGTAACCAAATGTTCTTTTTTTCCTGTTTTTTAAATACACATCCTATCCCACCTACCTTCTCTTAGAAAATAGGAGTGTGAGGATATTGTGTGCCTACTTAGACTTCATTGCAAAAATGCAATTGCTAAAACACATTGGTTTGGTTATTTATAAACTTTCAAAGGATCACATGAGGACAAAATGGGTTTAAGGAGGTAAGTCACACAACATCTAAAATGCCTTCGGAGCCAATTCTCCTTTTGAAGTCAGCAACAAAACTTCCTCTGCCCTTTTGCCTGCATTGATATGCAAAATATGGATAGAAGCCGTGGAATGAGTTTAGCCTGGGAGTTTCTTTCGGTGCCTCCAGCGGCTGCTCCCCGGCAGCCTGCGAGGGCCTCCTGTGTGCCCTGTCTTTCACACAGCTCTTGTCTCCCTTTACCCTGCCGGTCGTCTAAGCTGAACTATGAAGAGGGAATTAAATTAAGAGCAGAGTCAGTCAGAATTATACACCATATTCAGAAAAAAAATAAACATCCCAAACCTATATGTAATATATATGAAAAGTTACATTAAAAGAATGTGAAGTTTGAGAAATCAAATGCTAAGAAGCTTGGAAATGCCATAAGAAACATTGCTTCCTCATGCCACTTTAAATTAAGTCTCCTTCTGCATATGAAATACAATCCTGTTTTTAATAGCTTTTAATACCATTTTCCAAAAAGCCTCTTCTTTGCTCACTTCGCAGCATTAGTCTTCCTTGCCTTATCTCACCTGTCCTTAAGTCTTCTTACTTCTTTATTCATCCCTACTTTTGGATCTTTAATTTTCCACATCTCTGAAACCATCAAAATTTGTCCCATGTTCCAGTCCTTTTCTATTCCTATCCACCTTCTACTTCCTACAGTCTGCTTTCTCACTTCCTCTGATAACTCGTGAATATTTGCTGACCTTTCACACTGTCATATAGCCTTCTCAGTTGCTACTCAGAAATCTTGTTTCATGTCTGCAGAATTTGTCTTTTTGGCCTCTAATGTGCCTCCCACAGTACCTGCCATTCTGAGAAGAATTAATTCTTGGTAAGTATCAGAAAATGTGAAGCTGTTGATCAAGGTCAGGATTACAAGGGCTCAGAGAGGTTGCAGTATCAGCTAATGGATGCAATACTGAAGTTAACTCTTTGCCTCTTACAGTTCTTTTTGACTGATGCTAATAAAAGAGTCCACTACAGTTTTTCTATGAATTTGAACTAACAGAAGAGTATCACCTTGACAGGCAATCACTTGAAAAAAAATGTTTAAAGTTAGAGGAATTGCACTGAAGCCTGAGTCCCACGCAGAGACATCAGTGCAAGTCATTGCAGGATCTGGCCTAAGTGAGTTAAGAAGAAAGCCAGTGAAATGGATGACACCCAAAATCCTGTCAAAAAGACAGGATTTTTCTCTCTAAGGCCTTTCGAGTATACAACCTTAGGACTCACTCCTAACAACAGAAGGTAAAAGATTTTTAGACAGATATGCAGGTTTAAAATATTGACAGTGTCTCTTTAACAACTTCAACAGTTAGAGAATTTTATGTAGGTGGGTAGATCTAATGCTAAATAGTTAAACCTGTTTTAACTAAGAACCTGGGAGTTCCAAAATAAAATCTTGTCTGCAGAAGAAACTAACAGCACCTAGGAACACAACACAAAAGAATAGGCCACTTTAATTCATCCGGATTCAAGGAGGGTCTTCTTTTCCATGCCTGATTATTTTTTTTTAATTTGGAAAATTAAGTCAAGTTTCTAATCTCTCTCTCTGTCAGAACAAAATGTTTCCACTACTATTATACTGGGACTACAGTCTGTCATTGGCTGAAGGTGTTTGGAAACCTCTGCTACACGGCTGCTGTTTTGAGCAGCTAGGAAGCTGTATTATGTTATTTCAATACATCCAATTTATATCAAATTCATACCACCTCTCATACCGGCTCTCCCTGGCTTACGATTTTAAAGGATGTCCAGGTGTTGTAACTATTCAAAGACCTGCTCTTGTCTGCTACTGGCACTTCAACCTTGTACATTGAATGAAACCTTCCTCTTCAACTTTCGAAATTGCAAATTTGTCTGCTAATGCTTCTTTCAAGTCAATACCCTGCCCTGTTTGTCCTTGCGGCCCCCTTCTATTCTGTAAGTTGTTCTTTCAACTCATCTTCAAGTCACAGGTTGTTCATTTATTTATTTATGTTTAACTTCTGCAGCACTTTCAGATCTCTCCTCAGTAAATCTGTTTATTAAAATCACCGTGAATAGATCAGAAATAAAATATATAGCTATTAATAACTATACGCTAATAAGAAGTCCCCTCACTTTTGTTACCACATGAGACACAAATTTCTGCTGTGGCCATTAGTGATTTCTTCTGAGCAACCACCGCCCAGTCTAGGGCTCTACTGGTGTCAGTAGCGAGCGCAGGGGTGCTCCTGGGCACGCCAAACAAATCAGCAGGGCGCTTGTGCATCGCAGCTTTATATCCTGCACGTGCCACAAACACGGTGCGTATCAGAAGTGCCAGTCTTTGTAGTAATTAAGCGTAGGGTTGGTCTGCAATCAGCACGGGTGCAAGAGGCCTGAGTTCTCTGGGTACGGACAGTTGCTCTGTGCTTGACCAGCGTGTGCCGTGCCACACAGGCAGGTCTGTGTGTGCACTAAAACCATGGAAGGCTGTTTCTGGGCTTGCAAAGGTTGGTAGGTCTGCACACGTATTCCCATTAATTAGAATATACGACCACACAGTTGCAGTAGCCGTGGTTAACTAAGTTCCCAAAATTCCAGTGAAGGAAGCTATTGCATGGTTAGTACTTTGCAGAATTTGTATCTAATTGAAAGATTTTGAGTTTCGATATTTTACCCACTTCTTAAGGACTGAGATGGTGGTTTCCTTGCACATTTCTGGTTTAAGTCAAAAAATTTGGGCCACTATAACATATTTTGGTTCCCGTCTTGTATTTTGATTCATAGGGACTGAGAGAATGACCTTGGGTGTGATAATGGTAGAATTAAGGAGAATTAGCTACGTTTCCTCATAGAAATTGTTTGGCTGGTGAAGACAAGTTTTTGGGCAGCCTCTGCCAGCGCACAGCATAAGGCAATATTAGCTGTAGCTCTGTGCGTAACCAAACGTGGAGGGGAGTGAACCAAGGGAGCTGGTCCGGAGGAAGCCAGGAGGCCTCGACGCGGTGACTCAACAGGCCACAGTCATCTTCTCTAAAGGACACTGCAGTTAAAACCCGGGCTGCACTTCTACCTATCACCAGCCGAGGAAGGCTGGTAACACAGATATGGCCTAGCCTTCTCCGCAGGACTGCGCCACCAGGGAACCCCTCTTCCTTCTGGCTCAGAAACAAACCACTGCACAGCTGTTTGAAAACAACTGTATTAAACACCATAATTCAAAATTGCCACAGCCAATTCCACTTATTCTTCTCTGTGTCCAAAAAAGGAGCCCCTAGTATTGTTCATCCTTACTACGTATACACAGGGAATTACCACTGGCCATGAGGGAAAGCCAAGAGAATAAATAACCGCTGTGTACAGTAACTTTCCTAAAAGTCAAGCAGAACAAGCACCCTCAGAAAGGGATTTGAAAGAGTCCCAACAAACGGGAACATCTCAAAACCATCCTCTCCTCATAGGCAACCGTGCTGCAGGAGGGGTCGTCTCCTGCATGCAGGCTGCCTTGCATTCCTGCTGTAGCAAGTCTTTGTTACAAAGCATTAAGCTCTATAAAATGAACTGATTAATGTATTTAATATAGTTACAATATGTTTTAAATCCAACTTTTTAATCGAATAATCTGCTCTGTTCATCTACTACTACTACTTCCAAGTCATTGCCGGTACACCTGTTGAATCCTAATTACTGCATAATTTGAGAACCTTTGACTAGAACATATGGAAGAGTGTATATTAGAAACAGCTTACACTTGAGAGTGCTAATCATGATTTCTCTATTTCACTTAAGATTATTTGTTGTATAGTCTTGTGCTATGTCGCAGTAAAGCCTGCAACAGGTATGTTGTACATCTGCGGAAATACCTTTCTAAATTTGAAAGAAGTAAATGGTATAAATTTAAATATTATGGATTTCACTGTGATTCTGTTTTGAATGTACAGCATACCAGCAGTTTTCATTCAGGTGAGACAGGAGGATTTTTAACCTTCCATGCAGACCAGATTTAATTTCTGTATTTCTCAGGCTTATTTCAAATCAGGATGGCCACCAAATCCACCTCTTTACACAAAAGTCTCAGAATGAAAAAAGTCATTACTATATTTTAAAAAAAACAGATATATGGAGTCATGATTTTAATGACAACTGTGGGAAAAGTTACTTTCCTTATTAGTAACATTTTTGAATATTGCATTACTCTTTCAAATGTAATGAAATCTTTGTAACTCACTGCATCCTCTGCTACATAAAATTTTGCTGAGAAGTGATAAGAGATTTCCACTTGAAGGCGGGGAATGCTGCTGTTACTCTTAGAATAATTTAATATCAGTATCCAAGTATATACCCCATTGTGGGGATCTTTGCAGATAAATATGAGAACTGTATCCCCACTCAAAGAATGAAAAGCTTGCAGCTCTAGTCCTGCAAGATGCTTTAGAGGAACAGGACCTATATTGTACAGTTTCCATGGAGATACTCCACTCCTGTTGAGGACAAATCTGCACAGAGCGCCTTGGCAGGATCAGGCTCAAAGTTTGAAAAAAAAAAAAAATCTATGACAGCTAATAAAAAACTCAATTATAAGTCACATAACATTAAAAATATGTCACGAAGAGAAAACAACTCATGAGACACCTATTATCGAAAGATCTTTCCAATCACAAATTGCAGCACAGCTTGAGCACCTGGGTTATTCATGTACACTATCCCAAAAGCTGATTACAACATCATGATATGAGTGATACAATGACTAATACAGTATCAGTACCACCATCTCCCACTCCATTCTTTCAGTATCATGTAAGGGGAAAGTGTTTAATTAGAAAGCTTTCGGTATTCATTTTCTAGCTTAATAGGCTTTTCTAGTTGATAACAACCTTATTATGGGTTGGGAATAGATGCCTAGCCAACCCAAAAATATCTTTTCCCCCTTCTTTTCTTTTAAGAAAAACAAGCAAATGTATTTCCTGTCCATTGAAATGTTGTTAATAGGTTGTACGCATTTAAATAGAGTTGTGTCAGTTCAATTAATGTAAGGGCAAGAAATCTTAAATTATATTCTGGTTTTGTGAGTGCACCATCATAGGCAGGGACAGGAGAATTCCAGGCCTACAGATAGAATTTTGCCAGTGGTTTATGATAGCTTTGGGCAAATGTGTGAGCCAGCTAATCCACCTGCAAAAATTCCTTCTTGTATACAGCAATGCTTAATCAAAGTTTCAAAATTTCATCCAAATGAAGTTCTGAAATGTTATTATTCAATATGTGTACTCCGTCCTCCAGTTTCAGCAAAGTCGGTGGTTCTCTATCTGGTAACTCTTGAGTAAGTTACAGGTACGATAGTCGTCTTATTATGCCAGACTTCCGCTTTTCTATGTACTTTGCTTGACGTGAGAGTAGAAATGAATTACTCCAAACAGAATTTGAAGCATCTTGACACAAGATTTTTATTCCTAAGAAATGTGCAGTGGTAGCTGTGGGTTTTGTATCTTTTATGTTCCAGAAACTTTCCTTTGCTTGTCTTAATGCCACTGGGGAAAATCCGAGGCGTGCTTTAGGCGATCCTTGTAGGTAATGAGAGAAGAGAATTATCTCCCCTGTTTTGGAGGATAATAAAGGGTTTCTTTAATAACACTTTAATCAGTTTTGTTTGATTTATTCTTCTATGGTTCTAGCAAGCTCCGAAATGTGTAACTTTAGCTGTAAATCTGATCACTGCCAAGGATGATCAGTGCTATGTGAAATGTACTTTGGGGTGAGCACCCAGCAGTTACGATCCCACAGCTGATACCTAAGAGTATATGCTAAGTCTCAAAACATGCGAATGCTTTTGAATTTCAGTTCTCATTTATCTGAGGATAATTATACTCAAACTTTTCACTGAAATAGTAAAAAAAAAAAAAAAAAAAAAAAAAAAGGCCTCTCATTTTCTCGAAGCAAAGTAGGGTCTTAAAAGCGTTGGGAACAGATGGCTGCCAGCACACCTTCGGTCGGCTAACACAGCGATAACACAGTTAGAGCCAGTTAAGCCAGACAGCAGGTTAGGCAGATTGCTTCCTGACATCAGGAACGGAAAGTGCCTTTTTGAGGATAGGAATATCTCTTTTGCTTGGTTTTTCAGTTAATGATCGAGATGTAGTACAGAGGTAGTTTTCTTGATCTTGACGATATGGTTTCAGACTTCAGTGGCTGTACCTTTGCAATGCCTCTTCCAGAGCTGCTATCAGCTAAACCAAAAAATTACCCTTGTTATGACCTGCCTCGAACACCACAAATGTGTGGGGACATGCATGCGTTAGTGGCACGCAGAGAAGCTCTGCGCGCCCTCGGCACCCTGCCCATAGCACCCACGTCCCTGTACAGCCTCAGCCCTCCCAGCTCTCTTTTGCCCCAAGGAGCAACTAAAATAAGATCTTGTATCCTGTGAAGCCAAAAGGAGAAGACTTGTGCTTGCAGGAGCTGACCTGCCAAATTGGAGTCTGGGGAACCTGCGTATGGATAGTCCCCTTTGATTTGTAAGTAATACTATAAATAAAATCACTCCCCCTTAAAGAAAAAAAAAAAGATCAGCTTTCATTTTACTGTGTTTTCTGGGAAAGTTTTGTTTGACTGCGGTGTCCCAGATGGAGTATTTTGGTTATGGTAAAAATGGTGAGTGTGTGTGTGCATTGGAGGGTAGGAGGAGAGAACGGTCATCAACGTCTGCTTCGTGTTACAGTGAGGTATGCTCAGCCATAACTTTGCAGGGTGAAATTTCCTTAGAAAATTTTATAATAGTCCTGCCAGTGCAGTGAAAAAGTGTACAGTCCTTTTTTTTTTCTTTTTTTGTATAGTTTATCTCATAGGAGTGCTTTGCTTTTAAGAAAGCAACAAAACTAGTGCTGAAGTATTCACTATGCAATCTACAGCTGTGAAATTAAACTGCATTAGGATATTTCTTAGGGTCTTTTTCTGGAGCTATTGTAATGTTCAGTTCTCATTCTCACTGTAAGGAAGGTAAACATATAAATAATAATCAGTGCTTTTCATGTTGCTATTACTCAACATGAGAAAAATTGATCTTTAAATGTTTAGAGGGCTGTTTGAGCCTTTATCTTCAGGTAAACTGCCAATAGGTCAAAGTCCTACTGCCTTTCCTAACAAACAGATTATAATTTTGTATTGTTTGAAGCATACAACAATAGATATAATTAACTGTGTTTTAAGGTGTTCTATTTTTCAGTGATGCACACTGGCTGTTAAAACGATACTGCATACATTCAAAGACTGAAATAGTCTCATGATTCTGCCAGTTTGGTTGTCAAGTAAATAATCTTCGTGAATAGGACCTAATATAATTAGATATATACAGTTACTTGATCTTGAAATTCACTTTGTACGAATATATCATCAAGATGCTACTCAGTAGTTGAGTTTTTTTATTGCAAACCACATGTTGCTGATCCTTGCATGTTTATTGCAAGTCTCGTGTCATTCGATATTTCCCTTAAATCTCTAGTTTATGAGCCAAGGTTAATAATGCAATTTGAGCTTTTCAAAAGAAAAGAGAATGGGAAAGAAAAAAGAAGAAAATCCTAATTTTAAGTTCTGGTGGAAAAAAGCTTGTGAAAGATCTCTGTGATGCTAAAGGTTTACCATAAGAAGTCAATTATGTGAACTCCCATTTTTTAAGTCATTGTTTTCAGGCTAATCTAATGATCAGCTTGGCTTACCATTTTAACAGCTGCATCTTTACTGACACATGCAGAATTATTCATAAGGTTGACATTAGCCTATGCCAAGGTAAGTAACATTGGTTTGATTAGGCTATTATGAGCCAATCTTATGCCTACTGCAAACACTTACAATTTTGCTATTAGTAGAATAGGTATACAGATAGATCTTTTGTTTGCATTTAAAATACTCTGTTTTTTACTTGTAATTAGGTTTGAGTATATTCTGCTTCATGTAAATCAGGTCACTTTGTAATGTCTATTTCTGTGAATTTAAAATATGCCTTTACAAATGAAACATAATATGTTGTTTTGAGTGTATAATGGTAGTTTGCATATTGTTCTATAAGTTTTAGATTTACACAAGTCACACTGATTTTTCTTATGAATTCTTTTGAATATATTAAACCTACTTTATTTTACACTGGAATCAGACTTTTTTCCAAATGCCTTTTTGCTGTTCTTGTTTTTATTTGCTTTCCTCTCCCCTTTGCTCTGCTATTTTACCGAAATCTGAATGCAGACTCTCTGAAGGCAAACAGTCCTGGCACCCGGCACGGGAAGGCTACAGACCAATAGTTAGAGACATAGCTAAGACATAGGTAGCGTTACAATAGCGCAAGAATGTGATGCATTATTATTGTCTGCATGACCTCCCTCTGAAGCGGTGCACACTACCAACTTTGATGTAATTATTCCTGGATGTGCCAAAGCAGTACTTTCGGAAATAGCCCCGGTGTCAAACATGATGAATGACCAATTCTGTAATGTCAGTCCCAGTGGTAATTCCTGCAACGGCGCAACTCGCCACACCCCGGTCTGTCTGTAAGCCCAGCTCCAGGAATTGCAAGGCCAGAAGTGATTGCTGACGTCCTCTTGTCTTGTCCGCATAATTGCGGGACGTAAGGCTTCCCGGGATTCATTCCTGTTTCGTTTCAAAGTTGAGGCACTTGGAGCAAACAGCCTCGCTTTCTCCAACTCAGAGAGCGCAGTTTTACATTAACGCTTCAGCTGAAAGGAAATCAAGATCCTTTTATACCTGCCAACAGATGATACATGAATTATGAGACCCATCAAAGGCAAGAGAACTTATCAATAAAGTAGATAATACGTATATTTTTTTCAAATTAAGCACTAAAATATGCTTAGGTGTGAACACTATAAAAATCTATTTCTGTTAGTTCACACCTTTTACAGTTTTTTCAGAAGTTGCATATGAATATTTAAATGTTCATTTGCATTAATAAATTTATGTAAAAGCTTAAAATTCTGTATTTCTGAAGGTAGTGTCCAATAATTTATTTGGACTCTAGAGTGAGACTTTCCTTTTATTTTTTCATACACACACACATATATATATATATAAAAAACACAGTTCCTCTGCCACCTACATCTGTAGAGTCCCCTGACCAGACTTCCTGCCTTCCAGGGGCTGAGTCACGTCCGAGCACCATCGTATAAGACTATGACCTCAGCGCTACAGTGGGAATTTCCGACAGAGCCAAGTGGAGCGGATGCAGCCATGCCTCTCAACAGGCACCTGCTTGCCGTGACTATGTTCCTAATCATCAAAGAGGAATCCCATAGGCTTAAAAGATAAGTTATTCATTTTGTGTTGGTGACTCACCTCCATCATATAACACGGTGTAAGAGTATATATTGTCTCCTAATACATCTACTGACACAAATTTTCAAAAATGACTAGAAATGAAACGTCCTTTTTTTCCACCTTTAATGTGAGATATCTTAAAAGCCTTGATTTTCAGAAAAGCCTTTGACAACCAGGCTGGCTTAACTTATCTCAATTAGGCAACTTGAAGCTGTGGCTTTTAAAATCTCCAGGTCCTTTTGGAAATCATTAACATGCAAAAATTTTTAATCTACCCTGAGCTCCTGTTTACACTATTTTCCATTCCAGCAGTAACCCTTCTCCCTTTTTATTTTCCACCCAAAAAACTTTGTACTGCCAGAAAAATACATGGAATACATAGAATTTATGGTTTCTAGCAGATTTTTTTTAATGCATTTTTCTCAATGTGGTTTTGGTATTTACTTTGAAAATGTTTACTTTCACTTATGTTTTAATACTAAAACAATCCCAGAAATATAAATAATTCACCTTCATATGTTGCCTTATGCATATTCTTTCAGCTTCAGATTTCATTTGAATTGCCACATAAAGCATACAAATAATTAGCAAATAATATATTTAATACAGATGTGTTTCTGGAATATTGTTTTTCTTTCACTAATTAACACTTTTCCAAACCCCCAACTTAGGACATATACAAAAAGACATTAGCATTGGAGAGCACTTATAATAAACTTCCTTTCCTTTCCTTTCCCTTCCCTTTTTTTGCTTTGTGAAGCTCAGCCTGAAAAAATGGCAGTTCCCTCTGCTGTTCTCCTCCTACTCTAGTCAATGCTTAGGGATCATTTCTAAACTGCTGGGATCTTACTTAGAAAACTTCAAAGATTGAAACCCTTTCAAGGATTATATTTTCCATGGCCATTGGTAAACATCAAATTTGAGGCACGCCAGTCAGATGCAAGAACAATGTAATTTATTAGAGTAACAAACCAGGCTATAATGGACTCAAATCAATATAATACAATTAAACCACATAAAATATGCAGAGCACAGTTGCATTTTGGCTCTTCTAACTACTTTATTCTCATGCTCATAAGCAGCACTGTCTTAAGGGAGGGGCCCATGAGGATCATCTTCTGGTCCTCTAATTCGAAAGGGATCCTGCAGGCAGTGCGCAATACCTAATGCACATGCATCAGTGCCCCTCTCACTTGTCCAACTACTCACAAATATGATGTAGAGTCTGTACAAGAGCACAAGATGCTTAAGAGGACCCTGTTTGTTCATATAGACAGAAGATATTACTACATTGATCTTCAGAATAAATGGATTAAAAGTGATTTGGTAGGTGGACAAGAGGAAAAACACTCAAAAAAAGAAACAAACCTTTTGCAAATGATACAAAAACAATTTTAAAGGCTTAAAACAAAGGCTAATTTTTAAAATTAAGTCATAACAGTTCCTACTATGACAATAAAGCAAAGGGCTCACACAGTGTAGTGAAATACAGAATACAGACTTATCTGATTATAGAAGGCATTTGAAACATCTAATGCTTTTAGGCTTTGATCTAGAAAGATGCATAGCACCCACATTTGCTAATAACACATCAGCCATGAGGATCAGTCCCTTAATGAGTTTTTCCTCAAAAAATTTTGCTTTAATTCCCTTCTGATTATAAGACTTTGCTCATTATGCATATTAGTCCTGGAGTCTGATAACTACACTGTGGGTTTTTTTCAGTATGAATAGCTTTAATTCTGTCAGTTTAGCTTTATACTCATGATATGTTAAAGCCAAAGATATGGCATCCTGTTGTAAACCTAGTTAAAATGTCTCACAGATTTCAGCTTTTGGCAGTTCTTTAAAGTTCCTGGACATTAAAGAACCTTCCACCAACTTAGTTTTACAGCAAATATTTGTAATTGATGGTAAGTGCTTTGCAAGTGTATTATTTTCTGTTTTGATACAAAACATGTCTGGACATTTTAATGGGAGAAGACACAAAAATTGTCCCTGAGCCTTCTCTGGGAATCAAGATTGCCAAATAAATTCTTCATGGTGGCTTCTAGTGGTGATTCAAAGGTCAGAAGACTGAATTACATTTAATACAAACATACAATAGAAGGATTGTTGCCATTAAATATGAAGGACCAGAAAGTACACTCTATCCAAATAACTTTTGCAGATTTGAAAAGAAAGAGCTGTTTCTCAAGATAAGTGTCTCAATCTAAGTATCACGTTTTCATGAGTTTCTAAAGGAAAAAAATGGATGTCTCTTGAACTGAGCCTTAACTTTGGCTGGTGTAAAGCTCCACTTCATTCAGTGCAACACAGCTGACTCACCAGAGCTGACCTTACAGTTGTGAAAACAATTTTACAATGTACCTAATGCCACAATGGAGTTTGGGACTTGGGCCCTGAAGCATTGTATTTTTTTAAATGGGATTGAAGTGTTTTGAAAATTGTATCCTTTTCTTTAAAATATATGACTCTGAAAACCGTTAAAGAATGCAGCCTACTTAGGCTTAAAGCCTACTTAGATTTTGTCTGTTTATTTGTTTTACTTGAAATAAGACTTTCTTATTTCATATTTTTCATTAATTAGAGACAGTAGATATGGTCCAGCTTTGGATCAGAGATGCCTGACAACAGGAAAGATAGGGACACAGGAAAAATTAGGGAATATGTTAATGATGAAAGTTCTTTAAAACCAAAGCAAAAGTTGCAAAAACGTGAACAAGAACACATGCATAAAATATTCCTTTCCTGGCTCCCTCATATCTTAGAATCTGGGGAAGATAGCCCTAACACAATGGTTCAAACAGTTAAAATAGATTTTTACCTGAAACTCTAGTTCTGCCTCTCAGCACATGGTGGGAGCCTAGCTCTAACTCCAGGGCGGCTGGTGTTTATTTTGCTGCAGTATCATCTGGGCTGTTGGGAGGCAGCTTCAAAAGGGATGAGTCTGCACTGCATGAAACCTAGCACCCTAGAGCCCAGGCTTGAGGAGGGACCAGGTTAGGAGATTTCTTGCTCCATATTGAGCTTAGAAGGCCTCTTTGCACTATGGGGTTGACCAGAACTGGCAGGTGCCTATACTGACAGCTGTCCTGTGGTCTCTGGGGATTATTAACCCCTGAGGAGCTCTGTTTTCCCACTGCCAAAGCTTCCTCCCAAACTGGGCCAGAGAGAAGTGATTCCTGCACTGTAAATGTTTTGGCAATTGCAAATTGCTTTAGAAGTTCTTTTGCAGAGCTGAGAGCTTTTGCAGTGTTTATATGTAATTTGGTTATTCATTAGATTTCTTGTCACACATGTATGCAAAGCCCCTTTAATTTCAGGCTCAAATATTTGTTTACTTCCAGTGATTGCTTTTGTGGCATCTCTTGTTATTCAGAGACCCCTGGCTAAAGTGTCTTTGTCTTGGATGGAGCTAGCTAAGCCCCTGCTGATACCTACCTTTTGTTGGTTTACTGAATCGTGGAATTTGTGCTTTGCTCCAACAGTATGAGATATATTTCAATCCCTCAAGTTATTTTTCAGTCCATGCTATTTGTACCTTTCTTTTTTTTCTTTTTTTCTTTTTTTTGTGGTATGCATATTGGTCTTTTTCTGCTTGCTAGGGGAGGGGGAATAGGGAAATACAGAAGGAGGCATTAGGAAGTTTTCAAACAGTTTGAAAGATGTCCCCTTTTCAGGAGGTTCTATGTTTTTTTATTTTTGTGTCATATGGTATTGGGATGCCTCATTTTTATTTCTTCATATTTTTAATTAAGTTTATTTGCATCTGTTTATCATTATATTATATGGTGTCTGTATGCTGTCAAGCACCTTTGCATCTTGCTAGCACTTTTCTACCTTAATCCATGCTATGTCTGACATCCTTAGGGTAGGGAAAATCCCAGATGAAAAGTGCAGTCAGCTGATGATTATTCATGATCCTGTTAACACTACTGGAGTTATTTGATTTCATATCCTACCTTGAATTCTAAGGGAAAAAAAAAGGCATTTTACTTTAACAAGTTAGCAATTAAAATTACATGCTGTTTATGCCAGAACGTTAACATATGCTAGCTAACATGGGAAAATAAATGTTTTCCTAGGTTTAGATTTGCTTCTCAGATGTATTTAAAGTACCAGAGGGTTTTCACACCCAACGATCTTGCTACCATTAAGCCATCAGGAGTGGTCAGCCCCGGCTCACCGCATGCAGAAACTTGCACTGGCTAGCAAATAACTTCTGAGCTCAACAGCTCTGCTGTATATGATTCCTACGGAAATTAGATCAAAATTCAATAGTGAGTGACAAAATGATATCAGCTATGCAGAAAAGGCTTCTGTTGATAGTACTCATCTTCATGTATCCTGAGTACTCAATGAAAATGAATTAGACTGAGTAGCTATGCAACACAGCTAAGGCAAATTCGCCCTAGTTTATGGATGTGGAAGTTGAGACAAAGTAAAAATGAAGGAATCTGTACAAGGGCACAGCAATAAATCTGGGAAATGATAGTCAAGAAAAGGTGGTCTTGGCCTTTTGCTTTACCCACATTAACCTCTCTCCTTCCAGCACTTGAGTTGTACTTATGCCATAACAGATGCTGCCTGAGACAGCCCTACCCTTTATTTTGCCAGGAAAGATAATTTCTCAGAGCTTAAGTACTGGTGAATTGCATTAGCTTTGCTTTAAGCAAAGCTGTAAACACAATTTGCTTCAGCATCAGGTGATAGTTATTTTTCTCACTTTTCTTACTTAAATAAAATAAAAATAAAATAATAATATTGTCGATAACACTTTATAAAATAATTATTTCGATTTGCTTTCTTCTAGTTTGCAGTATACTGGGCATTTCTTGATAGAGTACAGAATTTCAAATCTCGCCTTTTTCCATACAGAAAACTAAATGCTGTTGAGCCAGCAGTATTGAGGTTAACAGCATGTGTTTCATATTGTACTGAAGCCAGGAAGCACTCATACTTCATTAAACAGTCTCTCCCAGCTTTAACCTATAACTTTTGGACAATGCAGAAATCTGCCTGATCTGTCCCACTACACATTATTAGATTTGGAGAGATGACATGCTCAGAAAAAGATTTCCCTTTTTCTTTCTCTTTTCCCTATATTGGAGCTGTTTGCTGAAATATGGGATCAGCTGGACTCAGGCCAGAAGCACTTTGTGGCCATATATTTCTAATGGTTTTGTTATGAAGAATAGCATTTGGCTAATGGACCCATACAACTGCTAGAAGAATATTAATATACATTAATATCACAAGTCATATTCAAGGGGATAAAACTGTGAAGAATCTTCCAGAGGTTAGTTCATTGTGTTTAGATATTTTCTTGCCATTTTTCTGTTTATTATATTTGCTGTTTTTCACTGAGTTCAATAACATATCAGATACATACTGTCTTTTCCAAGAACTTTTCTGGCCACCGTTAAGGTACAAGATACTCTCTTATAGTTCTGTCATCCAATTCAGGCATTCGTTAAAATGTATTAAACCTTTTCACTGAATTCAGTTCTTCTGCCAAGGATGCTTCTGTGAAGTACATTTTTCACACTTTTTCCACTATGGCTCTTTGCAAGGATTAGGTCATTTGTGTCAACTTGTAAACAGTCTTTTGGCTTATGATTCTTTTCTGTTATTATTATAGATTAAAGTGGTTTTAGTAGTACAGTACTGTAATGTTGAAAGATAATTAGAATGTCCCAGTTTCAGGAGCATAGAAATTATTATGTTAAGCCAAAACGATGCTCAAAGTAGGATTTTGAAAATAACCCATACCAGATGCTTCAGAGAAAGGTGCAAAAACCCTATACTGCACAACAATATAATACCTAAATGGGAAGTTTCTCATTATACCCGTCAGCTAGGAGCTTGAATTTCCTACAGCATAATACATGAAATGTTTCAATTCTTATTTTATCTGCAGATGTTCTTGTATATATATTAAAAAACAAGTATGAATCCTTAGCTTGCCTGTGTATCACAGTATACCACCTATTCCTGAGAGGCTCTTAGTGCTCACATCATATTTAAGAATAACTAAAATACTAAGCAGTCACAAATCTCCTTCGATTATGCAAAAGATTCTTCTTTATATGTCATTGGGAACTATTACCTACTTTTGGATCATATACAGAGATGACTTGGGACATATTGCTAATTCATGTTTTGGAAAGGTCTCCTACAGTGCACATTTAGCATAGTTAGAATGGAAACTCCAAAACTGTAATCTCAAATCCCTATGTATATCATGGGTATATTTTGCAAAACCACTTTGTTTTTATACAGGAAATTGCTGTTCATCATAATTAATGCACAAGAAATACCACAGAACTCATTGCACATGCCAATAAAAAATGCTAGCTGAATGAACTAATTCAAAATCTCAGTGCTTTATCTGCTTTATTAGGGTATGTACTCTGCCTGGGTGCATAACTAAAGTCCCTAAAGCCTGATCCAAATGTCTCTAAACACATTTTTTTGGTCCAAGTGCATTTGTTCCATTTTCCTGATAAAAAAATCAAGAAGGAACTGAAAGCACTCTAAGTGGAACTTGAAGACAAAAGCAGAAAGGAAAAGTTTGGAAAAGATTTCAGCAAGTTGGTTTCTGTGCTCATGGCTAGACTATTAGGTGAAGTGCTAGACAGACAGACCAGTAACGCATTCATCCTTTTTTCTCGGTCATTGTATATTTCTTTTGCTTTTCATAGTACTTTACAGAATATATAGAAATATACAATGATTGACAAAAAAAAAAAAAGATGTAATAAATGAAACAGACACTAAGTACACTGTAGAGAAAAAGTCTTCTGGATATTTAGAAACCATCTTTGCAATTGCTTACTCTCAAACCCTTTGACTCCAGCTGTACTGGGGATGAAGAAACAATGTAATCCCAGAAATAGTGTCAAGAAACATTACAAAGTAGTAGTAGGGCACAGTAAAAATATTCTAAAACTGGTGAGAAAATCCAAGTTCCCAGAAGAAATCCAACAGGTGAATCATAACATATCCTAGTTATTTGAGCGCATAGCCACCTGAAGTAGTCACATGAGGGTAGAGTCCACTCAACAGTGTGATGGTAGGGCAATGTAAGGTGAGGGTTTTCATTCAGTATATTTTGCAGTTGGCGATGATGAGAGATCAGTCACCATTTGCTGAGCCTGCTGACGGCAGGCACGTATTTCAGGGCCTCCTAGAGAGCAAGCAGGACTCGGAAACAGCAAACTTCCCTCTCCTCACCAGCCTCCCAGGTGCAACTCGTAATACAGCTGGAATATAGACTTCTACCAATCCTAGTAAAATTCAGCAAGAGGGATGTTGCAAATCTGCAAGGAAAGGCAAAAATATGTTGATTGAGGATATCACAAAACAAAACAGACACTTTTGCGGGTAGACTGTGTTTGAACTCATACACTGTCACTGAACAGAGAGTGAACAGCAGAGACGATTCATTATCTGTTACGGCAGACACACTGCCTGACCTACGCAGAACAGATGCATTTGCTCTGCGTGGCTTCTGATATGCTGATCTTCTTAAGTCATTTAGCCACTTGATAGCGTCCTGTAGCAGGCCTCTTTCGGCATACCTGCCTATGGGTCCCAGGAACGCTTGCGTGAACTACATGCTAGGACGACCTCAAGTTGTCCTGTACTTCAGGGCAACAGTCAGTGTCATGCTGGCTGAAGGAGAAAGGAATATAATGTAGGAATATAACAACAAAGTCTGTTGCTTCTTAAGCAGGTCTCCCATGCTGGACATCTGCTGACTTCTGAAGGGCTGTGCTCAGTCTCACAAACCGCAGAGAAAAGCATGAGAGGAGCCCCGTTCCTTCCAACTCTCCCCACAGATTTTGTGCAAGCGCAATTGTATGTACATAATGATGCAACCTGGAAAAGGCTAGAGGTACAAACCCAAATTTGCAAGAGAAAAGAAACTAATAATTTTAGGCACAAGTGTCCTGTCTGTCACCTGAATTGTATAACTTCTGTCCCCCATAGACTAATGTGTGAAATACATAACAGCAAGCATTAAAAAGAAATCTGTACCAGCCCACAAGGAGCTTAAGCAAGAGCATAGGTTAGCAGACAGAAAAGGTTAAGGCGGAAGCAGAAAGCCAGTGTGTTGTGTATGCGGTGTGCAGCTTCTCTGTAAATAGTTATCACAATAAAAATACTGTTTAGCTTTAGAAACATGGAGTCCTTTCAGATTATTATTCAGTATGTAGAACATGAAACAGAATCTTCAGGGGGAATTACAGCATAATGTTTGAATTCAGTTTTGAAATGCCATTCATATGGAGATATTCTTGTCTCCAAAACTCTATGAATCTGTATAAACTCATCTGAAATGTGACATCTTCTTGTTCCTGTTGAGGTTAGGGAAGTATGCTAAAAAAAAGGAATAAAGATGGAAATGCTTTTTTCTTTCTGTGAGGCTTTTGCAAGAAAATATACTATAAATAATAAAAAAAAATCTCTCAACAGTGGCATAAATCTGGGTTTGCTGTAAGACTTAGCCTGAAAAATCATCTGTGGGCCTGAAAAGGTAGCTGAATGATTTCTAAATGCAAGGGATTGGGGTTATACCATTTCTAGCAAGTTTCTGATTCAAAATCCTTTCTTTCTGATTCTGTTTCCTTTTCCTAAGCTTTAAGAACATAAGAACTATTGGTAGTTTAGGTTTTGTAATTGTGAAGTCTCCTGATTAATTAGGCATGCAGTAAAAATGAGTAAAACGCAAAAGTAAATGTGTGGGAGGCTGATGAAATCAGGGATCTACCACAGTTAGTTTATTTAATTCTCAGTGTGCCTCAAGTTTGTGGAGCTATCAAAAGTTTTTTCTTCATCAAGTCAAGGAAAAAGAACATTGCTGGGATTCAGGCAGAAGAAACCGCGTAACCGAAGTCTATCACCGACACTTTATGCTTCCATTACACACCCTGTATGTTGTCCAGGCTGGTATTAAAGAGTGGCCCAGGATAATGAATGGACTCCTTCACCTTAAACAAGCTGAAAAGACCCTGAGAAAGGAAACACCCTCACCACATTTCAACACTGAGGTGAGGTTCTGCTCTGTCATTTAATTGCGTGGTACCTAATCTCAACCTATAAGTAATCTCAACAAAATCAATAGACTAATTGCAGAGAAAAGTGTTACCTGGTGGGAATAATGATTGGCAGAATTTTGCCCTTCGAATTCAATTAAAGTTATTTACCAGATTGCTGTTTTCAGCATCTTTCTTATGAACTAATTTCAAGAAACATAACAGCAATTACATATCTGTCAAAAAGTGTGATTCTTCAGAACAGTAAATAGCAACAGTTCATGTATACTCCTTTACACACCTGTAGGAATTAATTCAGTGATTTATGCTGGGAAGAATGGGATCCAACAAACTGCCAGTGCCGCAACCGGTAGGGATCTGTAATGTTCACCTGTATGCTCCATAATTCCTAGCAAAGTGTTGATAATTTGCTACCTTCCTTATAAAAGCTGCTTTTACTTTTCTCAGCTGAATAATTCCCTCCTTGCTTTGCACCTAAAGCCTCTCCTTGCTAATTATTGGGCTTATGGGGAAGAATTTCCTGGCCATTTGGTCACATCCATTCAATGCAATGCACGAGTGGAAAACTCATCTAAGTAACTCATGATCATGGAATCTGGGTGAAATCATTTAAAATGAACATGTGTTTTAATAAGTGGTTAAATACTGAAATTGTTCAATGAAAATTCTATATACCAAATGGTGAGATATAATAGCTATCTGATCTGTTAAAAGGAAAAACCTTTTAAACTAATCGATCTTCCACACAACAATTTATGTCAGTGCCTTTTAAGATGATCCTTTCTTAAATGGGTAGCTGACAAAGAAATATATCTGATACAACTGCTAAATGAATAGATTTGCAATGTACTAAAGCAATACATTTAAGAGGTCTTTCATGTATTTTGAGAAGAGGTTAAAAATCCTGGCAGCTCTTAAAAAGCAGATTCTTAAGTGGTATACTTTCTGCGCTGTAAGATTATGACTGAACTAGATAGCACCATTATAGCAAAACATGATTTCTCCCTTTCTCCTTCTTCTCAACAGTTTATTTTCAAATGAACACAGTAAAAATGTTGTACTTTATTTTTACTCTGAAAATTTTTTAAACACATTTTAAAAAGGGACAGACTGTCTACAGCCATTTTACAAAGCCTGGAAGCAGTATCTCATTCCCACTCATTCATCCAGCCCATCATGGTCATGTCCAAATTATCTAGGCTCTGGCTGGCCTCCAGGACAGCCTGGTGAAGGTTTTGTTTGCATGATTTTCTTTGGCATTCTATCGTCTCTATATGAAAAGAAGTATTAAAAGATATGGGGGCTTACTGCTTTTTTGTCCTTAAGTGAAAAGGAAAAGGAAAAAAAAGTGGTATCATCACCATTTCACCAAAAGCATTTTAATCAATAGTATGTTGTAAAATTTTGCCCTTAGAAAGTATCAGTGACCCATCCTGTGTCTCCCATAATACTTCTCCTGTGCTGGTTATCATGGAGAACAGCGTAAGAAAGGAAAACAGCTACTATTTCTCATCATAATGTTTGCAGACAGTGACTGGTGGAAGGTGGGGAGTCTTGTATCAGTTGTTCCTGCATATTCGAGTGCACATGCTGCATTATAGATAGTGCTGAAAAAGGAAACATCTGTCCGCCAGCAGAGGGAAAAAGGCTTTGTCAGAATTTGCTTCCTTGTCTGCTTCCAGCACAAAGCAGCAAAGCGTGACCCCTTGCAGGGGGCAGGCTGCAAAATGCCGGCCGCACATCAGACTGGCAGGCATACTTACCGAGAGGTAAATCCTATGGAGGATCTCCACTTTTCTTCTGTAAAAATGAGCCAAAGCACGCCTATAACTCAAAGTATATCTCTGTACTTAATGAGAAACCACATGCTGCTCTCCAGTACGTCTCCATCCCAGCCTGGGTGCATCATCTTTTTAAAGTCAGAGAACAGTTGAGATTTAATGTGCACCAGTAAATTTCAACTATACTCCCTTTAGGAGAATGCTTCTGATTCGCAGGCATCTTTATATGCCTATAATTCTTTATTTTTAGTGTCACTGTATTGCCTATGAGGCCACATCGTAGGTGTGGGCAGCTACCTAAATAAGGTGAAAACACAGGACTAAAAGATGGTTTTCTAATCTCAGTGTAAGACAGGCAAGAATGTAGAAATAAATTAAAAAATTGGAGGAATGCGAGAAAGCAATGAGATAATATTGACTAACATGTATGTGGTATATCTCAGTGCACCCATAGCCAATGAAAAACAAAGTCATTTCAGCAAGAGAGTGGTTTGAGGGACGTTTTGGAGGAGGAGTAGTTATTTTTTCTTACATTTATGGGGAGCTCCTGCAAAGAGGGAGTGATAGTATGGGAGAAAGCATGAAAGTGCCAACTTGAAAAATGAACATTTTAACATTGGAAGTTAGCAGTGCGATCTGATTAGAGGTGGGGATAGCACATGTCTTTGGGAGTGGAAACAAGAAGTTTATGTTTGATACAGCAAAGGTAACAGGAGGAATAATATGAACAAAACAATGGAGTAAGAACAGCATTCTGGTCAGGGCAGGTCTGTATTTGATAATGCCAAAGAGAAGAATATTGCCGAAACTGGGATTCGTGATGAGGAGAACCTGGGTCAAGTTCTCGCTGTTTTGATATTTTTGATATTTACACATCCTAGACATGCTGAGCAGGAAAAATCAGCAAGATTTCATCTGGAGAAGGAACATAAACTGAATACAGTGCCCATGCCCAATTAATGACAGCATGATGGTTTTGTCCACAGTGAACATGGAGAAGCAAACTTTTTATTCAGATGAAACACGTGCACAGAGTAGGTCACCTGAGGCTAAAAAGAGTTATGTGCTAATAGAAAATTAGTAATAGGAAATAATGTGTGGTTAATGTGGTTAATGCCAAAGGAAATTGCCAGTGGGGGTTGAATCCACCAGGCAGACACTCATCAGTGTCTCCTACCTGGGTTTGACTGCCCCGGAGTCTGGATGTGACCTTGGCCCAGGCATCACCGTCCCAGTGCCTTGTCCGTTGTGTCTTGATGTGTTGGCCAAAAATAGCAGTGCAGGTGATTTTGTTTAAATCCATGGACAGGACTGATGATGCAGCACTTCCAAAGTGCTAGAAATGCCTTGCCGAGGTTACAAGGACTTCTGGGATGGAGGTCAAGGCCAGAAATACTCCATGTGGTGTGGAGCATGCATGAAATTCAGATAATCTGAAGGATTCAGATGCAGGTGCAATGAAAATGCTCCTCAGAGCAAAATAAGAGAACAATGTAAATACGACCTATATGATTATTATATATATTGCCAACATGAGAGATAGGCATTATGGAAATTGAGATACAAGATGAATTATTTTCAAGGGATGAGTGAATGTTATTCTTCAAATAAAAATAAAAATGTTTGATAAAATTTCTCACTTTACCTGATAAAATTGTACCCCATTTTCTAATAAACTACTCTACCCAGGATTCCTGTGCATAAGATTGTTCAAGTAAAGAACATGAAACATGTTTTTCTTAGCAGAAAAACAAGATTTAATTAACTATTATAATTTATCAGGGTTTTTATGGATGTAAAATGTTCCAAGACCTCAGCTAGGATTAGGTCCAACTCAGAGAGATACAGAGGAAAACAAAAACAAGACAAAATGTGACTAGTGATCTGTACAGTATGTGAGCAACTATTTAAAAAAAAATCTCACATTTCCTTTTACATTGTGACAAATCACGGTTCACTGATGCACAGGATAAAGTCATTTCATTATTATACTTCTTAACATTTAATTGTTATCCTTGGATGGTGATTAGGAGGAGAAGTGACAAGGGAAGTGACTCCCCATGAGTTGTGCTGGACAGGGAAAGAATAACTGTTGGATCAAATCCGGAAAACTGTTTCACAGAAGAGTGATGCTCAGAGAGACACAAGGCTAAATGAGCAAAGAGGTAGGGATGACTTCTCTGTTTACAGCAGCCTTTAAAAAACAAGAGATCTGCCGTGCGGAGCAGATAAATTGCGCCTTAATCTTTAGAATGGGGCATTTAATATAAGGCAGTAATAGATATGCATAGATGTCTGTAGGTGTCTGAGCATGCCCATGTGAGGAATCACATTTCTTGCAAAGACGACTTTGAAATTACAGAAGATGTTACTGATCTCTTTGCTTTAATCAACTCAGTTCACATTAGCCAACAAATGACAATGCTTTACAGTGAAATTATGAGAGCTGAAACAATATACATTTCTAATGGTTTAATCTTGATATTTGTCTCAAATGAATGGAGAATTAAATACATTACAGACTCAAGAATATCTAATTTACATACAACATGCCAAGTAGAGAGATAGGACATCATTGTTAGGAAATTTTCTTCCTGCATTTTATTTTTGAAACACTGCATTACATCAGACAGATTAAACTCAAACACCAAGTAGTGTCTGAATATATCTTTTACCATTTACATTCTAACTGAATTTAAAGTCTGTTTGTAGAGACATACCTTTTCACTAAATATAGCTTCTTCCAGCAGAAGAATGGCCGATACTACGTTTAATATGTTTTTGCACAGTGACAGACTCATTGTGTTGGATAACAGTTATTTTTATGCCAAAAAAAATATGATCAAAAGCAACATTTGATTCTATGGGAGAGTTGCTGTCTTGCCTTGCATGAAGCTATCACATTGGTGTCGTGTTAGGCAAGGGAAGGTCTCCCTCCTGGGCTAGCACAAGCTGCTGCTGGAATTGGTCCCTTGCTGCTGCTTTTGAAAGCTGTAATGCAGGAAATGCTTAGAAAACATGGGGAAAGGATTCTTTCCAATATTTGTTTTACAAATTCTGGTGTGTTCAAAGTCTCATGTAGCCAGTATGCATGTATGTATGCGTGCATGTATGCATGCACATATGTATGTGTGTATGTATTTCTCTGGAGCTAAAGCAGAGCAGCCCTTAGCCTGCTCTCGTGTGTGGCAGCCGTGAGGACCTTCTGCCAAGGAGGATGCTGCATCCGTCTATCCTATTACTCCATTTTTTCATGGATTGCATCTTTTAGGAGGTTCAACATAAGCTCCCAGGCTCTGTCTCTCTTCCCAAAAGTCAGGCTCAAAACCCCACGTATGAATATTTAAGCAAAAGGCATTAACAAACCTGCCTGGGAAATGTAATAAGAATGTCTTTTTGAAGAAAATGTGTTACCAAAATGACAGATAGCCACATTTTTCACCTCTTCAGTGATAAGTGCTCTCAGTGTTAATTTGTGAATTATGGTTTCTAATGAAAATAATACCTTATGCAGTATGAATAGTATTATATTTTCTTAATCTATTTTACAGAAGCCCTTTTGTTGTTCAGGCTGTTCTTATTTAAAAGCTAAGGCTTGTTTTTTATTTCACTGCCTGTCATCAGCTTGCTGACAAAAGTAAAGGCTAAGAATTTGTTAGACCCTACTTTATAATATATTCTGTTTATCATCATTTCTTTTCCATTACAGTGGTGTTATTTTCACTGCTGTACTGAAGATCCTGTCAAAATTTCCATTATAAATATTGTTTCTGAGAGGTTTGTATGTCTAAAGGTTCTATATTAAAATTCTCTCTGGCTGAAATTTGGCATGCAAGTCTCAGTAAAGAAATGCTTTCTTTACATGCAGCTTAAATTGGCTTAGTCATCTTTTTAAAAGAAATTTGCATGTAAGTATCAGAAGCCACACATACAGTACGGTTTCATATATTTAAATAACAACAAAATAAACATCTATTTATACAAAGTGTTTCTGAATTTCAATAGGTATCAGTCTGCTACCACTAAAAGATACAGAAGAAAAAGCCCTGATAAAAAACTCCTACTCGATAAATATACATTGGCAATTTTATGACTTCTAGGTTGCTACAGTAGATTTATAAGGTAATGAGTAAAGACGCCGTGTTCAATGTTTGACAGAGATGCAATGCAAAATGTAGAAGTTAGTAATGGAGGAATAGATATATCATCTTCCCAGCACAGGACAGGCATTTGTTTTTGAAGGGATTCTGCTGACATAAGCAAAAGCAATCTTTTAGTGACCTCTTATTTCATGAGACATTCAAGATGCCTAGTCAGAATTTCCCTATGTTTTAATTTATAGAACCTAATTCGTCCTGTCATTTCTTTACTTACACTAACTTCTCAGGGGTGATACACCTGCCTCGTGCTTATTCTGGTTATCATACCTTGTTACAGACTCTTTCCATGGTTTCGTTCATTTACTCACCCCAAGATCTCATGCTTACTACTTTTCATCTTTGAAATTTCAATATGCTTACAGCAGCAGAAAAACAAGTGGAAAGCAGTCTAAAAGAAAATGATAGAAGCCATCTTTTTAATTAAAAAGGTGCAAAATGTGAAAAAGTAAGTGGAGGATGTGCATCAGAGTACTCAGAGAATCATCGTATTACAAAAATGAGGAATTCAGAATCACAGATGTTTCTCACGCCTTGATTTCTGGCACTGTGCAGTTTTCTTAAAATGGAATTGAGGCATGGTAAAAAGATTGAAAAGAGTTGATTTTTTTTCCCAGTTTGTTTTATGCTTCCCTTACCCCCCACTGGACTCCAGGATAAAGTGCTTTGGGAACCTGAATGCATTACAAAGCTCTGCCTTTTTTCAATTTTGTCTACTAAATACGGACTTGTTAGGATCCATGCAGTGCCGCATTGTGTTATAATCTTCTCAGAGAAGGCAGGGAAAAAGATTTCTGAACATTTAGCTGTATTCTTTGTTTCAGAGCAAAAGAGTACTTGAAGATCAGTGGAATAATAATTTATACCATTGTTGCTTGGCGCCATCGCACTGCCATGTGACTGTGGCGCAGAGCAATCTGCCCGTTCAAGCAGCACGTTTGCTGTAGCTTTCCTCTGATGGGCACACTGGGAAAACAGTGCTCACCTTTGCCTTTCCGAGACCTCCAGATATCTCCACAAAATTTGTGCTGAAGGTTTGACAGTTGTCGGTTCATCTTCTTTTTTTTAATAATGAATACGATTTCTGTAATTGTCTTTGGAGACTAGGACGTTTCCATGGCTCGGAGCATGTGCATTATCTTGCCTGGTTAATATCTACATCTACACTTACATCTACATCTTCATCTATACCTGCATCTACATCTATATCTATCTACATCTACATCTACATCTGTATCTATATCTATATCTATATCTATATCTATATCTATATCTATCTATATATCTAACCTATATGTTTCTCTATATGCCTAATTTTAAAAATATGATTCATTAAAGAAAAAATCCCCAGTGATTCAAGCAAGTAAGGGATGTTATATCTGTTGACAAAGGTAGAGGGGAATATGTGGCCACATACGGGAGTGCTGGGACTACTTAGTACCTGGTTATGAGTAGTACCCAGCCTTTTAGTACCTGTTTTGGGCCCCGTTGTCCATGACTTTGCCCAGCTCTTTCCTGCACCTGTGGACACTGTCTACCTTCACCACTTTCTGTGGCAGCAAGTGGAGTGCTGGGGCCCGGATCCTGCCCTGTGCTGCTGGTGGTTCATGGAAACCGGCCCAGCAATTTTAGCCGTGGCAGCAATACAGGAGGAAGGTGCTGGGAGAATGCTAAACTTTTCATCACCCCCAGCTGAAATGCCTACACAGCCTCCCGATTCCTTTAGTGAAGTAATAATTCACATGAGATGAAGAAGAGCAACTAAGATAGTCTTTCAAGCAAAACAAACAGCAAAAGTGCAAAAATGCCTATTTGCTGCATGCTTATTTAGGGCAAAATAGTTCTAAACAATGACCTAATACAGTAAAAGTGCATATTAAGTATAGGTACAAATCACTTGTACTTCAAGGAGCTCCACAGGTGAGGCTTAATCTTTCCCTAGAGCTGTCTTGTGAAATGACTGATAGTTTAATTAATTCCCTCCTTAACACCCTAAAACTCAAAAATTTTCTAGCTGTATGAACCATAAGTAAGGTAAGCTGCTGTGGTACCCTTTTCATGGACAAGATAATAATAGAGCATTGCGGAGTCTTTCAGGTTCCTTCTCCTTCAAAATCCTTTCTCTATTAACATATTTTATAAAAAGTAAATTCTTCCACTTTTAGAAGCTGTGTTGTAGTACTGAGTTCCAGTGAAGAACCTGGAAGTATAAATAGAATTGTAATGTTACCTTTTGAACAGTAATTTATTTAATCATTGAAAGAGATTGCATACATGAGTATAAGTAAAGAAAAAAGAGAGCACAAATGTGCAGATATAACAATAAAAGCCAAATGGGTAAGTTATAGTTAGTTCTGCACAGAATATGAAAGACTCATGTGACTGATTTCACATCAATATATCATTTCTATGAGTCATTTTTTGTTCTTTTTCAAGAGAGGAGTGTAATACTTCAGATAAATACTGTGCGGTCATCTCTGTGAATGAGATTCCACTGATGTGTGGACCTAAATTTAAAGATGTTTCCAGAACTTTACTCCTCTAATGGTTAAAAATCTTCTAATTTTCCAGTTCCATTTATTTAGGAACATTTTATTCCTTTTGTTATATTCTTGTGCCAACATTGTCTTTAATTTAAATAGCTCTTCTTCCTCCCCGGCATTAAGCTCCATGATGTATTTAGAAAGGAAATCATATGCCTTCTCAGCCTTTCGACAATGGTGAATTGTTCCATTTAGTCACCCGTGGGCATGCTTTGAACAAAAGTACAATGAACTAGTCCCTTCTTTCCAAACATTAGCTTAAGAGTTGGCTCTCTGCCACTTGTCACTCAAAGAGCAAGTGCAAGACCAGTTGAAATCGCACAGATTTCTCTATTATTGTTCAGCTTGTTTTGTCTACCCCTCTGGTGACCAGAGCTAAGTAGTAACTCATGAGACAGCTGAGAAAAAGTGCAGTACACAGGGAAAAAATGACCAAATTTAACATTCAGTTACTCTTGTGTCAACCTTATTAAACGTGGACTATTATGAAAAATATTTTCATTAATTATAGTAGAATTGTGTACAAAGACTAATCCTTTTGTATTACCCAGAGTTTTGTGCCATCTCTATAGGAGGCCAATATTTCCATTTGGATGTTCCTTTAAGGAAACATCTGGGTGACCTCCAGGGCACTCCAATACTGGCAGGTCTAGTGGAGGTGCAGTGAGTATCGTATCTTGATCTTTTAGCCTGCCACAAGACTGACATCAATAACTCTGTTTCTCCGTGCAATACCCTGTCCAGATTCCTATTTCCTTCTTCAAACAATTCATGTAGGTGGCATTACTCATTCCCACAAAGACACAGGTGCAGCAGGTTCAGTGCCAGCGAGTTCAAGACTGTGCAATAAAGTCAAGGCAAGACAACTAATCAATGTTGTATGAAACACACCAAGCCCTCCAAGAAAGATAAAATCCAGAGTTAATTTACTCAGTCACCATCACCATCAATTATATATGCTGCATATTTAATATTAATTGCTACTGTGAATTTACTTGGCTTCTCTTTCTTCATAAAGCAATATTTGCTCCCCTGATATAAAAGAGGTGCAAAACAAAATTGTGGATCTGTATACAAATACTGTATGTCCTTAATGGACCAAGAATCAAGAATCTAGATCTTCAAGCTGGACATTTAAAATTCAAATCCAAAAGAAACATTTCCCATGCTCCATTGCTCGTGCCTGTAACAATGATGCTTTCGAACCACAGACATGGATTCAAAGCTTTAGTTTAGATCCAGGCTTTTGGCTTGAGACCATCCCTTAAAAGGAAAAATTAAACACCCCCAAAATATACATCCTCTCTTTCTGCCACTTGCATTAAAGCTGAGAATCCTTCCCTAATAACCCTGACCCAGAATAAGTGAGAGCCAGCTCAAAACGCTGCTTTACCATTTAGGAAAACTTATGGCACTGTAAGTACTGAACATTTGGTCACAGCGCTTTCACTATAGATTTGCCTAATGAGTCTGCAATCATTGTGTTCTTGTGGAGGATTTTGGTCCCAACAGGGTTGGTCTGACATTCACAGAGACGCTCCCATTTGTTCGGAGCAGAAACCCTGCAGCAAGGAGCAGCTGGGGGCAGCAATTAGGAAATTGGGGCAGGAGCGCCGGGCGGTGGGAGAGTGCATCGGCCACATTGGGGGTCCAGCTGGGTTTCCAGCAGCAGTGAGACCCTCTGGAAGGGGAAAGCAGCCTGGTCTGAAGCTTCCTTATGCCACTATCGCTCTTAGAGCTCACATTTACACTGAATATTGTGAAACTGGGTCTAATTTTTCGTGTTGAAAAATGTATACATTCAGTGATAAATGTATCCAGTTTAAAGTACATTTACACATGCAGCTGGGCAGAAAAAATATTTAATCTGGGATTTTCAAAGATGGTATGGGTGTCTCACATTCCCTTTGAGATTCCTGACTCCCCTGAACTGCTGCAGATATATTCCAAGCACTTGGAAAACAGCATAAAGTTGTTGAAAGAACATTTTGCAGAAAGGTGACCTCAAAAGTAAACCATTGCCAAAGGCAAAAGCATGTTCCCAGGAGCTCCTCAGAGACTGGGGGTCTAACTCTTCCCTCCTGCAGGTGGGTTTTACACTGAGGCAACTCTGTGTATCCTACCGGCATTCCGATTTCCACCAGCAAAGGATGGCAGACCCCCTATCCCTCAGTAAGAAAGATGTTTTTTAAAATAGGGAACCTGTATCTCTGCTCTTTTGCACTGTGTGAAATTTTAACCAGTGCATGGAAAGTAGAGATGAGAAAGGGAGCGCTTGCACCCTACAACACGGAGGCAAGCATGGGTACGTCAGATGAAAGGCACGGGAAAGTCTGCAATGTGTTTATGAAGTAGGGAGAAACAACAACACTTATCTCCTCTCCCACCAATTTTAAAAGAAAAGTAGTTGTCTTCAGCCTGGACTGCAGCTCGCACTAGCCCTTGATAGTGGAGAATATTTTAACCTTAAAATTTGCTTACAAAACCGTTCTTCTTTTAGGAGATGAGTGCTGCATGAGACAAAGGTACTTTAAATCTAGATTTAACACCATTGTAATGTCTTCATTAAGCAGCGATTGGCCATATCTACTTCTTGCTGCACAGTAGTAGGATTCACCAAAATATTACAATATTATTTCTATATTGTAAAGTACAACACAAATCTAACTACATCTTTTTGAAAGTTGTTCAACACAAGCTCTTTAGTGAAACCAAAACAAATTTGTTAAATGTATTGTGCCTGCTGAATTTGATTTTCTCTCTCCCCCCCCCAAAAAAAAGTTCCTAGCAAAGAAGAACCACCCCTCTGTGAAGAGATGTCACATTTCTTGTAGGGAAGGAGGAACCCAAGCTGAAAAACAGATATCTGAATTCAGATCAGCTTGACTCTTGAGGAAATTATATTTAGAAGAATACATATATTTCAAATTATTTTCATAAAGGTGCTCCGGTGAACGCTGTGTGGCTGTATTAGGAACGCAATACCCGGACAACGCAGTATATAAAGCATACTCTGGGTATGGGTCCTTCAGCTATGGGGTGGGAACCTGCATCTCCTTCCCCTTGGCCAGCCACGGGGCATTACTTAGCAGCAGGAAAAGCTGTGCACGGCTTAGAGCAGGAGGACTCGCCATGAGCTCTAGGTCAATAGTTCTGAAGAAAACTAAGGCCTCGGAGAGGTTGCTGAGGTACGGCTCCTGCGCCGACACGCTGCCAAACCGCTAACTGGGCTGCACGAAGGAAGCACCATTATCCCCATTTTTAAAGATGGGGAATTATTTTAGGTATGACTTTTTTGATTTGCTCATGACATTAATTTTAAGAAAAAGAAAAGCAGAATGAACTTTTGTGGCTTCACTGCTAGAAAGAAAAATGAATGCACACCTCTAAGAAAACATCTTGAAGTAGGAACACTGCGTTTGCGATTTCACCATTGCAGTTTCAGGGGTGAAGTCCTCAACTGTAGCAATATATCCTGAACGCCCCAATGGTGAAAGTAAGGAAGGTAGTGATCATATTAGTAATTCACAGCTTCTTCTTTCTATTTATACCCTGTAATATCCTACCCCAGTCCAGTCTGTGCCCCTTAAGATTTGTCCTTTTGGGGCACATGTTGTTACAGATAAAGGATTTTGATGTGCCAGAGCCTATCTGAAGAGTCATCCAAAACCAGCCAATGAAATTGAAATTGAAAAACAGATTAACCCAATTTATTGTAAAAAATACAGGGCTCGGATTAGCTGTTATTACTGAACTAAGCCGACTACTAGTTATAAGCTCTTGAGACCACCTCATCTAATACTTTTCTTCAGGCACTACCACAGTGGTGCCCTGACCTCCTGGCACAGCCACAACAGAATTAAATATTAAAAATGGGAACTAACTTAATAGGATGAGGTTAAGGCGAGAAACATTTCACCTAAGCTTTCACAGCGGTCCATCCCTCACGCTATGGGCTACCTATTTTCTCTGGAAAATAATTCAGAGGAGGTGCCCACGCAAGAGCCGAGCCAGGGCACACGGCGGGCAGATGCTCTCTCCCAGTACTCTGTAGGTAAAGGAAATCCTATGTGCCTGGTTAAGTTGTTTTGCGCAGCTGGAGATGGCGTCACGGCAAGAAGCTAACAGGTTGTTTTTAACTACTCTATGTGTAAATGTTTTTTTACTCTTAACTTACACAGTTTTCTCTTTATTTTACATATTAATTCATTCTTTTACTTTTAAGCAAATAAGCTTCCTGCTACTACCGAGCTTACTAAAAGGAGAAGTTTTGTCCACACTTCATCTTGTCTTTTCATTTAAGATCACCCTAGACAATTCAGTTTTTATTTCTGTGTATCACATTAATTTTTGAGAACAAATTGTGATCAGCGTGATAGGTCTGTTATTCCATTTCTCTTTCTTTCCCGATGCCTAACAGAAAGATGTGATTCTCAATACCTGTTGTTTTTTTCAGCTAATGCAATTATCTGTGTCAACTTTCTGTTATTTTAAAACTTTGATTACAAGACTGACACAATTACTACTTTTGTGTCCTCGCAGCAAGTGGAGCAAAATATTTCATGATAACCAGGGAGCTATCATGTGAACAATCTCGTTGTGTCCTTTCCTGCGAAGTATAATTGCATCCTACCAGCAGGATCCTCCCTCCTCATTGATTACCTCCTCCCTTTATTTCTTACTGATTTATTTCTCCTATTCTCAGCTTTAATTAATGCAGATTTTTGTTCTCTTTTTCCAGACAAGCAGAAACTCCACAAGAAGCAATGAGAGACAACTACATGCGTCCGCAGCCATATGGAGAGGCAATAGCGCCGCTGGTACAGCTTCTAACCGCTGCTTGCAGCTAAACTTTGTTAGCGTGTGTTCATGTGCGCGTGTGTCTGTATTTTTACAACAATTCTAGAGAAAGCCTTTTTTCTTCCCAAACCAACAACAGGTCAAAGACATTTTTTGCATTCTGCAGTCGCAGTCTTCTTATCTCTCACAGAACAGGAGTCATTTCATTCTCACGGTCTACTTTTTTTCTTTAGCGTGTTGAAAAACTACCCTAACAGCGTTGCCCTTTTTCTTCTCCTGTTTTGGCTCTTGGCGGTTGAGCAGTGGCACCTGACGCACTGTTTCTGGGTACATTTACAGACACAGGAGCCATAAGTTATTACTGTGCAAATGAGCAGCAAAGAGAATGATATTACCAATTTTCACAGGTTACATACACGTTACTATAGAAATAGCGCAGAATAAAATAAATTTAATTAAATGACTATACCTGACAAGATTTTCAATGGTACTCAGCTTACCTGAACTAAGTAATTGTGTTTGACATGAACTTAAATCTTACTGAATGCATACATGAACCTCTTGACTTTGAGACTGTATTTCTTTTCATATTGGTGTGTGGGTCTGGAACAATCAAGGTTAGATGACTTGACTGTATATTACTTAGGCACCTTGGGAATGGGAAAGTGAAAATGTTCCTTTAAAACAAAAAAAACCCTTCTTTTAGGGTGTGTGGGAGAGGGTTATGTCACACAAAGCAACAAGAAGCAGCCAGAGACACACATTGCCTAAAAAAGTTGTTTTTCCTGATACTCTTGAAAGAGTGCAACTCTTATCTTGCTATTTTACAAGCTCATTCTCTAAATGAATAAAAATTACCTCAGAGCTCGATGAAATTCACAGCTGTGCGGATAAATATAAGAGATACTTAAGTTTTACTTAAAACCGATTTGAAATTACAGAATAAAAATGATCTTTCTAGCAGTGCTGATACTGGCATTGCATATCTTGGTTTTCAGCTGGTACCAGGCTCCTCTGTGTCCTACAGCTCGGGGATTAGAACATCCCCAGGTTAAATACAACTTGCCGTGACCTATATGCAGTTGTTAACACGTCTGTCTCGTTCATACACAGATTCTCTGTTTATCCACCCACCACATACCACCAGCACAGCGGTCTGCTACACAGGAGAGGTAAGAATATCTTGCCATCTTGAAGGAAATGTGAAAGCATAGTTAGAAACTGCATTCTAATCTGTCATAAAAGCAACATTATCACTGTTGGTGTGGATACTAATATTTAATAATAATTAGTTATCTTTCTTTCTGATTATATTGGCACTGAAATGCTGCATTTTCTATGGCAACCTTATCTGTCGAAAGCTGCCAGACCTTTGGGAGAAAAGCCAAACAAGGTAAATAAGAAGACTCTGTCTTAAAATAGTGCCACAACTGTAGAGAAGTAGTAGGAGAATATGTTTTGGGAGCAATTTGGCAGACTCGGATAGGAGTGTGTGGTCATGAAAAAGAGCTCGTGGAGCTTGCATTATGTATAGGACACACAGGCAGACAGCTGTTTTAGGCTGCCTTTGCCTCAAAGCTCAAGCAAAATAACCCAACCACATCATGCAAACGATGGAGCAGAAAATGCCAAGTGTCCTCTTTTGCCACTGGCTTTGCAGACCTTTACTGGACCAATTAACCACAGCAAAAGCCTATCACATATGTCAGGACTCTCTATAATAGTTCAGTTGGTCCTGAGTTGCATTATTCATGGTTTTACTAATGTGGTGCATTATTTGACTTTTTTTTTTTTGTTCTTGTCTAAAAATGTCATGGGAGAAGAGCTCCTAAAATCAGTCACCATCCAATTGATTTAACTCCTAATAAAATCAAAATCAAACATTTCCTTGGTACCGAAGTCATGTAATCAAAACAGGAAACAGATAAAACATTCCTGGCCTTATTTCCCTGAAATGTTTTCCAGATCTACCTTTTCTGTTCATGATGTGTAGTGTAGCCTTCCTGCTCTTTTTGTTCTCTGGCCAACACTTTCTCCCTTGGTCTTTCAGAAACACCAGATGCAGTCTGATTTGTTATACAACACAGAGAATGATGAGAACTTTCCAATTTTGTCTTGAGGCACCTCACCGTGCACTCAGTTCTTGAGAAACAAACCCCAATCGCTGCATGCACGCAGCCTAAAGCGAAAGAGCCTGCTTTGCTATGTATTAACAATAGGAAACAAAATTAGGAAGTGAGACAAAGACTAAGTTGAATCTCCTGGAATGACAGTAAGAATGAAACCCGAGAAGCCAAAATACACTTGTTGATTTCAGGAAACAGTCCTGAGTTGGTAAAGATCTTGCCAATATGGATCTTTCCTTTCAATTCCTGGAGCGGTCAGGCAAGCACAGCTCTTTCCTGTTGATAAACCTTTTTCTTCATCTATTTTGTAAGACAATGAATGCATATATTATCTACAGTTTGACAGCTTTACAGGTGTAAGATTCTCAGTATTTCTGGGCACTGCCAATCTTTTTATGACCTGGCGCAGCAGACTTGCAAATGTCCATGACAACAGCCCATAGAGTTGATCTACCAACACTAAATTAGCTATGCAATATCAGCAATCAAAAGTGATAATAGCCTCTCATTAAAGGTCCAGTAATGATCGTAAGGTGGTGATTGGCCACTGGCTTCTCCATGGTTTGGACAGGAAGGTAGCTTGTCTGTAAAAATAATTGAGCAATCTTCTGCTGTGCTCTTGCCCTGTTCTGATCTGACGTTGCCATTGGCACAGTAGCGCACAACACTCCGTTATCAACTCTGCTTTTCCACTTGTGAGTCCCGAACAGCAATCCAAATATTTTCTCTTTTCAGTATAGGAAGCTGCTGTAAACCACAAGTTCCAGGTGCTAGGCGCAGCATGCACTCTGCATTTGGCAAGGAACGCCTATGATCTGAAGTGTTCAGTCAGTGAGCAAAGCAATACAGTGACACTTTTGACTAAAGATGTTTTAATTACAAAACAAAAGTTGAAATAATAGACAATCTGGCACTATTAGACTATGGAAAAAACCACAGCCAGCTTACAGGGCTCCCGAAGTTCCCACAGTGTTACACATCTGATATCCATTCCATCCTCCATTTCTTGTTGCTAGCTTTCTCCTGCTTAAGAAAAATAAGAAAAAGAAAAGTAGAATTTTTACAATTCTGCCTCTTTACCTCCATGTATGACAGGAAATGGATTCCGAAAAGCTGCCAAGAAAACTGCAAAAATGACATTCAAAAGTACTTCTGTAAAATTCTGATTACACTTTACATCTGGTGAAAAGACATGAAGACTTCACTGATATCAGAACAATCCATCAGCTTTCACGCTGCATAATTATTCCTTGTGAAAGTGGTGCTTGGGGGAAGAGGTCTGGAGAACGCCCCAAAGCACCCATGGCCTCCGATTGTGGGAAGCGTTACTATAGGTGTTAATATCCCTAGCAATTATTTGCATGAAATCCTTGTTATAATGAAATCAATTGCAAGACTGACTTCATTAAGGACAAGATTTCCCCTAAGTTCACGCATTTGTTTTTAAAAGAGATTATTTAGATTACACTTTCTCCTACTCACTTGCCATTCGATAAAGACAAACTCAGGCACCGCTAATGAATGTTTAGTAACTCTTCTAATGTTTCTATCCATCGTAGAGTTCACCATTTTCTGCTAGATGTACTGTCGGAGGGTGGAAACGCGATCTTTCCAGAAAGCGTACATTCAGAGTGAGCTAAGCACTTATCCATTTACCAGAACGTTATGTCCTGGGCATCTCTGGCCTCTCTGCACAATACTGTGCGTGGTCACCCACAGGGACGTCCCTATCCACTAGACAAAGTGGATTCCTGCCTTGCTTTAATACCAGTCCTCAGCGTTTGCAGACCATCATGGTCTGCATGTTCTACAAGCCTTGATTGTGTTTACATCGATGCGACTGACGGACGTTTCGGACCTCATGCCACCGAGGTCCCCTTCCACTACGCGGCACTCCCTTTCCTCTGCTGTGATTGCAGAGGATCTGCTTGGAGGAAAAACTCACTGCAGGCAAGTTTGGAGCCCGCTTCCACATTGCAGAGCGCCGGTGAGAAAGGAGTTTCCTTTCACAGTACAGTTTCCATGTTCAGGTTATATTTACTCTTATATATTTTGTAAACACATGCATTAATATTTAGATATATGTGAGTGGCCTCCAAGTGCCTCCAGAAAACAGGAAGAAACGGATCCATAGCAGGCAGATTCATTGCCTCTTCTGTTCTTGATGTTACAGAATTGCTTCCCCTTCTGGGTTTTCACTAAATAATTTCCCATCTCCCAACTCATCAGATCGTCGCTATTTAAAGAGCTCTACCCGTCCTTCAGTGTAACTGTAGCAGAGTACTTAGCGCACCTCACTGATTTAATCTGCTGTGACTGCTCTGCAGATTAAAGATAGCTCAAGATAGCATCCATTAGCAAACTCCAGCAAAATAAAAAGTTTAAAATAATAAATGTATGCACTGGGAAAGACCTACCAGACCAGAGAGTCCATTTGCCATTGACTGGTGTTGAACTGTATTTTGTGTTACAAGTTTCTCAATTTTTCTTCAATCTAGTTTTAAAAAAAATCTTATATTAAACAACTTCCAATGTTATTTTTTTAATGGAAATTGTGCTACATTCTAATATAGCATTAGGAAAAAACTTTAACAATTTAACCTTACACATTTACTTTTGCTTATTTAAATATGTAATCATGCAAGTATAGTTAAAGCCTTATTATACTGTTTATTTAATCTAATTAAACTGAATTTTATATTTAAGCTACTCCTCATGAATCAACATGTCCAAGCCTCTGCTACTTTTCAGAACATTCTCTGAACTCTATCAGTTTGTCCATATCTTCTTGGTGACATAATGTTGTACACTGGATTTCTATTTGAAAGCTATTTCAAAGCTTAATGCATTGCATGAGAATGTGTGCATTTCATAAGCAATAGATCATTTTTCTTTTTAATGTTTCCATTTTATTTATTGTGATCTGGTTATTTTGATCTTTAATGTGTTACTATTAAGCATTCAAAATTAATAGAGAAACAAGATATCTTCCCTCTAAAGCAGGAGTTATTTTCTTTCCAAGATGCCTCAAATGCCTTATAGGGATTTCAAGCATCAGGCATAGTATCAATTCATACTGTTTTCTTATTCTTATATTTTGCTGTGGGAGAGGAAACAGCTACTTTTAAATACTGTAGATGCACATTATACAACGCATGGAACAGGGAAGCGATCCATGTGATTTAGACAAAACTAGAATGTTTTTCATGATTCTAAATCTGCACAGTTGCTGAAACTGTTGCTATGTTACATGAAGACATTTTGTGGTAGCAGAAATTGTTGAAGAGATTGAAAAGCTATGCCAGATGAAACACAATGTGATGCAATTCAAGTATGTCTTTTTCTTTTTTGCAAAATTCGAAAAGGTTACTATAAAAGTTCCCTTCAAAAGTAGAGAAAAATCCCTTGTTTGGAGCGTAATTGTAAGAAGTGCAAGTGCCAGCATATTCTCTGAGGGCTGGTTTGTAGCTGTTTGTTTTCTGGTTGGATTTTTTTTTTTTTTTTTTTTTTGCAAAGAATGAAATATTCGTCTTTTAAATGCTTCTGTTTATCAACCATGATAACACAATTTACTACGTACTTAGGAATCCTATAAAGCTCGCAGAATGATGCTACTAAAAGAGATTTTCAGTTTCTCGTTTCATGTTTTCTGCGTAAAAGCCTAAAAGATAGGTTTCTGCTTTGTTTCTCAAGTCAAGACATCTCAGAAACCAGACAATACTATTAAATTCATGCTATTCTGTACTGGAGAGTATAAAACTTGAAGACTTGAAAAATACATTTCCATATCACAAATAACTATACTGACTCAAAACACCCACAAAAATAACTGTGACATTGCCTTCCTTCTGCTTCTGTTGATGGAGCTGAGGTTGATGTCCATTCAAACGTGGTGCTGTCTTATAGGGTGAACAGAAGAACAAACACTTTTTCCTCCTCAGTTGCAGAGACTGAATGGAAAGTTCATAATCCACAAGGCCCTTCAGAAGTGACACAATAGCTAAATGATTTTTTTTCTTTTTTTTTTTTTTTGTGAGCAAGAGCAAAGGACAAAGTTGTTGCGCAGAGGAAAAGCAGTAAAGCTCTTCTATTTAACAATAGAAGCCTATTGGCTAAAAACCCACATAATGAGAGCAGCAATGCAGGGAGTGACTTCCCTATAGATTTTATTAAAGTGGGCTCCAGGGAGACTTGCTGTCAAAAATCCATTGTATAATAGCCCTCAGATTTTCAATGAGGCTGGATTTTTGCTAGTATTACAGATTCTTTATAAAATAATTTTAACAATGATTGGGATTAGATTGTTATTTGCAAGCTGTACTCCGAAAGGAATAGCATGGAAATGCATAATCTGGAAACGGATTAGAAATCCAAAGGAAAACCACGAAAATCAGTTCCTGCTTCATTCTGCTAGTTTCGGGATAGTTGGACGGAGGGTGGGTTCATGTCTTCTCATGGGGTGTCACGATCGCTGCTAGACGCCCAGCTAAACGTCGAGCCCAGCTCCCGCGGGTCTCCTGCCCTCCTCCTCTTTCCCAGGCGTTGCCTGCCCCTTCTTTCCTCCTGCTCCTCTCTTACTACCCGAGCACAATCCCCCAAACCAAAGGGCTTAAGTAATAGCTGCAACAGTGGCTAGTGGAAAAACACTCGGCGATTAAAAGGAAAAGGATGTACATCACAGGACCTGATTTAAAGCTGTGATTTTTGTATTAATAATTTGGTGCTACACCACTCACCAAATGCACTAAGCTTCTTCCCCTTGTTCCCAGGCGTTGTCTATACTGACAGGGCTGCTGCCTTCTGCTGCGGCAAAGAGGCTGCAGGGGCGTACAACAGGGGGTTAAAATGCTGAACACAAGGAAATTCCACTTTTACCAAACTCCCAGGAGAAATCTGAAACTGTCTCGTAGTGTATCTCAATTTCCGTATGAATTTCAGATGATATGAGGAAGGGATGAAATTTGAACAATGCAGATTGTCAAATAATTGGGGCAGATCTACATAAAATGGTCTAGTTTCCAGAAGATAGCCATAAATTATATATCTTGATTTAGAAGGGACATGCAAATGTCACAGCAGTACTGGTGAAAGGTGATGAGCTTCATACAGAAGTCAGGAAGTTTTGGAGCTGCCCCTGCAACCAGAGGATTTGCCCACGGTTGTTGGACTTGGGTGAAAGGCGTGATACCCAACAGCGCCATGTAAAGTTAACCTAGGATCTCACCACCTTCTCCCTGTTATTGTTTTATGACCATCAATGACAGATCTTTTGCAAGTGTGTTTTTTTGCTATTGCATAGGAACCTAAAGAATTCAACTCATTTTCCTATCTTAGTAAAAGTAAAGACTTTTCCCCTCATAGAAAACAAATAGCTAGAATTCGAGCATGTAGATAAAGTAGATATGATAAGGAGAAAAGTGATATCAGTATGTGTAGATTTTTATATAACCACTCCTTAAGTACAAAAAGTGTGAAACAAAAGTTTTGTGTGTGTGTGTGTGTATATATATATATGTATATGTATATATATGTACATATATATTTGTATAACCTTTGTGGGCTAGCAATTTTGTTTCTGATATTGTTTAGATTTACAAGGCTTCTTATGAGTTTTGTTTACTGTGCTGTATTTCTTAATGATCAACTTGCTGCAGTAAATAATTCAGGAAATCATCCTGTACTCTATTGTTCTTCAGGCATATGGATTTTTTTTTTTCTTCAAAGCTTGAGTTCCTACTGTATGTTGAAAATTTCAAAGCTCTCAGAGGATGTGAATACAGGTTTTGTAATTATAACAATTTCTAGCCTAGCACCTGTACATCTGCTCTATACTTTAGGGAATAGAGCAAAACAAAATGTATGAATTCCCTCTGGATAAAATGTGACAGGATTTCCATTTTCTGTTTTTTCAGACCACCTAGGCTTATTATTTTTAGAACATTATGGATTGTTATTAAGCAATGGTGGATTGTTGTGAAAACACAGACAAGATGCACAGCACATCTAAACAAAACCGACTGCACAAGTACGACCTCTTCTTTTACAGAGATGCAGTTGGATCTTCATAGACCATAGCAGAAATAGATATACAGGACTTTACAGTATCAGTCTTTTATGGAAAGACATCTTGAGGTCTTCAACATGAAACCACTGGTAACTGCTTTTGGTTATACAGAAATATCTTCCAAAAGAAGCCTTTTACAGGTGTTCTAGTCTGATAAGCATAACAAATACTGCAAACTTCTACTTCTTTTTTTCCTGAAATAAAACTTGTATTGTGTTTGCACATATGCATAAGCAATATAAGCCATTATATGCAATTGAACTTTGTGAAATGTTTTTGTAATACCATTCTATATCACTGTGCTGCATATGTATTATTTCATGTAACAGAAAATGTTGAAATAGTGCACTAAGCTATCAAGTGAATATTATGCTCTAAAATTAAAATATTATTGTTCTAGGAACAACTTTCTATAGCAATTTTTGGAAAGAATGACATAATGAAAATGATCTAATTGATTTTCACATGTGTAGCTCCTGGTAGGTATAAAAACCAAAGAGAACACCGAAGAAGGGGTTAGATTTGCAGGGAAAGCCCAGCCCTAAAGAAGTTAATGACAAAAATCCCATTTCACCTTGGTGTTTTCTCAAATCACCTTTGAAGATTGGTTACTCTCTGCCTCCCTTATCATTTTAATTATGCTGTTACTATTTTTTAATTATATGCACACACCGGGTTGTGTCTCTTGCGCTGCTTCTATATTTTCCGCCATTGAGGCTTTGAAAGCTGGGGAGGAACACCTGATTAAAGAGGATATCTGAGTATTTATTCCCTGCCTGAGACCCAAGGCTCAGACCGCTGATTCCACTTCAGCTTCTTCAACATTTCTGGATACTCTGGGAGCATCAAATCTTCCTCTAATCTGCACTGCTCCAGCACCTCGCTGTTATTAGAACAAGAGCAATGTGAATGTGGCAAAACACCAGCTCCGCTTCCCTGCTCAACCTGCCCCAGACACAGCTCTGTTTGACCCAAGCTGGCCCAAGATGAGAGAAGACCGCATCAAATTTGATACATTCATGAGGATGTGCATGGGGGAATTTATATGTTTTTTATTACGTGTTATTCCTGCCCTGTAAACCTGAGTAGGTCACCATAGGTGGGGAAGGGCACGCCTGGACATTTCTAACCTGCCGGTACTCACCTCACCTGGCCTGGCCAGCAGGATCTGCCCGACCCTGAGCACGACCAGCAAAACCAGGGGAACTGCTGCCCGGCAGGCCCTGTGAGCAGAGAGTTGTGGGGAACCGCCAGATTAAGCTCCTGCATCATCCGCTGCAGTGATTACAAGGGATCGTATGTGATTTACAGGGAAATATTTTGAAAGAACCTATTTGCAGGCAATGAAAACTGACTAAGGGTATATGGCATTAGTGACAGATTAAAGACAGAACCCCACATTTAAATTTAATAAGCCTGGGACAGAATATATGCAACTTGTTATTATTTATATTTCAGTCAGACCCACAATGTTGTAGATGCTTCTTAAAGAAAAGGTGATTTCACAATGCTTAATTTATGTAAAAATGAGTAAGCAGACAAAAGAAGTATCAATGTACTACTAATAATCGTTATTGAGAGAGCTGTTAATGGTTGTCACCCTAACACCCAACTATTGGCAGTAGCTACCTCTCTCCAGGACCTACCTGGTCCATCTTTGACTCACTAGATGGCACTTTTGAGCTCTTGAAATCAGGCTCAGACCCAAATGGCCTCACCAGCCCGTATAGAAGGACACGAGGAAAGGACCAGTTGCAGTTAGGTCTAATCCTTCTGCCACTCTTTCTAGTGGCAGTTTCCTCCCTTGCTGCTGAATTCCCTGGTCCTGCCCTCAGGCAGTCTATATTCTTTAGTTATCACATTTTTTCTTCAGAGAATTGGCCTGAGCTTCTTAGCAAGATGCAGCTTCGATGGTGGATTGAGTGACAGAGTCATAAAGAAACTAGGAGATAAGAATAACTAAAAGCTAAGAGGTGTCAAGGACAGCTTTTTAAAGCTCTTCTCAGCTGTAGGTGGCAACACAGCAAAGTACTGTTCCTAGTTCAATCCAGTGGCAATCCAGCTTGGTTTAAACGATTACTGAAGAATGGTGTAAACTGGTCTGTTCACTTTTGCACTGAGCTGTACTAATATCACTTATGCTGTCAGTCCTTGCATTTCAGCAGGAGCTCAGGGGACAGCCCAGGCTTAGACAGTTCTCACGTAGCTGCCATCGATAACTGTCCCTCTATGCAAGAACACCTGAATTATCTACCTGCTGATAGTCCAGCTCAAAATCTTTGTTTTTGTTCAAGACACGGTTTGGAAGTTGCTTGCGTCCGTGTTCACTCCAAGGCCATTTGTAACAAAATGTTGTCACGCAGCGTGTCTAAAAAACAAGCGGTCAGTACTATCTGGTATTCCCAAATGAGTAGGACATTGCCGACAGGGTTACTGCAAAATTCAGTACTGAAACAATACTGTAAGACCTGGCTGGTGTTTGCACACATTAAAACTATGTCATACAGCTATACAAAGTGCCATTTTAACACTTTTCCCCAAAATGCCTACCATTTTTTGGAAGTGTTTTATTTAGAAGTAGCATCAAATATTAGAATTATGCATTGAAAACCAAGTACACATTTGCTCGAGTAAATAATGATCGTGTATACCAGACCAGTTCTACACGGCCCAGCCTGAGAAGGTGGTTTCAGCAATAAGGAAAGCTTATGCAAATGTTTATTTCCCCTCCTCCTGAGAAGAGGATCCAAGTCTTCTCTGCTGTTTTGGCTAGTTTCCTACTTCAGTCCAAAGCCCTGCTTTCTTGACTATCCACGTTGCGTTTCTTCCTACGATCCCCTCTTGAGTGAGCCTATTTCCAAAAGAAAACCTGGTCACAGCTGGTAGGATAATGTACTCTGGGACTACTTTAGATCAGACAGGGCTGGACACAAACTATGATAGTTTTGGCACCTTCTTCCTGATACAACTATCCAAAAGCGTCCTACAGGCCTTGAGCTCTCAAATGCCCCCCCCCCCCACCAAACACATAATCTCAAGGTTATACTCTACAAAATAATTTTATTAGGTTGTTACACAGCCCCCTCATAGCTTCAAGTGCTTGGAACTGGAGAAAAAAAATCCCCACAAACAAAAAAGGGGAAAATAGTGGTCATGGGGGTAACACAAGTGACGGTGGCAATGTAAGGCGAGTGCTATGCAGTTTGGACCTGGCCAGTCTGCTCCAAGGAGCAATAGCTCTTTGTGCTGTGGGAATGAGATTATCCACCTCCGCTGGCCTGAGAGCCAAGGCTTTCTCCTTGCCGTGGTCTGCACAGAGAGTGAAGCAATTTCCTCTTTGCTCCCTCGAAGGGACCTCCAAGAGCCAGCGCTGTTGGTGCAGCGTGGGCAGCAATTGCTGATTAACATGAGCAGGGACTCAGGGAGACCCCAGGTTTCGAAATCTGGAGTAGGAAAGAAGTATTGTGTTCTCTGTGTCCAAAGCTTCATAAAGCAACTTTTCTCTCTTCTTTACATCAGAGGTCATTACACTTGGGCAATTGCTTTCTAATCTGTGTTTTTCATATCATTCCTGTCACTTTGACATTTGGAATAAAAGCACAGGATGGCATAAACAAACCTTTTAGCTAAAAGGAAGGGCTAAAAGGGATGGCTAGTATCAGAAATGGATCTTGCAGTGATGCTCTTTATCTTTTCCTTTCCACTGCCTTATAACCTTTTATCTCTTCCCTACTTAGAGCACAGATCTTCTTAGTTCCTGCTATCTAAATTACAGGTCTTTCAGCAGTTTGTTAAATGTAAGGAAACATGGATCTTTTGTGTGGTTCAGTAGAGCTCTCATTTTTTGTTAGTTACTAAGTCAGCACTCACAATATACTGTTATACTGGGTTTTCTCGTATAGTATCACAATGTCTAAAGGCATAGCAACCACAGCACCAGAATGAGAATGAAAAACATAACCCCAAAATCAGTTTGGCGGGGATGATGTTTGAGAATGTGCAGAACGTTTGAATACAAACTCAGTAGATGTTTTTAACCTTTTCATTTGTTGTGAAAGATTTGTCATAAATATGTGGTCCTTGACAATAAGCTGAAAGGCACTGCTTCAGTGAAATGCATCAAATTAAGAATATGACTAATTGCATTGACAAGTTAGTGATGGAATCTTGTGTTCTGTTCAGATGAAATGAAAAATGCCCTATTCTACTAATTGAAAATATTACAGAAATTGAATGCCTTCTAAAAATCAAAGTGAAAAATAATATTGCTATCTTCTGTCTTAAGAGCCTAGCCTGAAAAATCTGCTTAAAGGGAGAAGGGGTAGAGATAGATCTTTAAGTCAAGGTTAACGAGAGCTATCAGAAGTATGATTTGAAGTATATTCTTAAAGTAATATCTTTATCAAGGACTAGGTAACAGCACCCCTGTTAGGGATGATCTGTAGATTGAGTTCAAATGTTAACATATTTTAAAAAGTTTTCTTTTTCGCTTTTTATTCCCCTTCCTATCCTTTCAGTGAACACAAAATAAACAGTTAGAGGCAACACAGAAAAACAGTCTGAGGATCACCACCGAGAAACAAATTAAAATTGCATGCCATTTTTATGTACATAAAAAAAGAGAGAGAGTGCAAAGCATTCTTTTCCAAGGAACACAACTTGTATTGTATTAGCAGGAAGCAGATGACAATTGTTCTCCCTTTCTGTAAGGGATGATAGACCTTAATCTGCAGTTCAGAAGTTCTTAGGTAGTTTTAAACTAATTTTCTCATTCTGAATGCACACAATGTTCTGAGTATAAAGCACACCTTAGACAGACTGGCTTAGTGGCTCTGTATATACACTTATGTTCAATCAGTGCTGGTTCTTCATTATTTATTAATGATTTTCTCTGTGTATTTTCAAAATGGTAGCCCTTTTAAGAAGCAGAAGAGTCTATAATTCTCAAACTGGGGTTGTTAAATGAAAAGGACTGCATGGGTGGTGTTTTTAACTGGTAATAGAGAAAAGAAAAAGTGGAATATCATGCCAAATTCTATGTTATTTCTTTAGGTTTAAGAGTGAATAGAAAAAAATCCACAGGCAGGAAAGAACTGGAAAAATCTCTGTTTTAACTCTGCCTAAACATGTGGAAAAAAAAAATCCCCAGTTTAATAGCCTTAATTTTAATTTGATTATGGTAAATGTGGTTCCAATTAATTTTACTTAGCCGGTGCAGATGGAGCCAAAATCATACTGAAGCATCTGAAGATAAACCTCAAATTTTCTCTCAGGAGAAATAACACTGAAGTTGCCTTGTCGTGTTTGATAAAAGCCATGGTGTCTGCAGGCTGCAGGGCAGAAGACAGCTCCGGGCTGCTTGGGTTTAGATGGGCGAAGGATGCATCTGACACCAGCGCGCAGCAGTTAACATCGCTGCTCTTACACACCAGATTACAGATTAGGAAAATGGACTGTTAATGAGTTCTCAGCGTTTACGATTGCTTCTCAGAGCCCAGTGGAATAGATTCATTGAAATTTTTAACAGGAGTAAAGTAACAGAATTATTTAAGCAATGATGTAGGTCCCATCGGTGTTCACATATATTTCTAGGCTGTTAAATATCTCCCCAAATCTGACCCAGGGTCACTTTTGAAAATCTGAGCTGGGGCCAGGGTTCTGTAGAAATATCTACGAGCATCTGAAGGTCTACCCTGATACTTCTGTACATGTTTAGTCACTTTAACAGATTTGATATCTAGGCAGTTTCATAGAGTTTAGCGAGTTTTTTTCTGTGTATCAAATTATTTGTCTCATTCACATTGATGGTCCAAACTGAGTTAAAAACCCATTCAATCATAGGTGAGTTTAAGACTTTTAAGCTCATTTCTTGGGACCACACTCAAAATTTGTTGTGCTTTCTGTCTTTTCCTGTATGCTGAACTGTGCAAATGTTTCTTCTCCAGTAGCGAATACTTATTTTTCATTGACTTGTAAAGCAAATAGTGCCATGTGCTTGTTATTTTTTTTCTTCTCCCTGCTCCAAAGACATTTGTCCCTGCATAAACAGGCTGAATTGCTACTAATGCTTTGATTTGGAGATAAAAATTCCCACCCCAATGATTCTTTTGATTTCCCTTCTGGTTTGCAGGGGCACACGCTTCCCTTCTCCCCCTCAATCATAGTTGTTGTCAAGAAATTTTTCCCGTCTGCAGTTACTGTCTCTTTCTATGAACCAGAACTTTACAGTCTGTACCAGGGCTTAGCTCTTCCCGGCTGTAAAGGACCTGCCAAGTCTCATTCACTTAGAGTGAGAGACTTGTTCACTTTGATTTTAAAATTGCCTTAAAATTAAATAGCTCCACTTTTGTGGCAGATGATTGTGTAGTGTGTTTCAATAAGACATTTAGAATGGTGCTCCTAATCCTTTGAAATCTCACATATTTAAGTTGTCACATTTTGAGTCTTGTGTCAGGCCCCCCCCGCCCAGATTTGGAACTTTTGCCAGTAACGAAACATTGTCTTCCCTCCTCCTCCTCCTCTTCCTCCTCCTCCTCCTCTCTGCTCGTTATTGTTTGTAAAGAAAAGCCACCGGCAAAACTATGCTGGTACCTGTTCTTCTTCTTTTTTCAGCACGGATAACTCTCGGTATTCTTCGCCTCATCCTTCATGGTTTAGTATGTACTCAGAATTACATGGTAAAATTCAAAGTGAAAACCATGTACCTTTTCCTATATCTGTCTTTAATATAGCAAAAAAGTGGAAGGGAAGGGAAGGAAAACCACTCGGAGAAAAAGTTGTCTTTTATATATATATAGTATTTGCTGTATTGTTATAACCCATCAAATTAACAATTGTCACAGTAGTGGATTCCTAGCAATGTAGCTAAGCTCAAAACCTGGTGCATTTCTGTTAGCATTGAGATATACGCTGCTCCTGTCCTGCACCCCTGAAGACGGGGTGCTGCTGTTTCAGCAACATCTGAGAAGGATCGCGCAGGATCTTGAAAAACGCAAGCCTCATGCAGTGACTTCACAGCAAAGAGTTGTAACAAGAGGTCCCTTCTCTCTTCCTCTTCCTAACTCCTTGTAAAATCTCCGGTCTTTGAAACTTCAGATGACTCCCAGACCTTCACCACCGTATTAACAAATCTAGATGAAACGGAAGGCAGGTTTGCACTCAAGAGCAGTTGATCTAAAAATAAAGAAATCGATGGCACCAAAGGCACAGGATCAGCAGAACATTTAACATTTCCTGGCTTTCCCGGGGCAGACCAATGATGACAGTCATCGCAGTTAACTGAGCTGACGTTACCAGCTCCTTAGTTTTTTGCAAGCTTTAATCTATGAAAATTTTCCATAAGATGCCAGATCAGAGGTGAATGTTTAAGGAAGTATTGATGGTTTTTTTTTCTCCTAAGGAGTAAAAAATTTAGACAGGGAAAAATAATCCAGTTTCTTTCAGGTTTCTGGTAACAAAACCCATGTTTGGGAAGAGTCGGGATGCCCAAGGCTCTTGCGGCTGGCAGCAACCACCACTCAAGCCCTCGCCGTGCCCTGGGCGGCAGCAGCCCCTCTGCGGTTCCCTACGCCCAGAGCACCTGAACCGTGATCTTGCACAGGAAAGCGCAAGGAGGCCAGAGCACTCGTCCTGTGCCAGCCCACGCTCTGGGAACGGTTTCAGTTAATCTGCTGGGAAACAATGAGGTGCTCCTTTGTTTTTTGTCAGTAAACACGCTCTATGAGGAAACAAGACAGCTGTGAGACGCCTGTCCTTTTTTTTTTTTTTTAATTATATTTATTTTAATACAGTTTGAACTGGGAGAGACTAAGAGTTCTAGTCTGAGTCGTAAAGCTGATAACTTTGAGTATCTCGTGCTACCAGGATAAGCTGCTGCAATGCTAATTATAAGAATAAAACCTTGACATTACAAGTCCGGAGAGACAGTGCTCTATAATTTTTTTATTTTTATTTTTTGGCAAGGAAACTAATTAGATTAAGTGTTAACCACTCTAGAATATTAGCTGTTAACTGTACGGTCTGTGGACAACTAGACAGGGATCTGTGATGCTCTGGCTGGTCATTTATGGACTTACAGTGTTCCAGCTTCTGGATTGCATTAAAAGACCAAATACTCAGTTGTTTCCTTAGGTAATTGGTATACGAATGAGGCTGGTGTTGACATCAGGGATAACTGCTGTCAAGTTAAAAAAAAAAGAATACTATGATTAGATGACATTATGAAAAGCCTTTTATTATTTTTAAAGCTGCTTTTTTTCCATTAAAGGGTAGAAAAAAGTATTTTGTAATTGGGAAAAAAAACAGGTACAAATGTGGGGTAGCAGCACAAATAGAAAGACATATGGATCTTTGATGAATTTTGTTCATGTCTGAAAGATCATGAAGGATACAAAAGAGAATTGTGACATATGGAGGAAGCAGATTAATTAATCTGAAAACAACCTTTGTACAAGGAACAGTTTCTGCTAAAGTGATTAAATTTAAAATGTTGTATAGTTGTCAAGGTTTGCGTAAGGAGAGAGACTCTCAACTGTTACCCGGTTTTGAGAGAGCTACGTAAAACCTTGTAGTCTAATAAGGTAAGAAACGTTGATGCGTAATACTTAACAACCCGTTTCGCTTTCAGAGTTGTTGCATGCCACCAAGAACAAACCCATCATTTTGCCTGCAGCGGAGCTGCTGATCTTTAGCTACTGTTTCCTCTCCTTGCCCTGGCCCAAGCTCAGCGTTGGGGAAAGTCTCCTCAGAGCCATCATCCCTCTTCGTCTTCGAAAGCACTCGCCACGTCTCTCTTCCCGCTGCTAAAGGACTAAAGCTACCTCCTCTCTGCATCACGGGACAGCAAATAACTGCAGAATAAAGAGCTATTATTTTAGATCTTCTCGACCGGTATTTATTCTGCAGAAAATAATACCCTCAATCCTATTGAGTGAAGAGATATTCAATAAATATTAAGAACAACGTTCTCAATGTAAACACTGAGATATTGGGAGGGTTTTTTTTCCCCCCGTCGTGAATCTCGGATGCCAAGTAACCCTCGCCTCGAGCCAGGAGAGGTTTTTGCGTAAGCAGAACGGCAGCCTGGACACGGCTGGCACTGGGTTAATTGCACTGGAACTCTATTTCACCCCTCCTCGGCAAACTGAGGTTGGAATTCTGCCCTAGGTTTTGAGGGGAAATGCAGTTACCCCATTATGCAGATATTGATAGATCCTACTTGAAGAGATCTAGGAAGGAATTTCAAATTATGTTAAATTATAGCATAATTTAGTCTGCCTGCGAGGGAAGGTGGGAAAGAGAACAATTTGTATTGCGTACGTTGCTCAGACAAAACAGTGGCTAAGATATAAGACTTACAAGCCTCTTGCATTTTGTATTTGGCATGTGTCTGGGACTTCTTGAAACTAGCTAACCAATCCCAAATGAAAAAAGGAAAACTCCAAAAAGCCCATATTTGAATGCATTAAGTACATCTCCCCTGAATTCCCTGCCAAAGTCACTTCAGTCATCAAACTAACACACAAATGATATGCATGCATTCTTACGAGAAATTGCCTTTTCCTTTCAAATATTTCTGAAGAAAAAAGTAAAGTTTAATTATGAAGAGATAACCAGAGGTGTTACCCTCAGAATTTAATTATTATTTGATTAAATTTCAAAAAAAACACAACTAAGCTATGACAGAGACAGAAAGTATAGTAAAATGGTAATTATGAAGTAGGAGATATGAATTAAGATAAGTTAGGGAAGATTTTTTTTAAGTGCATGCCTGTGGGTAGGGGAATAAAATAAGTGAACGTTCTCTCTCTTTTATAAAATATTAACACTTTGAGTTAGAAGATGGATTAATTGATGCCATCTGCTGAACGGACACGGAAACCAAGCTACCTTTTAAGCTTTGTAATACCTTTCTGTGATAAAAGTGGGGTGCTAATGGAGTAAGGAGGGCTTGGTTGTAAAAGCTGTACCCAGTGTTTCACTGGAGGGGGATCCTACTACCACGGGAAAAGTAGATCCCAGCTGGGTTGGGCTTCAAACCCTCTGGAGCCGGCAGCCTCCGCAGGCACCGGCCCTGCGTGTCGAACTACCCCAAACTGGAGAGCAAAAGGCAATATCGGGTACGGTGGGACGCGCCAATAATTAAGGAAGGATGAAAGGCAAACAGAGCCCGAGCGTCGCGCCGCGGAAGCTGGCAGGCGTATAAATCAAAACGGCTGCCGCAATTTATTCTCCGAGCCCTGCAGTTGCCGTTAACGTTGACATATTTTGAGCAGCTGGAATTTTAGGCTGCTGGCTTCCTGAAGACAACAAAATTAAACATACTTTTAAGACTTCATATTAATGATGTAGAGTCTTATATGCTTCTTTAAATTGTCAAGCTGTTTGGCTGCGTCGAGGACTGTCTGCTTGCAGTGCAAATAGCAGAAAACTGAGCGTTGGGAATAGCAGAAAGCCGAGGCTCAGGGCCTTTTAATGCACCTTTTCTGGGAGGAAGTTCACCAAGGAGGCTTTTCCATCTCCTCTACCTGCCCGCTTCCTAAATGTTCAAATACTCATAGCAGTGTCTTCGGAAATGACAAGTCAATATTTAGCTTCCAAGGTTTGATTTAAAGGCAATGATCTAGGAAAGTATGCTGAGAGCTAAATCTTGCAGATCTTTACGCAAGCAATAATCTACACTCACAGAATTTCCACTGTAGGATTAGGATTAATTTTGGCATGAAATCCCCCTTCCCCAGATACAATTTATGGTAAAAGAAATCTGTTTTGATAGATTTCCCTTCCTAAAAGGGCCTAGCCCCTCAGCTAAGCACTTATCTTTATTTTTCAAGGACTTAGTTCTTTAACTCCTTTTCCACTTTGATATCTGCATTCTGGTGTTACATTAATTTTACTTCCAGATAATGAAGACACATCTAAGGAAAGCATCTAATCCTGAAGTCAATTAATAAATCCATTGAAAAAACAATTTGTTTAGAACTAGAGAGAGGACAAATATCTTGTGTGTGCTGAGATTCCTTTATGCTGTCCTTCAATTAAGGATTTAATAGCCTACAATTATCCAAGCGTCTTTTCACTGGGTTAAATAGTTGTCTTACTACCCTTAGGAAAATTTCAGCTTTTTCCTCCTAAGACATCCCAAGGGACCTTCCTGAAGTACAAAGACAAAAGCTGCTATTGAGCCTCCACCTTCCTTTCTCCAGAAGGATGCACAAGTGCTGGAGTCTGTTGGCACTTTTTTAATTCAAATCACAGATGAGTTCTATGGATTCTTTGCATTTCAGCGGAAACATGCTGCTTTTTGCTAATGACACTTTTTGTGGTAGACACTGTATCTAATTTTTAAAGCAACAGCCTTTTATAAACTGAGAGGTAGCAGAAAATAATGGAATCAGTGTATTTATTCTATTGCGGTTTTGCTTCAGTTTCATGTGTAAAAAGTGTACGGTGATTGCATTCTGCTATTAAATCTTCTCATCACACAGAACAAGAGCTCAAACACCAATATTTATATGCAGTTTCTATAACAGCAGAAATTAATTGCGAATACAGTTGTTCTGTGCCCAGCGATATCAAAAAAGGAGTCTTGCTTGCTTTTCTCACTCTTTGCCTCTGTGGGTTATCTAGAAGGATGCAGAACATATCCTAAAATTCTCTAACAGTTGAACCTGGCATCCTTTAAAAATTATTTTACCCAAGTAATTGCTGCCAACTTCAAGTCCAGTTGCTGTAATTTTAAGCAATTACTTACTTCCCTTATTTTGCTCATCCCTATAGAAGTTTCCCCTACCAATTGCCTTATCTCAGGAATATATGCACGGAGAAGGGGACGTGTGGCAGAGGCCTCCATGCACATTCATACGCGGGAGAGTACGGATCCCGATACTTGACACCAGACAGAAATACAAAGATGTTTCTCTGATGGCAAAGTACTTGTGGTCTCCCTCCGTGTGTTGCTAGGAGACCCGTTTAAGAATTAATCAGGGAAACATCACAAATGCTGCTAAATCATGCACCACGCTACAGCTTGAGCTGCTCCAAAGAGATGAGAAAAACACACTTTTTTTTCCTGTTAACCCGGCGAGGACTGGTATGCAGCACAATTTCCTTTAGTAAGTACACGGCTGTACAAGCACAAAATATTTACACTGTGTCTCCAGCAAAGTTGACAGTCATGTCTCGCCAAGCACTACTTGTACAACAAGGACAAACATAGGCATATGAGAAACCGAGGATGGAAGAATATGCTCAGGCAGCTTTCGGGCATGCAGGAAGTTCAAAGTAGGACTGGTGATTACATTTTCCTTGAAAAAAATCCAGAGATGACAGCAAAAGATGGGTGGGCTGTGCCCACCCGTCTGCAAGACCCTGGCATGGGGAGTGGGAGATGCTAAATGTGAGGAAAACGCCTTGAAATGGGACCAATGGTCGTGGCGAGGAGGGATGTTGTGAGCTGGAAAAAAGCACCATGAGCACTGAAGGCTGGTCTGCACCAGAAGGTCCCACTACGTTACCTTATATTGGCTTAGATCCAGTTATTGCAGTGGGACTGCACTTTTTGATAGCATCTGGGTGGAAAGGAAAATCAACTATTCCAATACATGGCCCTTTCCAACCAGTCTGGTGTCTTCCTGTGAGGGAATTGCGCGGCAAAAGTGTACCAGTTAAAACACATGCACACCTCCACCAAACGCTTAAACTGCTGCCAAAGCTGCATTTAGAACAGACCAGGGACTGAGGCTGTCAAGGGAAAGGGGGAAAAGCTGGCACTTTGCGCACAAACGGCAACCTGAGGGCTCAGGAAGTGATGTGAGGGAGCAGGGAAGCTGAGAAGTGTTGCAGGGTCAGACATTCACTTCTGCTTTTTGCAGCATATGGTTCAGAACTGCTCTACCTCAATTTCTAGAAATCAGACCTAAGATTCCCACCACCAAAAGCCAAAGTTTTATAAAAATAGCCTTTCTTGTGTGAATGCAACCATATTTTAACTGAGGAAAAGGTCAGTCATGGTTTTGGACTTAAAATTGGGCTTGTGCTCTGATCCAAGGGATTTGCAAACACATCTCAGCCCCAGGTTCCTGTTTGAGGGTATACTTAGTTAGGATTTTATTCTGTTTGGAGGCTGTGACCGTGAAGGGGTCTGAAGGTTGTCTGGGAACCTTTCAGATAATGAAAACAAGGCCTTGGAGAGAAGACAGTCTGTAGAAAGAAGAGAGGGCTATTTTGTTTTCAAAGCCCTTTGCTGGATTCTGAAGAATTTCCCATGCCAAGTGCAAAATATGAGAATTTTTAGAAGCGGCCTGGAAAGTTCAGAGCACTAGTAATGGGACTGGGAACAGTCCTCACTTTCCATTTGGTCCTTTGAGGTTACCAGCACTAGCGGCTGCAAGCGCGGCTCTGCTGGTGGCTTTGGTCAAGTTGCCGTTGGACAGATGTCCCTCGTACAAAACCACTGCAGTAGCTGGCAACGCGGCCGGAGATCTGTTTGCTGATATTCATAAAGCTGTTTGTTGTGCTAGTTAAAGGTTCTGTTAAATACAAAGGAGAAGAATTCATCTTAGCAAAGAAGCCAAAAAATGAATTGGTGTGGACTGCACTTCTCGCTAAGTGGCCTCCCCCTGTTGGGCCAGAAACATGTTGGCAGAATGGGAAAGCAGATCCCGCTGCTGCTCTCATACCGTACCTCCGGAAAGAGAATTGCTTTCTGGGTCTTGCAGCCTGATCTCTGAAGTCACTAAGTGCATTTTGAAGGAGTAAACATTTGAACTAAACCGAAAAAAGAAAAGATATTCCAAACCAACTCTCCTCCCAAGCCCCCCAGTAGAGCACACCTTGAGCTGGGAGGCATGTTCGGTTGGGTCGTTCTCTTGGAGGATTTCTGGTAACTATGATTTTCGGTTGCATTTGTTCTGGTTTCATGGCAGGTCAGTGGTGAAAGGGGCGTGCTGCACCCAGTGCAGGCAGGGAGGAGAAGTGAGCGGTTCCTCGAAGCGTATTTGGGAGTACTGCAGAGTATTTTCCCCTCCATGCCCGCTCGGTGTCAGGCTGCTGTCGCAGAGGCTCCAGCAGCCACTCAGACCCCACTTGCGATGATTTTCCAAACCTCCGACTACATGTTTTCGATCATGACTTCATGGCGTCTCGCGTAAAGCCATAAACCCCTGCCCTGCTGAGTCTCCTCTTCTTCCCGTCGACGTCACCAGCGGCAGCCGGCTCCGGATTTGCGGAGGGTATGTCTGTTTTTATAAGCATCTTTCTGGCACGTCTTTTAAGGTAAACATGCTGTGCTACAACGACCCCAGCTCAGCCTTGCAGCTAATAATAGTAAAGCTTAGAGAGCTTCAAAGAGGATTAGAAAAACATGTTTGAAATAACACCCCCCCCGGCCCCCCCATAAAATGTCTGTATTCTGACAGGACAGGAATGTTTGAGGGACATAAACCCCTCACGGGGAGAGGCGTCGTCTGACCGCTCAGGGTCAGGGGCGAGCAGTTACAGCCGTATCCGCAAGCTGTTTGAGCGCTATCAGACATCAGTGTCGGCCACTGCTGCTAGAAGGATCCTGCACCAGTTTAATCTGATCCAGCAAGGTGAACCCCGTATTCCTAAGAGTCATATTAACTTTTAATGTAACAGCTCTCCACAAGTAACGCTCACTCCCCCGAACCTCTCTGTCGAAGCTGTTCGTTTCTATTTGTTAAGGTTTTTGGAGGTGGAGGAGGCTGATGCTGAAACTGTGGCTTTGGCCACCTGCGGCCAAGCGACGCCTCTTTCCTCCATGGCAGATCCAGGTGCTATATACCGTCACTGTCCTGCTCCGTCCAGCCTTCCCCGTTCGTCTCGACGGGCTTTGCCGCACGCCTCTGAGGAGGATTAGCTGCTAATTTTTGTTGAATTTCTTGCTTCTCCTTTTTTCTCCCTCTCGCTGATCCAGGCAAACAGATGTCTCGGACACCTTGGACTGTGACCATCCCCGCTCCCCGCCCTTCCTCCTTCCAAACAGCAATCGTTCCAGCAGCCCGGGAGATAAAAAGGCATTAAAGGTAATGACCCTTGTTCTGATTTCACATAAGGCTGGGCCTTACCCAACAAAACACTAATCCCCGTTTTACTGATAATTATATATCAAAAGTGATAAATGTTCTGTGACAATTCATTACCCATAGCATACTCAAAGGCTGCTTCATCTGCGAGTAACCTGACACGGATTTTGATTCGGGTGTTGCAACAAACACACATACGTGTTTGCAGAAGCATTTCTCTGCCCCCCCCCCCCCAAAAAAAAAATAGTATTTTGGGAACCGGATAATAATTCTGTGTAACTTTTAACTGAAAATCTTGAATGCAATTCTGTGTGCATTCAGCACTATTGCATCTCTAGGTAGCTTTTAGAACAGCACATTAGCTTTGAATATCTACTAAAAAAATTCATAGTCTGTTAAATGAATGATAGTTACAAAGATGATATGATGTTCCTTTAAAATTATTGATTGTTTCAGGTAAAAAGACACTATAAGCAAGCAAGACTAGCAAACATATTAAAGGATATTGTCACATCCTTTGGCACCTTTGGCACCAGCTCCCGAAGTAACGTCAAGCAATGTAAAAATATATTAACACAATACGTGTTTAAAAAAAGAGAACACAGTACAATCTCTAAACTCACAAAAAAAGCTGATCAAAATTAACAGGATTTGGAGGTCAGAAACCAAAGGAGTCTAAATATGAAAGCAGAGCAAAGTAAGGAAAATAATGTTAGTTATTTAATTATTTTAGCAGGTTTAAAGCTCTTTAACAAAGCAGAGTTCAATCTGAGGAATTATTACTGTTACAGAAAAATAATTGACAACTATAACTTCAGCATACTTAAAACAGTTTGAAACCAATTAGCTTCTCACCTAGACTTGAAGAAAGGCCAGTGCTGCTGCTGTAGTATAATGTAATCAAAACCACATTGAAGTATAACAGGAACTATCCTTATACAAGTTTTTTTTCTAAGTTTAGAAAAAAATTAATTGGACAAGTGTGTAGAGAGGATTGCTATATAGTAGGTCCATCAGCAGAAAAATCCTTTGTAGAGCAATTCAAACTCTATCCTCTGCCAACACAAAGCAACTTTTTTAATAGGTTTAACTTAAGATTATTGAATAATGCATTGATGTGGGAACAGAATGGCAAGTATCCAAATAAACCCTAAGGACTGGATTAAAACACATTAAAAATTACTAAAATTTCATGTGCAATCCTATATTTGGGCATGTGAGTATTTGGCTGTGGGAAAAGTTGTGGACTCGAGCTCTCAGGTTGGGTGTGCAGAGACAATAATTTTGTCTCTGTGACAGACATGCATTTGGGTATTTTTGTGTTTGAAAGAAGTCCATCCTTATAGGTTTAAGTTTATTTGTTTCATGGTGACTACTTTTTTTTTTTAACATGCGTACGAGGACACGCAGACTGTCAAGGTATGGTATGCTGCATTACCCTTAATACGGTTTTCAGAAGTGCTCAGCTGCAACGCCTGCAGAGGACCTGCCTCTCTGAAAATCATATCAGCTTTTTGGACATTTGATCACCTTCCTGAGGGTTCGGGCTTGCTAGACCCAGGGTGACTATTATCCAAATGAAACTTCATTCTAACGTAAAGGAGAATAATGTTTGCCATCTCAGGCTGAAACCCTGGATATGGTAGACCACAGGCTACCTTAGATCTCCTTTAGGTCATCGTTTGACCGGGCTTCTGGGGCCAGATCAAAACCACTGTGGCCCTGTAATAGAGAGCATTGGTCTGGTCTGAACTCCCTCTGCTGATCCAAATGTTTTCCAAATTTTTTTGGATGGGTTAACTTTGTGCTAGGAGCAGGCGTGCTGTATCCAACACTGTTTGTCTTCCCGCGGTGTCATAACACCCAGACAAAATCCGTATTGTGGGCTCGTGTGAGCTGGAGAGAAACAGATACACACCAGAGCAGATCCGGTGTACAAATCTGGTATTGATAATAATGGCCTGTGCGTGGCGGCGCCCAGTATCCTTCATCGCTTGAGGGATACATCTGGCCTTTGCCACCTAATATTAAATTCTCCAGATCGTTTTAGGTTCTCCTAGATGCTGCACAGGCTGCACTATTTAACGTTCATTCCCGCTGCAGTGTTTAATCCTCATTTCTTTTATGAAACATTTGCAACTCTTTTCCTTGCGATGCAAACTTCGCTCGTTATATATGCATTTCCACTCCAGATCAGACTACCTTACTGTGCACAATGACATATGTCTTGCGACTGTTCATCGCAATGTGCGACTGGAAGGGAACACCTGCTTCCCCCAGCCCAGGCCCCCTGCTTCTCCCAGCAGAGCAACCCTTCCGCGCGCTGACAAAGAGCCATCTCAAAGAAAGTTACACTTGGGGAAAATCAACTTTTTTTTGCCAAGTGAGTCCACTGACGAGCAGCTCTTCGTGCAGAGCTTGCACTGCAGCTCCCAATCTGCTTATGAAGATCGCTACATCTTACCCCAAAACTAATGGTGACCCGGCAGTTTTTGGCATGCTGGTGCAAGCGTATCACAGCAGCTGCCATCCATGGTACCCACAGGTTTTGTGACTGTGGGGACACTGGAGAGAAATCCGGCTCAGAAAGATTTTACCGAAAGGTATAAAGTTTGTGGGGATGGCTGCCTATGGACTGTATTTAATTTAAGTCCTGTTAGTAATGTGCATATAACATTTATATAATATATCATAGCCTGGTGCTATGAATAAATATGAAGACATAAACAAGGTCATTTATGTGAAGCCAACAGCAGTGTTACTGCTGGACCTGAAAGACACATGCAAAAGTAGAAAATAAAACTTTTCAGTGTAGTGGCTGGAGGATGCTACTAATGAAGAAATAGAACATATTTTCTTTTCCCATATTGTCACTGGCGCTTTCACTTCCAATATCTTAAATGTATCTTCCCTTCAAAGAGACTTGAATAATATTTTCGCTTCCTGAAAACAATTTGTTATCCAGAAAACATTAAACACTAGCAGAATCAGGCTGCACTGACTTTGATGCATTATCTACAAATTTACAAGAAGTATGGATATTCAAGAGGTCAGCGAGCAAAAGGATGAACCTGCATACACAAGAAGGGAGCTATTTTTTTTAATAAACGTGACACTGAATTGATAAAAAACAGAAAAAAAAAAAACAAGGAAAACCAACCAGAATGGGACGTGGAGCTTCCTGCTACGAACTGTGTGCCAGTTTGACAATTAATTGATTCAGACTGATTGGTGACTTGGCAGTTACATTCAACACAGTTTCCTGCAATCTGCCGGTCCAACCATCCAAGGGATGTTACTGGATCCTGCCCCGCTCTGTTCTCTCTCCCATCTGCTGTGTTATGCAAGATGAGATACAGCAGTCCTAGAGAATTTAGAAAGTACTACAGGAGGGAGGGAAAAAAAAAATCATCATCCAGCTTACATTGAACATAACGTTGTAGGATCACGATCCACTGAAGATGAAGACACAGTAAGGGAAATTCCTGCCTGCTTTATGAAAACTTGAAGAGCTTCTGGCACATAGAAATTAGAAGGGAACAGCTGCAGTTTTTCAATGCAATAATCAGACAATAATATAATAATTAATTTTACCACACTCTATACAGAATCATTCTGTTTAGACTTTTCCCCTTCCACCTTTTCGCCCCTTTTCCTTCTTCATATATTTTCATCTCTTTACCTCTCTTCCAACTTCATACATATCCCTAGTTCTTAGTGGAAACTGTGCTTTTCCTTTTAAAAGACCATTAATATTTTCCTAAGGTAGATAAGTGTCCTCTGCTGTTCCTAAACAACCACAGATTTATAGCACCCTTAAGATTAAGTACCTACCCTGACCTGTAAGGGCATCCGTGATGCTGACATAGCTTATTCACACTCAGAAGAGCATCTCTGGGACTCACTTGAAGGCAATCAGTAGATGTCCACCAGTAGACGTCTCCCTTGAGTTCACCTATAAAATGCTCCAGATGAAGTGCCTCAAGTCTGCCAGCAACTGCAATGGGAGATCTAGGGACTGCCTTGCAAGACCCATATTTTTCACAAAAGCACCAACAAAACTTCTGGAAAGGCCTGGGAAGTGCCAGGATGGTGTTCCCACATCCAGTGGCTGAATGCCAAGAGTCTGCTCCCTTTTTGGCTATGCTCTCTCACTCCCAACAGGTCATAGCAGCCCGGGGTGCACCTCCACAAGCTTCGTGAGCATGCCAGGAGCAGAAGGAGTGAGCAGGGAGGAGAAGGAGCATGGCAGAGGCTGCCCAGGTGGTGCAGCTCCTGGCCTGCTCATGCCACACCAGACACATCAGCCTTGGGCATCTCTGGGAAACTGGAGCACAGACTGGATTTGGGAATGAAAGGGGGCTGACAAGGCAAGATGTAGGCTTGAGTGATGCCTTCCACACCATGGGCTTCATCATAACCCACCTGGACATGGTGCACTGCTGGTAAGGGCATCCCCTTGGGCACAGCCTGCTGCAGACACCGTCGAGGATGGCTACCGCTGGAAGGCAAGGCTCGTGCCACTGCACTTAGTGCAGGCTTGCACCACCTGAGCGAGAAGCTGCTTGCTGAATACCTCATAGGGTCAAAAACAAGTTGCAGAAGACTAGAGAGACAGAGCAGAAAATGCTAATACCTGAGTAGTGTTCCTGCTGGAGATGTGAACCCACAGCGAGAAACCGGAGGCAGGTCCTCTTTGGCAGCACCCTGTAGCATTGTGCCATGTGCTTGGTGAATGAAAAATACATGACAAAATGGTGAAACCAGAGTGCAGGTCCCGCACAGTATCTGTGGTGGTGTGGCTACTGCTGAAGTGCCCCAGCCTGCAGTTTTGGGTGCACTTGTCCACTTCAAGGAGAAACCGCATAGGTCCCTGGCTGGCCTCCCACTCTGAAGCAGTGACAATGTGTTGGGTCTGTGCTTGGAGATTTGATTTAATGCCAAGGCCCGTAGGCGGGGAGTGCTAATGTAACATGTTTTGAGGAAAAGTGGTGATGTCGGTCACAAGCTCTTCATGGTGCAGAAAGGTCCCGCACACCACAAAGGCTAGAAAGGCTTAAGGGGCATGCACCAAAACCTTGAATGATACCTGCATTATAGCGTGATATGGTAGCATGGTGCAGAGAAGACAGGATGCTCTAGGAGTGACCTCACGGTTTGAATTTGGACATGTTTGATATTCTAGCCTAGTGTGCTGAAAGATGAATAGCACCTGGGAGTCCCATTAAGGAACAGAGCAGGCTTAACCAATAAGACTCTCCATCAACTTTTATAGATTAGTAATGTTCAGACTCTTAATATGTACCTTGGAAGATTTCCTAAGACTAGGAAAGAGACTCCAACCATCAGTTGTAGACTGATATCCTTATTGTATAGATAATGAAGCTGAGGGAGAAGGAAATGAATTTGGCATTTGATTTTGGCTAAAGTTTTATTCAGCAGAGTACAAAGGTCAGTCTAAAGCAAAATTCAGCGTATTAATTCAGCCTATTAATCTTAACTAGGTTCCTGCCTGTCCTGGTGGTTATTTGTCTGGAAAGTATTTTCCACATACAATATTTCCAAATATTGTCTTTGAAAGAGTGAACACTGATGTTGAAAATTGTCTTTGAAACTCAGCTGAAATTGATAAAAGGGAGAAATTGTTCCTTATATAAAGGGCTTGAATAAAAACAAACAACAAAAAAACCCTAGAGGCACTTCTGGAGATGAGTATGAGCGGATGTGCAGTGCTTGTGCTAAGGGTGGAAAACAGAATAGAGAGATCCTGGAAATCGTCATTCCCAACCTCCGCTGTGAAAGCAGAAGTGGTTGCTCTCAGAAGTATTTCTCTTATTCACTCATCCTTGTTTTCCTTAGATTTTTTAGGAATCATTTTGATACTGATGATAGTCAGGAGTCGTTAACATCTTCTAGAAGTTTATTTGAGCAGAAGGGGAACATGGAGGCCATCAAGTTGCTGCTCTCCCAACCCTGTGCTGGAGCAGCCCGTTCAGCTGCACGAGACTTTTAGCTTGTACCTTTCTACTTCTAACTCCCACTGCCCAGTTCTGCACGTGCACCGACACCTTTTTAGTTACTGAGTTGCTGAACTTGTTTGGTAATGGTGCTAAATACAAAACGAGGCATAATAAGCTGTAGCAGTCTGGATGCTGGATGAAAAGGGATTCAACAGAAAAAACATGCTGTTCCGTGTTTTGCATCCTAATGGACAAACCCAACCTTTATACTGCCTCCCCATTTTGCGTATTTGTGATTTTTCTACAAACCTTTCAACTGTCCGTGAGTAACAGACAAACGTTTCAGCCAGTTAAGCCACTTCAGCCACACAGGTCCAGAGCTTGATTTAACAGTTCATTAAGCAACTGGGTATTTTTTCTGCTTGCTGGCTTATCCAAAAAGAGTCTGTGCCAGAGACAAAGATGCAAAGCAAAGTCTCTCCTAAGTTACAAAATTTTTGTACAAGTACCACATATTAATGACCACAGATTTACTAAGGCTTGGCAGCTGTCCCAAATAATATGGAAGAATAGAAATGTCTACCCCAGACCTGTAGAACTCAGATCATGACTTCTGGAGGGGCTTCTGATTATATGCAGAAATAAGCTTAAAGGCTCAGTCTAGGTGGAAGTTGTCTAAGTATTTCCTCTACAGTCTGGGCACGAAGCTATCTGGTGATCCTGCTCAGTATCTTTGCAGGAAAATATTTTGTTTGCCAGGGAAAGCTAATGCAAAACATCAAAGGCTGTTGAAACAAATGTTTTGTTTTTACTTAACATTTTTGCGGTGTTCATTCATTCTAGCTGGAATCAGATAACACTGCCAGTTTGGTTCATTGAAGAAGTTTTTTTCACATACATCAAATCCATCAGCTTTCTTCTTCTCGAGCAGTTGAAAATCCACCAAGGGAGAGAGATCATCATGCCAGAAACTAAATCAAGCAACACATTGCATGGAAAATTTCTGTGCCAGTTCCAAACAGCCAACGAGAGACTTATGCCTCTTGAAGTATTTCGCCTTATCAAAGACAGGTGTACTTTTTTGTAATTCTCTAACAAGAACAGAGATTGAATCAATAGGAGAGACTAAAAATATAACTGCATTTTAATTATTTTTACTTTTTGCAACATTAAATAATTATTTCTAAAATGTCCTTTCCTAATGAAGGTCTAGTACTATACCATGTTCAATGTGTTGAAAAAAATGCTTTTGCCTTATACAGCTCCAAAATCTGCCTCAAGAACCGTGACACACAGTAGAGGCACATTTTCTGTTGGAAGAATCTGTGTTGTTGATAACAGAAATCTACTTCAAGAATAGTCAGACGTGAAATCCTAGCAAGCTACCATTAAAAATTTGCTTTAAAATGGCCTGGATTTTAGGCTCTGCCTAAGGAACCCAAAGATAAAAATGACCCAAATTCACATCCAATAAAAAGCTAGTTCTTCAAAGATGATTTTATGTGTGGCCTGTTACTCAACAGGAAACAAATAAAATTGTTACGAATACATGGAACTGAACCCTACTAAAAATTTCGAAGGACAGCAGAAAACACGCTTCCAGCTAAATCTTCAGTTTTATGATAAACTTTCAAAGCTGCACAGCTGAGTTCTGAAATTTTCAAAAAAGAGAGCAAGAACACATATTTAAATAAGACATCCTTAAAGAAAAAGGAAAAAAAAAACATATAAAAGAGAAAAAGCCGTCCTTGCTGGCTCTCAGGCTGCAGCGCGCTGCTCGGCCTCTCGCTCTGGGCAGTCAGGGTCCTGTCCCCCGCCGCACTCGAGCTGCGCTGGCCCAAGCAGCGAGGCGTCCCCAGGAGCTGTAAAGTGCCCGAGCGGCACCTCAGCCAGCTGATATGCCCTAACACGCACCTTTAGGGTCAGGCCCCTCAAAAAAGGGGATTTGCAGCTGCTTTATTTTTAAACCTGCACTAATGATGCAGAGGCTCGTACCTTTTATACGACTGCCAAATCCTAACCCCTCACCTTTTTCTCTGTAGACTGAAGTATAATATATAAAGTTTGCACACGCCAGGGAATATATTTGGCGTATCAGGAAATGGGTGATAGCACTGCCCCATGACCACAGGTGAGCCACCCACCACGTCCTCTTCAAGCAGGACCTGCTGGGGTCTGCTGACCACCAGTTGCCTCCTGACCCCAGCGTGGGAACCGCTGGGTACAGTGTTCACCTGGGTACAACGCCGTCCTTAGCTGCAGAAGACGAAAAAGTCCTAGAAGACAAAACTTTTACCTCAAACGCACCTGATATCTAAAACTTGGAACCTAGACTTGAAATTATAGACTGATCTGGGTTGAAGTACCTCTTACTCCCAATTCAGGTGTCCGCAGTTATTAAGATGTTGCATGATGCTAATGGATGTTTATAGGCTAAAAGACTCAGCTGAGATGCTGAGTCCTGCATTCCACCCCCAAGATTATTTTCTTTCTGTATCTAATTATTATAGTGAAAAATAATTCACAAACGAGTGTTTAAGCATGGACTTGAACCCAGGTTTCTCACCCCTTGACAGTAGGCTACCTACTACAGCCGGAGTTTTATACTCTGTCTCGTTAATTCTTTCTGACTACTGAACTCTTGCATTCTTTGCCACACAGTGACCCAGGTGCTGTGCGGGTACTGTAATGTTCTCCGAGGTGAAAAATATATGTTTTATCTGCTTGCCCAGGGCAGGGAATTGAGACATGGTACTGATGCTAGGCGTTTGCACAGAAGTTGGGACTTTCACAAAGTTAAACTTTTTAAACTTTTGATATATGCCCCTGAGAATATAGTGCAGACTGTAGAGCCTGGAGGGAACGGGAGTGCCTTTTTTCCAACCTGAATCAGCCTGGCATTTAATCTCCAGAGGGGACTGAGACTTCCAAAGCAGTTATGTGTTTAGCATTTCCTAATAGCTAGCTCCTGGTAATGCCTCACACCGTGCAAAAGTTTTCTGGGTTACTCTTCGGGACTTTGGGACTTAGATCATACAGTATCTAGCTTATATCTGAGTGCTTGTTTGGAAACACACTGTAGTCTGCTCAGCTGAGAAGTCAGGTCTGAAATAATGCTTTTTCAGAAATCGCTTAATCCAGATCAGTTTTATTGACTGATTGATTGATCTTCTTGCTTCTATTCCACGTGTTTTCAAAAGACTGTTTTTCTAATATTTGAGGATAAAATCAGTGGTCCCATTCAGCTAACTTCTGCTGCTAATGCTTATATCCTTAAAAAAAATCTATATAGAAAAGCTATTTGGATTCTAGGCCATCATGCTTCTTGTGAACATATTATTTCCAGTTTACTCTGCCACATGTCTGAATCTAAGGTCTGCTTAAAAAAAGTCACCTCTCCCCCATCTCCAAAGAGATAGTTAAAGAGAAGATACGTGTTATAAGAGAAGTTCCTCTTCCAGTGCCTCTGAAGAACAAATGGCATTGACAATACTCTTAATTACTTAAAGATCACTTCATTTTTAGAGGCTTAAACACTGATTTAGAGCTTTCAATTACTGAACAGGAAACATATCAAGCAATCAAAGCTGAGGATGGTAATAAAGTACCCGAACGCAACAGCTTTCCAGAAATCCTTGCAGCCAGTTCAGCAAGTTATCATGTGATAATGTACACACCTTTACAGCATTTCCCCTTTTCCCTTTAAAGATCAAGACTGCCTCCAGGAAGCACTTTAATCTCAGCCGAGCTATAGACTTACCTCATGGCCCCCATGCTCTTGCATTTCCAGCAATGCGCCGCAGTTAATTGAGCTTCACACAAAGTGCAACTGCAGGCTCTGTTTTCATTTAGAAGATGGCTGATAGTTATATATCCCTTCTTATTCCTTGCTTATCAAAGAGAGCACTTGCCCAGGGTGAGAGCAGCACGCTGAATTCCCATCTTCTCCAGAGAAGATCCTAACCTGCATCTTCCCGAAGTGCGTATCAGCAACCAACCTGCCGCCTGTGCTGGGTGAAGGCACCCAGGGTCTCTCTTTCTGAAGCTGCTTCACTCTACACAAAGTACTCTGAAGTACATTGAGAAACAAAGGGGAAAAAGAGAGAAAAAACAGCTTTCTGTAGGGTGCTGGCTTGGATGCTAAGGAGCAATGAACCTTGGAGTGTAGTCCTTGCCTCAAAGCCTCGTTATTTATGCAGTGGAGTTTCGTGTAAACTGTATAATCATCCCCCTGAAGCAGAGATTCATGTTCAGGACTAAACTGGGACAGAGAGCTGCAACAGCCAAGGGGAAGCATGGCTATATTCTGCGGCACAAGGTGATTAAATTGATTGAATGCCATCAGGCAAAAAAGGGACGGGGATGTGTCTTCTGCATTTTGGGGAAGTGCTTTCTCCACATCTCTCTTTCAGGAGATGTGTCATTCTAGCCTCATTCTGTGGGGTTTTAACAAAAATAATAATGGGAGCTTTTGCTGCCTTCCCTGAGGAATACAGCTGAGGCATCTGCAGAGGTGTGAGGGACGTTAATGATGCTGAACAGAGGCATCTCGCCCAAGGAAGCCCGGAGTGGCTCTATTCGAGATATGCTCGGTTTCCTCCTCTTGGCAGCTTTAGGCTAAGTGTATCCGTTTTAGAGAGCTTTCTTGTGCCGGCTGTTTTCTATGCTAACAAAACACTGAGCTCAGCTTTAACAAGTAGCACACGGAAAGATATTACAGAACCAATTAGATGCATTAGATGCACTGTGAGTGCATTTCCGCAAGGTAGAGTGAGCTGACGTAACAGCCTATTGCCGCCGGACGGGAGAGATCCAGCTTGTCCCATCTCCTGGCCCTGTTACATGCTCTCACTAAATATTTTGCAACAGCTTTGCTGCCCGTCAGACCCCTTGGCGAGCCAATTCAAATACAAAACCTGGTGGAAAACGAACTCAGCAAAAAGATGGTGTTTTCCTTCCAGGTTTTGCAGTTGGACTGGCTCACCAAAGAGCCAACCGTGGGAGCAGGAAAGGCCGAGGAGACGAGACCCCTCGCTCCGGGAGCCGCAAGCCCTTGGAGAGCTGGAGGCTGGGCCAGCCACAACCCTGGTTTCTTTGTAAAACTGCCACGGGCGTCTCGTAAACAACGATTCACAGCACCCAGCTAAAATACTGGTAAGTAGGGCAGAGGAAAACCTCAGAGTCTAGCCCAAGATTGCGCGGTGATGCATGCAAAGGTTAGGTAAAGACAACGGCAGAAAGCGGAGGCGAGCGATAAAGCAAATGTGTCTACTTTTGTTAGGGATCTTATTGGGTTTCATGGAAATGCTTATGAGGGCTTACTTCAGGTTTGGGTAGGCTGGGCCTTTTTTGCCTGTATGTAAGTTACACTTTTTAGCTTACAGGAATGTAAGTTTTAGCAGGGGTTTTGTTAATAAACTGAATTACAAAATCATTATTGTCTTTGGATATTCAGGAGGCTGTTTTTAAAAGGCTCTTTTTTTATGTCTTGCAGAAGGTTATTTAGCTTCATCAGTGATTGACCTGAAGCTGCCCGGTTTATCCCATACTGCAATTTTATACCCTACATGTGGGAATTGAATGCACTTTCTGTGGGAAAGGCAAAGCTGCTCTGCTGACTTGAGCAACTGTCATGAAATGGGAAGACCTGTTCTTGACAGTTTTTATTTAAGGATGATTTCATTCTATAAAAATCTCTCAAGGCAAGCCATTAGCTCAATTTTAGCTCATTTCTTCTTTCAACAGTCAGCAACCAAATGTACATTGCTCTCATATCACTTTCTGACTCTCTATTAACGTTTTATGAAGTCCGTTGTAATGAATGGGAAGCTGGACACCATCAGTTGCTGGATTGCACCTTATGGTGAAACAGTTATGGCTTTACAAAATAACCCAAAGAGTTGAACTCTAGTTTGATGATTCAGGACCTATCCTACTGCTAAAGAAACGTCAGATTTAATACCAGTTCTTTCAGGATATCAGAGTGGTTGGAATGAGTCTGAAATAGTGGGCCTCTTGAGCTGTAATTCTTTTCCTCCAATATTACTTTTCAGTATAACACTGAGGCAGCTGAGGCTTGCTGACAACTTTACAACTTAGTGCAGGCAAAATCGGTCAAGTTAGGTGGATTAAAACTACTGTCTCATCACACTAAATTAAATTATGCTCATTTTCATACTTAAAATTATCATAGTAAAACTCCTATTTTGACTCAATCTGAGTTCAGGTCTGCAAGTTCTACACAGTATCTGTGGAGCTGCAAAATAGGAAATACCAGCTTATGTCAAATTGCCCAGGTAAATTGCTAAATAAAATCACGCCAGCATGAGTTGAGGCGTGCAGCACTAAATTTATCCATGCATGCAATTTTTTTCTCCAAGGAGTAGTCAAGGATTTAAGGTGCCAGAAATTCCTTCACAGAAACTCTTTCTTCTCACTATTTTTTTTTCTTACTTTTCCACAAGTACTTGTAGAAGCTAGTTTGGGTAGCGCACTGGAGCTCAGGCTTTGTGATCATAGCTAGATCCTGAATGCACCAACACATTGTCAGCACTGAGGTGTGGTGTTTTGTTTGCTGAGTACGTGAACGTTATAAACGCTTTGGCATGCACTGACTTTCTCCAACAATTGTCAACAGGGAAGATAACAAATCCTTATTTGTGAATTCGTGTTAATATAAAGCTTATGTGAGTAAGTGCTTCAATAGAAATGCTGTTCGTAGAGATACCATTGTTATATTACCATACAGCTGTAATCACAGGATTTACTAATATTTCTTCTGTATTTCCAGTAAAAAAAGAGAAAGTAGAAGACACTTAATGAACATACATAAAACCAAACCCATAAATCCCCTACATAACATTTTAAATAGCTCCTTTGGAGTTTCATCCTGTACTGCTAAAGTCAATGGAACTTTTCCCTGTTCATTTAGGTAGGATCAAAATCAAATCCTTAATGTCCCACTGTGTCACTTGGGGGAAGATATCTCCTTATTATAAGAGAGTCCTGTGATTTGGTTTCCAGCTGTAGAAGATTACTTCTTTCCTTTCCCTTTGTGTGTGTTTTATGACCGGAATAAAGCACTGCACAATCACAGTGCAAAACAGAAGCCCCAAGGGCATCTTACAGGCACTAGCGGCTCCTTATGAAATCCTTAAAGTCTCCAAAGCCACCATGATTGCTTTGTACTACTTACTAAAGAACACTTTCCCACAACTGGTAAATAATATGATATTTTGAAGCATATTGAATACGCTCGTAGAAGGTCAGCTGCATACACTGCCTCCCATTCAGTCTTCTTCTACTGCAATTGGGAGATAGTGGAAACATTACATCTTTAACAGCCAGTATTTTGTAGAGGGGCGGCAAGTGCGTGTGCTTCCCAGTGTCTGGGTAAAGAGCGTTTTCCTGCGTCTGTTTTCCTTTGTTTACCTGGAATCTTTAGCAAGCCCACCTGCAAAGAAAAAAAAAGGAAAAAAGCATAATACAAAGAGACTAAAATTCTGCCGCAAGCATTCAGAGCTATACAAAAAAGCTGAGGAAAATCCTAAAAGTGAAACACACAGAAATCACGCAGGCCTGATCCTCCCCTTCCGCGGTGGCGCGCGAGCCCGCGACCCCGCCGTGCTGCTGCGCCAACCAGAACCACGTCGAGCCAGGTGAATCATGCATAAAACCGACATCTGCAGGAACAGATTGGCTAAATCCTGTGGATATCACAGAGCTTGCACAGAGCCACCGCGTCCCCACGACGGTCCCTCCCTCCTCTTAGCGCTGGCATCAGGGCTGGCACGGCTGCCATGTATTTTCCCTCCACCCCCTCAGCCATCACGTAGGTCATTAAAATCCCCCCAAAACTAATGTTGGATACACAGACTTGGCAGCCTCCTTCGCCCGCTTTCCCTCGGACCTTTCTTGCTACCCAGCGTTTAGCCCTGATAACAGAATACACCGCGTAACTCTTTCATTTTTCTTCTTGGAGATGAAGATTTCATATGCAAAACTCATCTCGTGAATATTCCAGCCTTTAGAAATGAAATGTTTGTTGAATATTGTTCTAACTAGCAGTGTACATAAAGCATATGTATTTGACAGGAAAAATAATCTCTTCTTCACAATCAGAGACAATTTGCATATCTTATGTTACATGACATCTCAAAAAAATGCATTCTGTTCTACCACATGCATCCCAGCAAGATGGCAAGCATGTACTGCGTATGATATTAGCAACACCAGGCAGGCCCATACCGAGGTGTACGCACATGCCGGACTTTGAAAGATGTACAGAAAGCAAGGCTTGGGACACAGCAAAGGGAAAATAAGAGAGGAATTCTGAAAAGAAGAAGGAAGAGAAGTAATGCAAGGAGTTCATTTAGCATTCAAATAATGATAATTATTTGAGATATCATACATATAATATATATGGGTATATATAATATGATATATAGAGAGGTATGTATGTGTGTGTGTGTGTGTGTGTGTATATTATAATAACACCTCCGTCTTGTGTGATGAGAATTCAGAACTGAGGGGTTCAAGCCACTTCCAGTAAGGACACAATTCAAGTTCAGTCCGTAAAGTTTGTACAAATTTTATTGGAAGCAGTAAAACATACCATGGTGGAACCCTGGATATTGTGTCCCTGGATATCACCTTTAATAATTCAGGAGTTTTAGTGAAGGGAGGGGAATAAAAAAGAGGATTAACTGATCAGTCAGTGGCCAAGAAATACATTCTTGGAGGGAGATAGGTAATACCGATATTTAGGGTTGACCTCTCCGGTATTCTCACTCATCTACGCCACATAAACCATCTTTCTAATCTAGGTAGTTCTGCTCTCAAGAACTACACCAGGTGCCAGGATGCACCATAATTTACCCGACTGGCTTTGAACTGGTTTGTGGAGTAGCCCAGTGGCCCCGCAGCGCTGCAGAGCTCTGGCTTGTTCAGGTCTCTGCCGCTGGAGACACGGCCAGTCGCGGGGACCGCCCGTGACCAAGACCTGCGGGACGCTTGCACAGGTGGCACGCAGCAGAAAGCAAGCAGCAGTTTCATTTCCAAGAGCGTGTCGGGGGCTCCAGAGTCAGTCAATCCCCCTGCCAGGGTTTTCCAATGTAAACAGCATCAGTGACTTGCAGCTGACTTCAAAATTCACCGGTACTGCTCTGAAGGTGACAGACAGCTCCTTTAGATCCCCTGCTAGATGTTACTGTGATAGGCAGCAGCAGAGACGGGCTCTGCAGGCATCACCAGCCTGAGGTCCTATACCTCCTGGCTCAGGGCAGAGGGATTTCTATTTCAGAATGTTCAACTATTTTCTGTTTTTGAAACTATACAGGCTCAGACTCAATGGTCCGCTTTAATTCTCCGTGCACCTAATGGACACCAGAGCGCGGCCACTGCAGGGAGGACAGTTACTGCCCTCCACTACCTACATCTCCTCTCCTCGTTAGGTACCGAAGTCTCCATATCTATTCTGGGTCCATAAGCTTCCAAGTTAGGAAGCTCATTCCCCACATCTTCTTCACCGGTATGAATTCATACAACATATTTAACACTGTTCAGAAATTTCCAGTATTTAGTTTCCTTTCACATGAGATTTATTCTTAGAAGAAATCTAATGCTCTCTGTGTTTCTTGATGCTGGTGATTCAAAAATTTTAAGGTTTTCATCTGGTCTGTCTCATCTTCCCCACCTGCAGTTAGCGTAAGATCAGTGGCAGACTGAGATAGATGCATTTGTATTAGAATATACATTCAATGTTTGCTATGTGTCTTTAAAGGGTAAGCAGGAGCCTGGGCTGCCTAGCCTTGTCCCAGCTGCTGCTCTGTGCACAGGTGTGAGGAATTACATGTCTTCATGCAATTAAAAGCATTTAAGGGAAAGTGAGCCTAGGGGGCTCTTTGGAGGATGGGATGGGAGTGAGCCTGGTGCCAGTAGGAGGCAGGTATGTGCATGTGGCTGGGCTTGGGGGGCAAAGTGGTTCCCTGGGGTAGTAGAAAGACTGCATGGATTTTGTTGTGACTTAGCAGAGCTGGATGGAGAGCTCTTCTGGTATTTTTTGTGCTTGCTGTAAGGCAGAATTTCTTCCAAATTGTGGCCACCTGAGGACTTTGTGGTCAAGGCAGTGTTCAGCTTCTCTCCCTGGGTTTCTGGGACAATGTGAGGGTGAGCAGAGCTTGGAGGCCTTGTTCCTTGGTTCTGCTTTGCCTTTATCCTCTGTTTTTTGCCAGAGGTGCTTTTAAGGAAGAGAAGAAGCTGCATCAACTAAGTATCTCTAAATCAAAAACTCTGAAGGACAAAAAAATTTTCCTGAGGAAAGTGTTCAGGCTGCCAAGTGATAATGAAATCACCCAAGCAAACCTCTGCAGATACTGCTGCCACTGGGTGCTTTGTGCATTGCTTCCTACTGATTGGGTTACTTTTCAAGACACTTTTAAAGAGAGGAGGAAAAGAAAAAAAGAACTTTTAAAACATACACTTGCTTATTCTGTCAAGTTTCTGTTTAGCAGAGAAACTGTCTACAATTCTCTTGGCTGCCTGTCATTGTGTAACTTGATATAACTTTATTAATGTAATTAGGACAGTCTGATGAATGAGTTGTGCCAAAAAAGTACACAGGTTTAAGAACTGCATGCCTGCTCTGAGGACCTCGCAGCAAATCCTTCCCAAAGGAATGTCTCCTTTCATTAGCACTAGCAGAAGCATACAGGTATTTCCAGTCTGGCTATCCAAGCTTGGACTTCCTTCAGAGTGCTAAAGGTAAACTTCCCCTCTTGTATGGAGGTAGGTACATTGGCTGTATTGTCATTTCCCAGTGCTCAGAAGTATGGATAGGGTGAGAAAGACTAATCATTGGTATCGTTGTGGTGCTGGAAGGATGTTAAAACCCTCTGGGTCCTTTGAAAAAAACTTTTTTTCTTTTAAAGAGTTAATCATAGGCACTTCTATCTTTTTAAATAGTTCTTATCCCAATCTTCAGTTATAAATAGTTCTTGGTGGCACTTCCAGATCTTTCTTTCTTGGTGTATGGGCAAGATCTTGCCAATCAAAACTTGAATCTCTAGTTTTCTTTCTTGCTGGCCCCTTCAGTTGCATGCACCTCACTCACAAGACTGCCTGCATCTTGGACCATTCAGCCCAAAATGTCTTTCAGGTTCTTTATTTAGTTCTGGTAAGCTCTGACACCTCATTTAGAGTTAGTGAGGAAGAAGAAACAAAACAAGCAATGCCACGCAACCCCATTTCATAGTGAGTCTCCAAGCTGCCACCCTCTGCGGTGGCAGATCTCCTGCAGGTGTTAATAGCTTGTGACTGTGTGCCAGTCACAAATGCAGACGCTAGTTTCTTTTTGAATTCGACTGTAGTTTAGGCATGAGATTGAGGAGACCAGATTTTCAGATGCCCAGTATCATCATTATCGAATAGAGCGACAAGGTGTTAACTGCTTTTTGTAGATCCAGCCCCTTCATAAAGACACCTGGCTCGGCTGAAGGAGGCTGAGCCACACTGAGGATCTGAGGCAGCGCAAGCACAACTGCTGAGCATGATGCTTTCCGAGGGCAAACTTAAACATCATAAGCTTTCCTTATTTTTCAGAAAGTTGCATTTTCATGTTGCTGTCATTGGCAGAAGCAATGTCTGATCACTTAAAATCTGTTACCTACGGAAGTTTTACACTGTGAAGTTAGAGAAATATCGGAGAGCACTGTATTATGACAGGTTAGATGTCTTTTTAGGGAAACGAGTGTCACCATTGTTGATAGTATTCCTGGGATAACACTCTTTGGCTTTGCTCTAAATATACTGAGGGCATAGGATTACTTGCATTGCTCTACGCTGTATTTACAGACTCAGTTTAAGTTATGTCATGGGCTTTATTTATAGCCCCAGGATGCCTGCTCAGTCCAGGATGTGTGCTGGGATAGTCAGCTCCCTAAAGCATGAAGGGGATATGCTAGACAGGCTGGCTCTGGATCCTACAGACTTTTGGGACAGAGCCAGAGTTATAATTCTTCTTTTCCTCTGTCCAGCATGTTTATATTTTCCTCATTGCTTGTCAGATTTGTCAGTAACTCCTAGGTTTTCCTTCTTATAAAGAAGAAAGCCTTAAATAAGACAAAAGGTGAAATAATCTAATTTAAGAGTGAGGAGAACTTACTCTATGCAATTCTGCCTCTATTATCACAGTTCAGTGTCAGCTATTGATGCTTAGTCAAATTGCAGCCTTGATGCGTACGTAGTTATGACATGCTGTTTATGAACACAGTAATTCCTCTTTCCTCCAATATTTGTGGTTTAGCTCCACGAAGATCTCTCTAAATATATACACAAATACAGCACAAAATTAGAGTGGGGAAACAGGCCAGACAGACCCAAGAAGAGTTTGCGTAATCTCTGGCACAAGAAACAGCTTCTCCAGCCTTGATTAAGAGAGTCAGGTCATATGTTTCTCTCTTGTACTGCTGTTGCAATAGCCACTTGTGACTAAAAGTCAATTGATTAATTTTAAGTCCTCTGACTCTTCAATATCTCTTTCTAGATATACAGTGCCTTTGGGGAAGGGGGAGGCTAAAAACAACCGCCTAAATTCTACCTTTTTTCATCCAGCCTAGGCATCCCTAATAGTTGTTCCTTGCTTTTCTTTAAATGCATATTGACTTTTTTTTTCTACCCCTTCCCCCCCTGCCCAAGTCTCTAATTTCCTTTCACGGACTTCACATGCTTAAAAAAAAAAAGTTGCTATTTTCCTCTTCTTGCATTGCTTTTCCTCTTTCTAAGATTCCGGTGCTTTTTTCCACTTGTTACATTTCTGAGGTCATGGTGTAGCACAGCAGTGCATTACTACCTTTTATTGTATATATTGGAGGCACTGCAGACATGGCACAGTATTATAGAGATGCCCAACAGCAACTTGATATTAAAGCAAAGTCGCTTCCCCCCAGTGTGAGCACCTTTTGTCTGAGAATAATCAACTCTGGGCTTAAACAGAGCATCCAAGGTCTATTCCCATAGTGATGATGAGGCTTGTATTTACTGGAAGAACTTTTTTGTTTATTTAGGTGTGTTTGTTTTTAATCAACACATTAAAAGGCTATACAGGCTTTTTACTAGATGGTCAATAATTCTGGGGTTTGTTTTATCTAATATGCTAATCTGATGTTCAGTAGTGCAGAAAGGGATGGGTTGTAATGAGCAAGTTTCCTGCCAGTTGATTATAGGTGTAAGACATTTTGCAAAGGATCGTCAAAATACTTCAAAATTGTCATGAAACTGTAAATTTGCAGGTTGCAAGAGGTCATTTATCCTGTCTTGGTCTTCATTTCTCACCTGACTGATAACAAAAACTGTCTTTTTATTCATGTCCACTTGGTAAAATGATTGTAACTATTTTTATTGGTATGTGGCTTCTTGAGAAGCACCTTAGCTGATGCTATCACCAAAAAGGTCAAGAATTCACTATTTGTCCATTTCAACATCTTATTTTTCCTTTTCTTGTACCTGCTCTAGGCTGGCTTAGATCATTAGAAAGCAATTTTTTGGGGGGCAGGGAGAGGTTGGTTTTGACTGATACAGCTGGCAAGTCTTGCTAACTATGTAGCAGCCCAAATATTACTGGAATAAGGCACTGGCTAAATCTGGTGGGAAGTCTTGGGCTAGCTTATACAGCCATGGAATGGCACAGTCAAAATACACATTTATCTTCTCCATAAATCTGTTTTTTCTAGAATAAATTACTATAATTATTGACATTGGTCTAGTCTTGAAAGAGGTTTGGAAGTTACTGTTAGTGAAAGCAGTTTTACCTCCCTGGTAAAACAGATCAAGGAGTTCAGTTCTGTTTATTAGTGTATTTGTAATAGTTCTCTTATTTTTTGTTTCTCCCAGATTTAAGGAAGGGTTCTTTCTACAAAAAAGATGAAGTATATGAGTGTTTTTTGGCAGTGGTACACCTGGGTAGACCCAGCTAATGGTTATTGTTATCGGGAAAGATGACTGTATAACCCACAAAAACTGTAAGGAGAAGGCAAAAATACACAGGGCTGAGAGCTGCTAGTGGCTTTAAAAGCTGCAACATAAAAAAGTAATGCAGTGAGACAGTTTGTGTTGAAAGCAGTGCTTAGCTAGAAAGCTTTGTCCCATAAGACTTCACAGCAATTGTGTATGGAGAGCTCAGCTGGGTTCCCAGTCTTTATATTGTTAAAGTGGAAAAGTCATTAATACTGGCTGGCTCTCAGTTTCTTTTCTCTGTCAGTGTGAGCAATTCCTTCTGCACAAGAAAACATGCCAGTCTTTCATATCTGTTGAAGTGTCATATGTCCTTTTACCTTGTGGGTAACCATGGGAGGAGGAGAAAGGCCAAAAGGCAGAGAAGAGAGATTCAGCATCATGGTAACTCCCTGAAAGATTAACTTTCTGGGAAGAGCTACAAGGAGATAGGTGCTACCTCTGAAGGGCAGAACAGATTACCAGGAGTGGTGTTATCAAGTTGACTCTTTTAAAGCAAGTATAACAAGGGTGAATATGTAGAAGAGGTGCAGGGTCAGCCTGGATGCCTGCTAAACTGAGCAGTTAAGAGCATTAGTATTGTGGTTTTTTTGTGTTTTTTTGTTTGTTTTTTTTGCCCTCCAGTTCTCCTGAAAGCTGATGTCCTTGGTGAGCAAGACCTCCCTGAGCTCACTGGTAATGTGAGCCAATGGGCAGGGTTTATTTTTCTACTTTGCTTCTTGTGAGCATAATTTTAGGGGAAATAAACCCTTGTAGAAAACACATGCAGTAAAACGAACAGTAAAAGTACGGGTCTAACTGAGTTCATTAGACAGTTTCCAGATCATGACCTGTATTTCTCTATTTATCTGGAATCTTGTTTAGGTCTACCCCTAATACAATTAGCATGAAGAGATCCCTAGAACCTGTTAGGGGCTCATGTAAGTCAGCAAATGCTGTGATTCTGTCAAAACTTAACTATTAATGTCTTACCACCATGTACTTTGTTACACATGCTAAGTTTCCAAAGACACTTATTTTCTTACAATAGGTAAGTTCTCTGGCACAATATTGCCCAAAGATGGAGTTATGGATCTGTCACTCTTTCCAAAGTTATTGTATCTCATGTTTGGTCTTAATCAAGAACAAATAATTATAGAAAGGGGATTGAAGCCTATAGCTGGGTGTCTGAAGTATGCACATAAACATGTAATACGACATTTATTGAGGTATGTACATTGTGTTCAATGGATTACCAGTTTTCTCATAGTTTAATCAAACATAAGACTGCTAAAGCGAAATTCATGTTTAGAAATAGGTGAAGTAGTTCTGAAGAAAAACCTTGGACTAAGCGTGTTAACTGATGCATTTTATATTTATCACCTGTGTCTTTACAAACCTTTGCTTTTGTTTGTTTGGTCTGGGTTTTGCAATGGATTGCACATCTCTATTCAAGCCATGCTAAGGTAGAAACAAATACATTTTGGTGTATTCTGGTATTTAGATATTTAGGAACAAAATGTGTCTGATGCCACAGTATGAAGCGCCAGGACTTGTAGAGATCCTCCTCAATGAGAGGATGGTTTAGGAGCTGGAGTCACGTGTATGTGCGGACGAAGCAGTTTCCGGTGACCAGCATTAACCATTTATGCTTCCTGACTGCATCAGTAGCCGGGAAGGTGCCTGAACCCTGAGGTTTCCAGGGGCTGTCGTCATCTCAAAGGACAGCGGACTGAATTTGCTGCTTGGGTGGTGTTATCTCGGCATTCAGCATTTGCAGCAGGAATAGAATATGCCGGAGTGCTTTGGGGGAAAAGGTCTTATTTATGTTAGTAGTAAAATGTGTTGGAGAATATAGGTATGAAGTGTAGATAATTGTCTTGATTTTGTATTACTGCCTGGAGAGTCTCATATGGTGAAAGCTGCTATTATAACTAACTTGCTAGGGGAAACATGTGACTCTTGCTATCCAGGCTGGTTTGTTTTATAGCCACTGCTCTTGTCCTTAATAGCAGTCTGTAATTACTGTTTCTCAGTGGTTTGTTATTCAACATTCACAAAACTGAGCTGGTGCAACAGCGATGCATACCTTTGCATTTTATCTTGCATAAATTCCTCGTGCAAGAGGAAGGAAATGGCACTGGACCGAGCATCAAGTGGGCAGATATAGCAGAACCAGAGGAATGGGAAATAGCTTTGATAACTGCTTGCCTAACGAGTGCATGACACTGCATGTGACCAATATCTTGTGAATAACTGTATAACTTCTGTACTGTGCAAGGGTTCATGATAGAAAGTTATCACAGGCCTATCTTAATCTCTTTAATCTTCCTTAGCCTCAGTATAATTAAAAAAAAAAATCCTGAAAACATATGGTGCCCTTTGACACATGACCAGAACTGTCAAATAGAAGATGATGTAGTAAGGGAATGATGTGAAAAATGGCTCTGGAAACTTGCAGTGTTCAAACTGGTTCAGTCCTTTTTTTGAAAACCAAACTGAATTGAAATAAATTATTCAGTATACATCTACCTATCTTTATATACATAACTTATCCAAATAATTTAACAATTTAAAAGGCACTGTTGCATTTTTGCTTTTCAGGGTGTCTTTGGATTTTTTTTTTAGTTGGTATACTAGTTAACCTGCTGTGCTTTTGATCTTTAAAAATAGGCATAATTACTGCTGTATTTTCCACTTGGGTGTTATAAAATTGGAGGTAGCTTAGGGTTTTTTTGTGTACCTATCATATCTTTAGCAACTTGCCTACTGCTTCTATGACCTTAGAGCAGGTACCATACAAAAAGGCCAAAACCCTTCCAAAACCCAGTGGCTGTTCCCAAGTGCTTTGCGGCAGGGAAGGGAATTATGACAAGCTTTGAAGGAGAATAGTGAAGTACCCTTGTAAGTACTTACAAGGTGCTCCTCCCGGGTATCAGCAGAGCAGGATTGCTCTTGTCAAGGCTGCAGGGGACCGATGCTATATGCAAGACATGAGTAGGTGGGAGCCTGGCAAATAAACTGGGGCAATAGGAAAAGTTGCATCCTGAAGATGTCTTGTGGATTAGCTCTGCATAGCTTAAAAATAACATTATTTATAGCTATTTTGCTTTGCCTTCCCAAACATCTTTTGACAATTAAACTCTGAAAAGAAACAATCCTCCTAGCTTATAAAATGGGCTCTCTGCCTCTTTATAAGTCACCTCCAATGCCATTGCTCAGCAGTTCTACCCCTGCTAAGCATCCCTGCCATCTCCAATGGGCAGTAAAATAATTGGTTATGCTTCATAAGTCACTTTTTTCTGATTCTTTAAAACTGTTTTTAACCAGTTTTCTGATCCTGCCAGTGAACAAAGACTATAATCATCACAATAAATCAAATACAAAGTGATACCTGGACATTTACCCTTCTCTTTGAGAAGCAATTCTATGAGGTCACCTTTTTCACATGCATTATGGACAGGAACTCAGGTTTTCAGTGACTATTGCTAGTCTTGAATGTTTATAATTGTACTCCTATTTTAAGGGGCAATTGCTTATACTGTGAGTCCATAGGATTTCTTAAAAAATTGGAAAACTAATATAAGCAAAAGTAAATATTAAAAATGAGTGTTAGAAATAACTTACATAAATGAAAGTGGGTATAGAGAAAACTATGGCTATAGACTAATTTGGATAGATGCAGCTATTAGAGTCTTTAAATCAAAATACTAAGTTCTTAGACTATGGGTCAGAGTTGTCAGGGTAATTCAATATTGATGTAGTTTAGTTGACACAGATGTGAGTTATTTTTATGCATATTTTAGAGTTATTTTATCTTTCACGGTCTCTTTACTGTTGGAAACCATCGTTACAAATACTGGCAAAGGACACAGTGCTAATTCAGTATGAATCATGAGGGCAGTGTTGTCCAAAGATTACAAAAAAGTAGTATCTTCTTTGAAGAGAGATTGTCTCTGAAGAAGCCGGGAGCAGCTTACCTTTCATGACATCAGGAAAATGTAAGCAAAGAAATCGCTAAAATAAACAATCACTCTAACCAGAGACAAACTTTATCCCTGTACTTGATGAATCACTGCAGGAGTCCTGCAGACAAGGTGCATGGCAATCAAAAGGATGAATCTTCTCTTGAGTAGGATGGCTTGATGTCTTAGCTAATTCTATATGTTTTCAAACAGTATTTAATATCTAGTTATGCAAGCCTACTGATTTGCCCTAGATAAAATGAAACACTTAATGTTTAATGAGATGTTTACAAAACAAAAAACTCTTCCAGTAGCAAACGAATCCAAGACTATCTTTTTCTACTTTAGAGCAGAGATTAGGAAAATATTTATTTAATGAAACGCCAAAACTAAACTAGAGCATTCAAAAGTACCCTCACATGCAGTCAGTGTCTGGCTGTAACCCTCACTGGCACTTCAGCTGCAAAGGCTCTTTCAAAGCAGGTAAGGAGCTGATTAATGGTGCAGGTTTGGAGACAAACTTGTGTCAATTAAGCCCCAGGAGGGACAATCAATTAGTGGCAGTCAGGAAACCCTTTTACCACTTAAATTAACATAATGAAAAATGGTACTCAATCATTCAAGGTTCAAGAAACTTTTGCTATCCAGAAGTACATTCTCTTACATTAAAAATATTGAGCATAACCACAGAAATACTCATTCTTCCAAAATAGTCATATGGAGAATTGCAGCTCTTTCTGTTTTGCTGGAGAATTGTTACCTTCCAAATGGCTTGATCTTAGAGACTATGTTCAAGAAAGTTTGGCCATGCTTTGCTTTTAGTTTTTGACTTGGTTCTGCAAAGTATAATTAAACTGCGGAAGTCGCTGTGGTGTTACATGATTAAAGCAAATAACCTGGCAAGGTGAAAAAAGGGCAGATTAGATAAAAGAATAAGCTTTAGCACCTGCATTTGTTCTCACAGGACTAGAAACCAAAATTTTGGGGCTACTCAAGTATATAACAATAAGATTGATGCTGGAAAGCAGTTTCTCCCCAGTTTGCCATTTTCCCAATATCTGACTCTTGTTAATTAGCTAGAATAATAATAAAGGTCACAGTTTTGGATAGGGGGATACTTGTTAAGGAGTGAGCTGGATTTTATGCATGAGAACAGACCAAATGTTTGCAAGACGCTGAGAAGACTAATGTATGCTCTATTGTGAGAGGCTGAACTATCACATTCAAATATTCTCTCCTACAAATCATATGCAATAGGGATTTGCATTAAAAATCATGATTGCTAAACAGGACAGGGAGGATTGATTTGTGTTTTCCTTTTTCTACAACAATCAGAACAAACCTTGGCAATGTGCATGAAATTAGTCCCACAGTGATGGAGAGCCCTCGTTCCTCCTGCCCATCTCACCTGTCAAAGTTCTTGGAAATGGAAATTCTGTTTTAAAAAAATGTTAATTTTTACTTAACGCTCACAGTGTTTATTTTTGGAAGATATTGTGCTGTGAGGAAGACATTATTGCACTTTGAAAGCTTGTTGTGGTCATCCCATAGGACTCTGCTCTAACCTTCCCTTTCCGTGGGCTCTGGCTGCCAGAGGTTGCTCGGCTTGCTGGTTAATACGGCCCTGAAGGCAGCTCGGCTCCAGGAGGAAGCGTGCCTCCACGCAAGCATTACTGATCATCACCTTCTGGTGAGTGCCTCTGGGGTACCTTGCCTACCTGAGGGATTTCACAATATATGAGAAAATTCACCTTTTTAAAGGCTTTTTCACAACAATGTTAGCCTTGAGGTATAAATCACTGTATCCTGATCTTTGAGATTAGGAGGGTTTTCTTTTTAGGGCAAATCATATGTTTTTGTATCTTTGGGGACACTATTCTTAGAATGTCTATCATTTTATTGAACTGCTGCATTGAAAGTGTTTTCTTATGTATATTGTATTCTATGCCACAGCCTGTGGCTAAGACGCATATTATTAAGCATATTGCTATTGATTTTGCATTGCTACTTTTCTTTTTGCATGCATATGAAGTGAAAGCGTTTGCTTGTAATCTGTTCCTTACTGTGATCTGTTTGTGACTTCTGTGGTTTGCGAAAACCAATTGTACTGCTGAGGCATGCAAAAGAATGAGATATATGTGTGTGTGTGTGCGTATTATTACGAGACCATTCACGGCTTCAGTAAGATGCAGAGTCCCACTAACAGTTAGGGGGTGATGACTGGCATAAAAGAAAACTAAGTTCAGGATATGTGAGCTGTTTTGAGTGTGAACACGGTATGAACATGGTATCTACCTCATAGCTCCTGGCCCCTGAGTGGAATCCAGAAATGCCAGATCTTGCATCTAGGTTGCTGCAGAGAGCAAGGGGGAGGCAGCACTCATGCACTTGGGCTAATTGCTGTCACCCTTGGTCCTTGCTGCCTGCAATCATATGTGCACATGTGGGGTTCATGCAGCACACCCCCAGAAACTGCTAGTAAAGTCTGTATTTTCTGCACAGCTGCACCACTAGGAAGGTTACTAAGTATTATGCTGCTATCATCAAAACATTTTTTTAATTGGCTTCTTCAGTGCTCTATTTAATTACAAGCACTTAGCCACAGGGAATGGTTACATCTTGTAACCTCGGAGTGACAGAGTACACAAGCTATAGCACCACATGACAAACTAGGTATGTGCAAAATATCATGAAGATGCTAATAATGTTTCTGGATGTGAAATAATTCTAGTGTTATACTACTGCAAAGCAAGACCTCCAGAAGGTCTTAAATCACATTTCTTATGTGAAGTGTCTGAGTTCCATATGTAACTGAATTGCAGCATATTTCCACTTAAAATTATTTTCAAGAAATCATGTGCAGTAGTAGATTAACTTTAAGATTCATATCAAGTCTACTGCCAGATGAAAAATATTCATGTTAGTGTTTCATTGAGCTGTGCTAATGGCTGCTGTCAGGGGAGCCTTTGGTGGGAAACAATAACAGGTTTAGCGAAAGTAGCTACTTCAGGCATAGCAGAAAGGGGCTGCTTATGAGTCAGCCTGGAACAATGGAATTATCCGACATAACAGGTAGGAGCAAAAATGTGAACTGTCTTCTGACTACAAGCACTTAAACTTAGGCATTGGCCTTGAATACTGCCAGGGAGCAGGGATCAAAAGCCTTCAAATACAGTAAAAGCTGAGAAAGTGGTAAAAGTACTAATGTTGAGGTTTTTCTTGCTCAGATTTCTTTGACAAAAAGTGCAAATGTGACAGCCTGTATATTGAATGCATTTATTTTCATTACTTTTTATGAAGAATATTAACAAAAGCTATATTTTCAGCACTTTAAAATTTTTGATTTGATTTTTTCCTTCTATTTTGTTTTTTAAGTTTCTAAAAAACTTGGAACAACTTAGTCCAAGCAAAATATTTCAGTGAGGCTGAAATTATTTTGCTTGATTCATTAAAAATGTTGGCCTTTTTGAATTGGAACTTAAAACTTTCAGTGACTAATCACTTTTCCCTGCTTAAGAGCCATTTAATACCCATAATATTTCAATTCTGCACCAAACTTTGCTGTATAACCAATTTTCCTATTTGAAAAATCACCTGCTCAGCTACTGCAGTCAGGTGCTGCTACCGGGATTTGTTTCAATAAACTCCGTTTCTCCTGTGTGATAATTGCGAATGATTCCCCAAGGCTCGGTCGCCTTCCCCGCTGCCCCATAAAGCCGTTTGTAACGCTGCTAGCTACAAATCCAACATCGAGCATCTGTGCCCTGATGCGTGCGGCCGCACGCACGTGTGCATTAACCTGCTCTGCGAGAGCCACAGGGCAGCAGCTTGTCTTCGGGCTGGGGACAGCGGCGGAGACACAAATACGTTTGAGAAAAAGGGAGGGTGAGTTAAGTGCGGTGCTTAAAACGCTGTCCTTCACCGTTGCTCTTGCTGTTCTGTGCGGTGTTTGTTCTGCCTGGAGGTGTTGGCGGTGGTGTGTTGAATCCTGATGAGAGGAAGCTTGCAACCCCAGGCGCAGTGTTTTTTGGACAACTTTCCCATGGAAAGGAACACCTGTCAGTGCTCGACTTGCTGTGTCTAGCTGCCTGTGATAACACCTCTTCCTTCTAGAAATCGGGTGCAGCGGGCTAGTTCAGGACGAAATCCAAAACTATTGTGAACCAGCACTGCAGCCGTCGCATCTCTTGGAGACGGGAGTGAAGCAGCCTAATCACACCAGGAGGGGCTGCAGAAACTCATGCGGCTAATCGGGGTGCATTTGGGAGGTGTCTGCAGCAAGCTGAAGCTGTTGCGTTTCTCTCTCCAAGTTTCTGGACAGAAGCATGTGCTCAGGTGTGTGGTAGGTTGAGTGGTGAGTCCAGGCACCTGGTGTAAACCCAGTGCTACTGGGGTGTTCTGAATTTGCCAGGATGCATGAATCTATTTTTGAGCAGGTGGGCAGCAGGTCAGGCACTTCTCAGCGGCGCTGGCTTCACTGAGCACGTGCTGTGGTGTTGATTTTCCTGTGGTGGAGAACAAACAAAGGGTTTTGAGACAGCTGGCTATCCAGAAGATGAATGTAAAGAATCTTTATATCCCCAAAAGGGCAGAAGGAGCTACCATCCTTCCTTGTGGTAGCTCCATAACAGAGCTCTTTGGGGTCATTCAAGTGACCTGTCTTTCTGGTTACTGTAAGAGCACCATCATCACCTGCTGTGGTTTAGTAAATCTTCTACCTGTTGAGTATGTTTTGTGCAATGGGTTGACTTCATAGCTTATCTGTAAAGGATAGTGAAGTGTTCAAAATAATGAAGGAATTCCTGTGCTAGGAATTTCTTACAATTTGATAAGTAATTAGCCCACTTTAGGAGGGGAAGGGAAGCGTCACTGATCAGCAATAGGAGACCGGCACCAGAAAGTGTAGCGTTCTGGGAATGCTCTCATGTAGTTAACGCATGTATGCACATTTCCTTAAAGCCAGCTGATCTGGCAGCACTTTCTTTTAACAGATAATGATTGTTTTTTTAACAATGAAGAAAGATATAATGAAACAATCTCAACTTGTTAAGTCAGTCCATGGGTAAGTAACTTGGGTAGAATAGAACTTGAGGTTTTTTTGAGTTAGTCCAGGAGATTGTCTTGCCCTCCTCAGGACGTGTTAAATTTAATTCACGCTTGCTTATAGTTTTGCTGTGGAACTGTGCAGGAGGAGCTAGTGGCAAGAATTAGTTCCTAATTCCCTTAAATGCATGTGGGCAGCTGGCTTTGAGTTAAAGGGGTTTCTCACACATATGAATTGCAATGTAAACATATGCTCCTTCTGTGCAAATAAAGTAATCTCAATGTATTTTGTTCATTATTAACCATAAAGGACAAATCATGAATCCCATGCAATGCTCACACATGTGCTCCAGCAGGTATTTTTGACATCACTGGATTCTAATGCACTGATGCGAGAATATTGGGACCGGACCTTAAGAAACCTGTAGTTTTGGAGGAGAGCAAGGCCACCACAAAGAATGAGTTTGAGTGGCTTTAGGTCTATGGAAGGATACCACCGAGAGCTCCTGCCTGCCTCAGGCAGGTGGATGGGGGGAGTGATGGGCTATTAGTTGATTCTATTTTCCTGCTTCCCAAACTGTTTCATTATGCCCATTGTTTGTCATGGGCAGAAAGAAAAGGCTTCAGAAATGACAAGTTCCAAAATAACTTGGAAACCTGCTGAAGATCTCTGGTCCTTGAATAAATATCTACATGTCTCTGCTACTGAAATATCTGAGCATTGCAGACAGATTTTCAACAAAGTAAACAGATACAGATGGGGAGGGAGGAGCAGAAAGGGCTGATTTTGAAACTGGATTTTAAATATTATTAGCACTTTTACACTATAGAGAGAGTATATCTGCAAAATGACAGCAATAGAGGTGTGTAACATGCTGTACTGTAGCACTGCTATTGTGAGAGAAGCAGATGCATCTCCATTACAAATACAGATTTTCAAGGTTTTCTTCTAGGTGTCAGACCTCTATAGCCCTTCTTGGTTTGTAATTCAAGGCTATGCTCAGGGGGCTCATATTCGTCTCCTCCTTAATGGATTTGCACAGCTCCCATAAGTGTTAGTGGGAATTATAAAATGGACTTTGAAAGAAAAATATGCTTTTAATGCTGCATTGCAGCTTCCAAGCCTCGGTGCACAGCAGGATCTGTGCATGCGTCTGTGCAGTGCCTGGGGGACATGGCTTTGAACCACTTTATTACTTGGATGGAAAAGTATGGTGACCTATCTTGCTGCTTTGTATTAAAGACTTGGGATATTTGTGAAGAAGTGGGGAATGCTGATCATACCTTTCTTCTAGAAGTTTGGTATCATCAAGATTTAGAGATCCTGTAGTGACCAAATCACGGGTGCAGTGAGTGAAGCACCTAAGGCTGAAAACGGGAAAATGTAGCTCCTCAGGAAAACAAGTTATATTGCTGTTCTATGAACTCAGAGGTTTAATAAGTTTCTAGAAAATACATCTTGGCAAAGTTTAACCCCTCAGCCCACCAATCCACATTTTAAGATGAGCATTTGTGCTAAATGTGCTCATCCTTCAGCCAAATTTGGGAAGACCATCCTTAAAATTCCACATGAGGCAAAACTTGCAGAAAATACTTTGAGAAGCGAAGAGACAAATCCAATTTCTCCCTTGCTGTTTTCTTTTAGAAGTTATGCACTCTTATCCCCATTGGCTTGCTGAGAAGACTAGAAGTGAAAAAGCACTAACCTTTACTTTATCCTTTCTTCTTTTTGAGGAGTTTGTACTTAGAGTCAAAGTATATGAATAGCACAGGTCAGGATGAATTCCCTTCACACTGTTCTATATGTACCTCTGTGTGAATCTATAATCTAGTTCAATTTGAAAAACCTCAGCAACTTTTTATTTTGGTTGATTTGCATATCAATATATGCACATCAACAGTTGAAATTTATTGCATCATACTTGGTTTTATCTGCAGTTCTGCTGCCAAGGTGTGTATTCCTTGAACTGGTGTTCTTCTGGGTCAAGCCATATTATGCATTGGAAAAAAACCAACAAAACAAACCTGAGCCCTTTGGAATGGCGAAGTGGTGGCCAGTCTGTGTTTATCACTGCAGAGATACAGGGAAGGTTTTCTATAAATCATATCAACTCTGAGACATTCAAGTTTCATCAGTCTTTTTCTTTCCTGCTTGTTTGTTTCTTATTATGAAAGGTCTGAGGCCATAGAGCTTTTTCTCCAAGGAAAGATGGTTGTAGAGCTTTTGATACTGTTGTGCTTTTTTCTTCAGTTATTTTGACTGGTAGGTCTCCCACTACTAGTTGTTTTCAGTCTTGCAGAGTTTCAGCTTTTGAAGAGGCACCTTGATTTCCTGAGGGGCAGAGCATGATTCTTATTATCTGTTTGCGCAGGAGGTGGAGGAGGAAATGTAACAGAAAGGACAGGATATTCTCCTAGCAGATTTACATAGCAATTCTTAAGCAAGACGTGCTTTCTGTACCAGGAGCAATACTGCTGCATTAGATCAGCATGCTACCCAGAGCATCCTGCTACTCAGCTGGGCTCATTTCTCCTTATAGCTGGTTGACTGTCAAGAAAAGATATTCCCTTAGTGATAGCGTTGCGTGGCTTGTTCAGCTGGGGGGAGACGGACAAGATTTTCCTATGAAATACTCAGTATTCCAGAAGTCTGAAACTGGTTTTGGATCAAACTGCTGCTGAGTGGCTGTTCCTTTACTAGACTGCTTAACTTTCCCCCTTGCCCCCATGTGAAGGATAAATACAGCTGTATTACTAGTGAGCAGATTGAATCGGAGCTGATCAAGGCGGTATCCCTAGCAATTTGTAGCTGCCTTTTCCCCCCTCCCAGGTCTGATGAAGGAGGAGGCCATGCAGTTGCTCAACCACAGTGCCAGTTACTAATGGGGAAGCCAAAGCCCTCATCTGCTTGTGCCAGTTTTCAGCGCTGTCCTTGCAGTGCTCGGCCCCGAGCGGAGCTCCTGCAGACCCCTTCCAGAAGCGGGAGCTGACCTTAGACTTGCTGAGCACAAGTAACTCCGCGCAGCGCTTCAAGCAAGGAAGCCCCTACAGGAACGTCTCTGTTTTAAAATAACTGCTCCCTGTCCTCTGGCAAAATACTGCTATTTTATTGTCAGTTTACTGTTCTGGGACCACTCAAACAATTATGTTCTTGCAAAACATCACGCTATCTCAAAGACCTGTGGAGTGCGCTTGATTCCAGCGCCCCTGCTGAAAATGAGCTAAACCAAGTCCAGAAAAGGCCTCTCCTAGGAGTCCACTGGAAGCATCTTCCCATCTCATCTGTTAGTCAAAGGTAATTGCTTTTTTAAGTGCTATTTTTAAACCACCTGTCTACATAGTTCATGGTAACTTCACCTAGCCCAAATTTCCCCAGTTTGTTTATGATGCTCATCAGAACCTATTTGCTGCCTGCCGGAGGCTGCACTGGAGCGTGCCTGCAACTTTCCCATTGGTATCAGCAACACCTTTTTTTGTGACAGGCTTGATTTATTCTTAAACAAAATTCATACCATTTATCTTTACATTCTTGTCCCACTGTTTTAAGCACTGTTCTAATATGTTTCCAAATATAAAAGCAAGGCTGATCTTTATTTCTGTGGACCCTCTTTCCATCCTCCCTTTTAAGGCTTAGTGCTGCGTTTGCCCTTCCCTGGTCCCCTAGGGATTTCCTTGTCCTCTGGGATCTCAGAGGTAATTGCTAATGGTTCTTAGATGGCTTAAGTTAATTTTGGTGCTTGAAAAAGCATTTCATTTGTCTGGAAAACTTGGCTGCATCTAATTTAAATATTCTTCAACCTGTCCTTTTCCTCTTCTGGCCTACGCTTTTATCTCCTAGTTAATTGTTTAAGTATCTGGCTGTAATTAACCTTAGTGAAAACTGAAGAAAGGAAGGTTTTGGGTACTTGAGCTTCTCTGCATCGACTGTTATTTGTTTGACTTCTTAAATAAGTGACGAACTTGACTGTTTATCTTTCTGTTACGGATGATGCATTTCTAGAACTTTTCTTGCTTCTGTTTACATTAATAGCTAGTTATAACTCATCTTGTCCATCTGCCTTTTCAATTTTATGCCTGTGTACTTGTGCTATTCTTCTACATTCATCTTTAATTATATTTCCACTTTCAGTACAATTCCCTTCTGATTATCAGATTGTTAGTGGTTTTGAATTTTTTTTCTGTGTTTCTTCTACTGTTTCTGCATCAGGATCATTTGATATTGTGCCTTTAAGTTGTCCTTTAACTACCAGCTCTCCTGTATTTTCTTTTAGTTTCTTCCCAGGAACTGTCACAACTCTTTCTCCAAATTTGCCAAGTCTCCTTTTTTTAATGTACATTTTATGTTCTGTTCCTTTGGTGTTATGAACATAATTTTTGTGACTGTTTGTACCTTCTGCTTTCAGATCTTCAGCCAGCAATTCTTATTCTCATTTCTTTATTTTCTTGCTTCTCTGAGTAGATAAAGCTAAGAGACCTAGGGGCTCCACTTAAAGTGTGGAAGATGAGGATACTAAGATGCCATTTGATGTTGCTCTGACAGGCAAGTCCATCTGCAGCTTGGCTGTGGTCATACCTATTCATTGATGATACAAGCACAAGCATCATTTTGGATTTGGGAACTGGTTGTGTAAGAAAGGCAGTTCACACAGGTAGCTAACACGAATCAGCGTATACAAAGTAAGAGGAGCTGCCCTACGAGTTCAGCAAGCCTGACAGCCTAACGACAGCCTCAATGTCGTGCTCTGCTGTATGATTGCTCCATACGGTGAACAGATATTTTCAGTTTCCTTCATTTTTATATATATAAAAAGAAAAAAAACTTGGCTATTGAGTCGGTATCTAATACCCGAACATATGTTAGTTATATGCAAGTGATACTCCTCTCCAGCACACGTGAATAGGACCGCAAATGGGGAAATATGGTGGGTTGGGACAAGGAGGTGAACTTTGCCTGTCCCTGGACTGAAGATTTCCCACCTCCTTGCAAAGTATCAAATAGGAACACAGTGGCATTAAAAAAAAACAGTCTCAGCTGAGGTGCAGCTTCTCCCCTTCTCCAGGCAGCTTGTGCTGATGAGATGCTCCTGGTCCTGCCTGTGTCCTGCTCCCGAACTCCCTCCTCGATCTCCAGCCATTCCCCTGGAGTCCTCAGCTGGTGGAGTCGGAGCCATTTCAATAACTGCAGCTGTGCCACTAAACTATAACTTTCAGAGTTTTATTGGAAAACTAAACTGAGATAAGCCTAATGACCCCAGGAGAAGGATCTCCCAGCGCAGCATAATCTAAAGGAAATACAGAGCAGCAATTTAGTGGGGGCAGCAAATGAAGCGGGGCTGGAAATCTACAGTCAGGACAAGAGCTCGAATTTAAAACATTTGTTTCCTGTATCTGCGTTTTACACGAGTGTCAGTATCGGCTTGCTCCGTAAACTTGGCAGCTCTCTGCCACCTTAAAATCCCTCCCCAAATCTCCTCGCTGCAGCCCTGTTCTCCAGTTAGTTTCCTGCTTATTTGTTCTCTCCAGCTATGTGATTTGGGGAAAACTCAGTACTTTTTTGTCTCCCAGGGTGGCAGTGAGGTCTGGCTGCCTCCCACCCCATGAGTGTCTTTTTTTTTTAAGAATCACTGTGCAAAAGTCAGATTTTTTTCTTAAAACTGAAATAAATGTGGCTATGCCTATCCATAGCTTTCTGTGCTTGCCAGTAGGAAAGAGTTGGACCAGTTTGGGGGAAATCCACTTGTAAATTGTAAATGAAAATATTTTAATCTTTATCGACTTGGCACAGAAATGCAAGAAAAGAAGTTTTTTCATTCCCCAGAAGGAGAAAAAGATTGTCTATTCCCAAAATATAAAGTATAGAGCTAACCATATATTTTCTTTTTGTTTATGCACTACATTACTTTCTCTGTATACTTCTCTTTCAAAATCCTCAATCTATTGTCCATCGGACCAGCTTCCTAACTGGGCTGCTGATAGGTAACTTTGTAGTTGTAATCACTTGATTTTAAATCACAATTTTTCCTCACACATGCATGGAGCAGAGCCACATTTTTCAGTAGGCTGCTACTAGCAGGTTTGCATCTATAATTTGCATATTTAAACATCTCCCCACTTCATTTTTCCCATTCCTTGTTTGTCACACAACTCTTAATTAAAAAACAATCCAAGAAGGCTTTGAATCCTATGTCCGTGCTAAATACGGATACTTTCTTCGAGTTTGCTGCTGAAGCTGCGAGCCATGTCTCCTTTCCCTGTCAAAGGGACAGTCCTGGAAACGCTTATTCACCTGACTAATTTTACTCAGGTCAGTGGTTTATATTAATCCAGACTGCCATTGGATTAATTTGGAGGCTCCAGAGCAGTCAGGAGCTCTTAAAAAGAAGAAAAAATATTAATTTATGTTGGTTTTACCCTTTGGCAAACTCTGGGAGAACTGCCTCTTCTCCAGCCTTTCTAGACTGCAATGAAATAAGTAGTGCTAGTTTTCTTCTTTACAGTCACTGTTTTCTGAGCTGTGATGTGACAGCGTAGAAAGCATCTATTTATTTTCTGATAGCTTTTGTAGATCTCTGTGTATCTTCATGTTGCAAAACCTTTTCTTTTTTGTTTAAGCTCTCTTTGGAGGGTTTGTGTATCGTGGCAAGCATATAAGAAAGTGCTATGAAATAATACTCAGACTTGTCTGGATGCCTGTTTGGCTTGGTCATACTGAATCTATTCACCCTTCAGTAGCTGATTATTGCTTTTGCTGTAGAAATTGAACTGCATATATTCACTGTATTTGAGAAATAAAACTATTGGGTCCACTGTCTGCAAGTGGAAAGATGTAAAATGGTTTTTGGAGTAGGGATACATGGACAAGAGAACTACATGCTCATACAAGGACTGAGTTTTCCAGGGAGAAACTCTAACATAGGTGGCAATTGCCATTATGGATGACAGTGTAGTGACAAAGAGAATCACTTAAACCTAGAAGTTGGTATTTTTAGTGTATTTAAATTATTGAAATCCAGTTACTTCTAACTTTAACCTGCTGCCATGGCAATGGAGCTATGTATTAATAGTCTTCTGTGGCTGACTAATCGATGGCTAAGCCTGCCTACGGGACGTAGGTTTGTGTTCAGCCTTTACTTTCATCGTAGCAAGGAGTGGCATGGCACCTCTGAGACATCCAGGCCAGTTCAGTCAGCTGCATGGTCACTTCAGCAGTCGTGCAAACACTGGTTTTAAGTCTTTGAAGGATTTTTTTCAGAATATAGATGGCTTGACTTTTCTGCACACTTGTGCTTAAAAAAAAAAAGTACTGCCACTATGCAAGTAAAGCATTTATTGATGCTTTTTCACCTAAATGGGAATTGCAAGCATTTAATGTGTTTGGTAGTGTGCTAGAGCCAAGGAAGACCAATGTGGCAAAGGCATGTGGGTCCTAAGGCAGGCGAGCAAGAGGGTCCTGTCCTGCAAGTTGGCAGGGACGTGAGTGCAATTAGGGCTGCGGAAGAGCAAACTGCATCAGCTCGGAGGTGTCCATGAGGGAAAGCAGGTTAGGAGCTAAATGTGAGGGGAACACAAGTCAAGGGAAAGGGGGAGGAAAAAAGGAAGAAATGGGGAAAAGCTGAATGCAACATCTAAAGGAGGGGGGAAAATTGAGAAAGCTAGTGGAAAGCACCAGTCATCAGCTCCTGAAAAATTCCAGCTAACAACTGTGGAAAGGTCCTTTGGAGTGTTCAAAGTCCCATTTTGTTTATTTATACTGTTACGAGAGAGACCTCTGTTGTTCCCCAGGGCCACAAGGCAAGGATAAGAAGAGATACAAGAAGAGCTGGAGCCCTGTGTGCATGGCTCTTTGGACTACAGTTGCTAAGAAGGGGCGATTTCACCTTTACCCCTTTTTAATTGCTGCTTGCAGTGCAGCAGTCCCTGCTCCAGCAGATCCTGCCCCTTTCTTTGGGACTGGCTCTCACGTGGGCTGCAGGACTCGGATCCCTTTGTAAAGCGGGAGCTTGGCTACTATCAGCTACTGCTTTCTGCTAAACATGGGTCCTAGTAATGGGCATCTGATGCAAACTTGAGCCTTCTCCTGCCAAAATAGAGTATCTTTTATTTTCAACAGGCTTTACTTTATTGAAAGTGTAATGTTTTTCACTGCTGTAGAAATGTCTTTGATTAAAGATGTTCTTGCATATTTAACAGCATGCTGTAAGATTCTGCAGTCAATACTTGTATGAGAGTGCTGGTAAAGAACTGTCCAAAAATAAAAATACAGCTGAACCTGAGCTGCCCTACGTGATGCTCTAGAGAAGGAGGAATTGTACCGAAGATGACTTTTCCTGCAGGAACCTGCCCTAGATTTGATGTGTCCCCTGCCTGGGTCAGGATGTAGAGTTCCTTTAGTTCATGTGTTTTTGGTTGAGCAACAACATGTGCATAATGATTAACTTGTGTGCCTCACTGCTGGATCTCAGGGCTGTCATTGAAACATTTTCAATACCTGGGAACACAGTACACCATACATCATTCAATAACTATATGCAGGAAGTTGCAATGGGTCTTGATCCTTCTTTTTTATCAGCAGCTGTGGGTAAGCAGTATTCTCCTCTCCCCTCATGCACTGGTCATTGTTTTTAATGGTTATATAATTTTTAAACAACCACTGAGACATTACTAGAGTTAGCAGAAGTTAATCCCATTCCTGACCTTGCTCAGTTTTGGAACACAGATTTGGGTATGTGAGCTGTAGTTCTGACTCTCCATCACCAATTTGCTTCCACAGGTTTCTGAAATATTAATTACTGTAAGCATGGTTGTACATTTAATGTATCATTCTGCTAAATAGGTGTCTATGCTCTCAGATGTTTTTGTTTCATTGCAATGTCTGTATGAATAATTCCCAGTGTAGCCCCAATTAGCGTTAACATCCTGCCACCAACTAAATAGCCCTCAAGTACCCCTATTCATCAAAAGCATACTATGCACAGAGGAAAATCCTAATCAAGACACCCATCAAGTGAAAATAGAGAAAATAACTAACAATATTTTCCAAGCAGAGAAAAGCCCTAATTTTCTGTAAAACAATTTGCAAAAACTAAATCAAAAGTCAGTTGAAGTCCAGAGATTAATAATAAACCCATAAAAGTTTTGACCCTGAAGTTTTAGGTCATTAGGTGAGAATTACTTATGCTGTACTCTGCTCTAACCTTTCTTCCTTTCTCTCAAAAATAGCAGATCTAAAGGAGTGATCTGCAATCTTTAAAACAAAAATCCTCTAACAATTTACCCAGTCTCAGAGTTTATTATTCAAAACATTCAACAAAAGCATTTGTCAAGTGAAACTAAAGAACTCTTTCTTTCCAAAATGTATGAATAATTAGTGCAGAACAAATGCGTCGGTTTAAAGGGGTTTTGGAACATTTCCAGTGGTAATCAATATTTAAGTACTCCTTACAAACTGAAGGTGCTAAGAGATATCATTAGTTGAGGCTAGGTAAAACTGGGACAAGATGAACATATATGAAGCTTGGTGTTTTTTTGTTTTTTTCCCCCCCCCCCATTACACCCCTCCCCTCACCCCAGAGAGCTTTCAAAGGCAGGGACTGACCTCTCCGATCTGCTCCCGCAGTCGGACTGTATGGGACTGCAGTCCTATTTCCTTCCATAGGATTTCCACACCAGCATGGACAACAGCTTGCGAGTCGAGGCATCACCTCGTATTTGTGGTTTCTCCGAATGGATTTCTCACGGACCACAGCCAGATCAGGTTATACTGGGAAATGCCAAGCTCAGATATTAAGACATTCTCTCCTCTGGCTTGTTCCAGGGAACAGCCTGCATGATTTTCTGACGCCGCCTTATTTTTAATGGCATGTTCATATGTGCAAACAGTGAACTCCAAAATATCTGAAAATCTTAAGGCATGTTTCCCTCTGCCTAGATAATAGATGGGCAAACTGGGTGTTCAGAAGTGCCAGGTTAAGCAAACTTGAGGGCATTTGGGAACAAAAATGCAGGTTCTACCACTTGATGTTAAGGGCTCTTTTGAGTATATGGTAATAACAGACTATGTCACAAGACAGTCATGAAACTGAGTCACAGCCAAGAGCAGGAGATCTGTGGAAAACATCATGTGCTTTACTAGTTGGCCTTCCCAGCCAGCATTTCCTGTGGCTACTACGGACGATGGTGCAATATATTCCCAGATTTCTGCAGAATGTTTCTGTTCTGTCCAGCATTTGTTCATTTTAGTTTTCAAATCAATAAACTCATGTTTCTCCTCCATCTGCCTCTGAAGTTTTTATAGGTTTATTTATGGTAATGCTCACCACAATGAAACCTTATGCATATATTGCCAAATATTTACGGAGTGCACTGGTGGGACTGTGTTCAGCATTAGTATAAGAACCTGTTTCTGAAAGTCGTACCAATAAAGCAAGGGAATGGGTGTCTCTGTTGTGGTTTGTGCCTAAAGAGAAGGGCCCAACTCTCACAAATGTATACTAGTGTGCAGAGAATTCTTAATTATTTTTCATGTAAAGATCTCCTATTGTTACAGTATCAATGATGTATTATCTATCTCAGCGATAAAAAACTATATAGCCTTGGACATGAATGGCCTGAGGAAATTGGCTGCTCTTTTAGCTGGCGAACGCAGAACCAGTGGCTTATTCTCTGTGAGCATTTGCTCTACTGTTTCTAGCAGTCCAAAGACCAATAAAGAGGCAGCCTTTATTTTATCCCTCTTTTCTGCTGCCTTGTTTCTGTGGGGATTTTTCTTTAACCTTCATCTCATGGTGCCGATGCCGAATGCATATGAGCCAATGCTTGGTGAATATCTGGATGATTAATTTCATATAATTAAGTCCTAAGTACACATTTTGGATTTTTGCAGATATTTTGCATGATAGGTCTCTTCCTGCTTCAGTTCCTGACCAGCAGTAAACACTAAGAGGCTGCAGTTAGTTCTGAATTGGTATCTTAGCTTCTTTTTGACTAGGGGAAGTTTATCCCTGAAGAACTTAGCATCATTTTATTCAAGTATATAAAGCTTGATGCAAGACAAGTGTTTGGTTTAATTGTTACTTGTAAAGTCAGATAGCAAGCACAGGAGCAGCAGCAGAATTATGTTTTGAAGGGTGTTTGAATCCCTATGCAAAACACAGGTGGAAAAACCTGGCTAATTAATGCCTACAAAGTATTTACTTGTTATATCTGTCTCCAAAGACTGCATTTTCGTTTTGCTTTGTAGTGCTGGCTCTGACTCTGAGAAGGAAGGGAAAATGTGCTCTTTATGGCTAAAAGTGCTTTTCTAAAGTGGATATTTAGTGGTGCTCTTGACAGGAACTTATTCATCCAGAGAAAGTCAATAGGACAACCGCAACAGAACCAGCAGGATCCTTGCACTCAATACTAATGGCAATGAAGTTTAGTTTGGAAAAGCAAAAGCACAAAGAAACCTCTATAATATTAGAGGCTACTTTCTCTTTAGTCTTGAATTTTGCATTTTCTTTTCTACAGCTTACTTGCCTTCATCTTTGTATAGTAAAAGCAAAAAGGATGGCAGGGAGGGGAAGAGTAACAAGTGTAGAAAAAGCTAGAGAGGGTCAAAATTACCGTTGCTGACAAGTACAATGGATGGTTAATGGGGCACTTTCATTAGGCAGCTATGTATATTGAATGTATTTCTCAATCTGCAAAAAGAAGCTCAGGGTGTATGAAGAAAACTTTTAATAGTCTTAACTCCTATTGAAGAAAAGAAGGACAAGAAAATTAAGTTTCCTTTCCCCCCCTCTTTTCAGTTAGTAATGACTCAGTTTATACCTTCAGCTTCCGAGTCTAGACATGCAGGAAGGATACCGAAAAGCAGAGCTCTGCTCTTTTTCCGTGGGCTTGTGGCGACAGGGCTGTACTTTGCTTTGAGAACACAGCCCTGAATGCAAGCTCTTCCTGTGGTCTGCCTGTCAGCGGCATAATTTAAACATCAGGAGCCTGTAAGGAGGCAAAGGGTCCGAAATCAATTCCGCAGTCATGGGGCTCAGGGGACTCTATTTCTCTGAAAGAGGCAAACAGCTTTGCCTGCAGTGGGGCTGGCATGGCTGGGAAATCCTCTGTGCAGAGGAATGAAGGGTTCAGGAGCTTTTTTTTTTGTTTAACAAAAAAATAGAATAAAACTCCAGCACTTGCCTATCTATACTGTCTATTCTTTTCCATGTGTTTCTTGTGGCTTCTGCAAGGGGAGCCTAGAGCCAGGTTTTTGCCTGGTTTATGGTGGGCTAGAGCAGCTCCCCCACCCTCCGAACCCCCTGAGATCTGCTCGTCTCTCACTGCACAGGGATTCGTTACATGTAATAGTCCCATGCAAGGACTGTTGGCCTGTAAATACAACTTCTAGTTATAATGATTTCTGGTGCATTTCCACTGAGCTTGCCCTCTGGGAGGGGGTGAAATGGTTTAATGCTCCTGGTGGAGCAATGGAGTTGCCCCTTGAAGCCGGAGAAGGGGGAAGAGAGGGGGGAAAGGGAGGCGGGAGCGAGCCGAGGGCTGGAGGCAGGGGAGCCCGGTGCTCCGACACCAAGGTTTCCTTAGCAACACCACTGCTTTGGACGGCTCCAGGTGAGCACAACTGGGTGCAAAGCATCTGATTAACATTTATTGCGGGTGATGGAAGCAGTGCAAACGGCGGCAGGTGCAACACGTGCACAGAAGAGCCGGTACCAGGAGTGGAAGGTGACGTGAAGTGTTTTTGCATTGCTGGGACCATCTTCTGTGCACACGAAGAAAAGAGGTTTGGGAAGTGAGAGATGGGTGAAGATGGCACGACCAAACTCTGAAGGCACAAAAATCAGTACAAAACACATGGCCTGGATTTACAGCTTAAGGAAAACACAAAGTTGCTGCAAATGGAAAAATGTCCTGCTGCAGAAAGTTGCAAAAACTGTGTTTAGCTAGGAGAGGCGCATCTGCTCTTCCACTGAAACTGGTAAATTCTTGGTGATGGTAGCTGCTAACTGGCTTACTGTATTTCTACTACTGAATTAATTATTTTATCAAGGTGGTAAATAAACACTCCAATCCCAGGATCTCAAGCAAAATATAATTCTTTACAGTAGCACTAGGTTCAGTGGCAAAAGAACCGCTATTAATATTGAGGGCTGCTTTCCCATCAGGGTTGCTGCTTGAAAATTTACCAGGTAGAAGTCTTTTCATAAGGCTCTTAATTAACTTAAGGTCTCAACTAGGTTATTTTCAGTATAGTATATTTTTCATATTTGAAAACTCCTATTCTTGTATTGGAGTAAGATGCCTATTTCTGAATTTGAATTTTTAAACCATCATTTAGATGCCTAAGAGTCCATTCTAGATACCAAAAGCAAATGTCAATTTGATAGTCGTGTGCTTTCCTCTGTGCTTAAGATTCCTCAGCTGTAAAATGACTATACTTTGTCTTAAAGGGGTGTTGCGAGATTTATTTCCGTAAGAAATATGCTTTGAGATGCTCGTGTAGCTGTGCAAGTATGAAACACTATTGCAAGGAGAACTTCAAAACTTTGGATTTTTATCTGAAGTCCTGAATCTTCAACACTGGACTTGAAATCTTATGGCGACACCCTTTCAGGCAGTATTCCCATCAGATTCACCTTTTGTGAATGTACTGTGGTGAATAGAAAATGTCTGCAGTGAAATGCAACTCAAAGCCAAACATTTCTTTGTTTGTCTTGCTTTTAGTCTCTCAGACGTTGCAGCTCAAAGCAGAGGACTGGTAGAAAGAGAGCTCACTTGACCTGTGAAAGACACTATAATAAAGACCCTTTGAGGATTCGTTGGACCAAACTCAAGCTCTCCAGGAATTACAGGATTGTAGGAAAATTCGTTTCGTTTCTTTAGGCGCTTACCTTTAAATATGAAAGGAAAGAGGTTTTGTAATGAAGTCTATTGTCCTAAGTTAAGTTTATCTAAGCACATATGTTTTTAAATGATTGGGGAAATTCCCATGAGTTACTGAAAGTCGAAAGAAAAGGCATGAGGACACTGACTGACTGTCATCCCGATGAATGCACATTAGCAGTACTAACCAAGGGACATAAGGAGCAAGTTGTGTGCGTGGGAATGCCTGGATGGAGTCGACCATGCTCCCCTCTGCCTTGCTGCCTCGGGACTGCTTGGAGGTCTTGCCCTGCTTTCAGGGCTGGCAGTGTAGCAGGGAGTTTCTTGGATGATTGGGATCTAGTTTAATGCATCAAAACCAACACCAGATTCCACCAGTCTGTATTAAGATAAGCACTGCAAATCCTAAAATACCAACGAGAACTGCATCAAGCAAAAGCGTGCAATCGCATAAAACCCGGCAGATTATGAGCTAGCCAGTGAATACAGCTCATACTTGAATGGTTTCGAGGTACGTCTCTGAGCAAGATGTAAAAACGGAAGCACGTATTCTAAAAGATCTTTAGAGTGACTATGTTGTCTCCTTTTCTTAATAGCAGGAGCTTTGAAAACAATGGATGTGGAGGGTCATGACAGGGTTAAACTGGTGGAAAGTTGCAAGTAGCAAGCAACAGGAGCCTCAGACAAACGTACCCAAGGACACCGGTGCAGCTGGGAATGATACATCCTGAGAAAGTACAGATAAACCAGCAGAAGCCAGTGGGAACCAAGGTTAAGGACAAGACAGCCTTTCCAAACAAGTAGCAGAGTACAAGGCGTGACCGCTGCGTGCGTGATCGGTGCAATGATTGGCTACCTGTGACATAATCTGCATGATGACTGGCCTAGCAAAGTGTGTCTGTGAAACCACTGAAGCAGCTAACTTTTTAAATATGCTCAGAAATAAACAATAAATGTCTCAGGACGCAAACCCCCCTGAGTCCATGCCATTCATCCGCCACAAATGGACGCTTTGATTTTTCATTGAGGGGGTGAAAAAACCCAAAACCTTAGTGTGCTTGAAGAGAGATAATTGAGGAAATTACAGTATCTTTAATATGATAACAGTCTAGCAGAGTTCAAGATGGCTAGCATGTCAGCAGCATACTAGTGGGGCTCTGTTCTTCACAATCTTATTGCTGATAACATGATGATAACTACTCCTGTACACCATCCCTAAATTTGAAGGAAGCATCTTATTCCTTATTCTCCTCAAAGGAGCTAGAACTAATTGGTCATATATATATATATATGGTGCTGTTAGTTTCTGTACCATAACACGAATCCGATATTCTTTACTTGGCTTTGTTGTGTTCATTGTAGGCTGACTGGACTAGATGCCTGCAGAAAGGAAGGGGAAAAAGGTGGGGTTAAGTGGTACCCTTGCAGTTGTGGTAACTCTGAACTCTTGTGTGTCACTGTCATGTAAAGCAGAGCTTGTGCTTTGTTTCTCGGTAAAGGTCAAGTGGTGCCTTTCTGCCCTCTTGTCCATGTGTGGAGCATTTGGATATTGTCACTGGGCCATGCTTTGTGCGTGAAATGGACTAGGACTAGGAAATGTGGCAAGGGGATGGGGAAGAGCATGGGAGAAACTTGACTTTCAGAGTCAAATGCTATGGGCATGCAAGCTACCACAGACACTGGCCTCAGTTTGCACAGTGCAATGCCAACATGAGGTCCTCCTGCCCAAATCACTGCTCAGAAGTCGCGATCTGTGGCTCCAAGCTCTCCCTACGGGCTCCCATGCCTGTGGAGACAGCGCGGCAGCCATGTGCTGGGGTGTCTGGAAACTCCTCTCCCACCTGGCTGCTGCTCTCCGGCTGGGACTGAGCTCTGGATGAAGACAAGATGACTTTCATAAAGCTTTTAGTGTGACTGCTCATTGCGTCGTAGTACTGTGTATGATAGATAGGTACAGCAGGATTAAGAATTTATTATAATCTTCATCAATTTAAAGTCTCCATTTGATTTAATGAATTGAGAGTTTATCGGAAAAGCTTTTATCCACGGTCATTGACTTGATTTCTCTTGGCCTGGCTTCTGGAGGAGAGGCACTCTGACAACTGGGCGAAGATCAGGAAAAGTGGTACGGGTCAATTCTTGTTTGCATTTCTAACTAGGGGAAGTGGCAGGCAGGGTTGCTGTCTAATGTGTGTACATGTCTATTTATCTTCTGGGTAATGATTTTTTTTAAGTGTTATGATGTAGGAATAACATGACCTCTTGGGAAGGTATCTGCATTGGAGGAGCTGGAAGATGCATGTTCAATTCCTGTCTTTGCTCTGACTTGCTAGATAATCTTCTAGACAATCTTGGGCAAATGGCTTTGTTTCTGTTAACCTATTTCCCATCAATACAATGGGGACATTTTCTCTTTTTCCTCAAAGACTGTATGATGTAGAGAAAAATGAAAAAGCATTTTTAAATAATTTCCATGTCAAGGGATACAAATTTCAGAAAATGCTTTATCCATATGAATTATGCAAGGTCTATGTAATACTTTTAAAAGGTTAGATCTAAAATTCAATATAAATCAACCTTCTTAATTCAAATTTAGTATCTTCAATTTTTATATAGTAGCACCAAGGTTTCTGAGATTAAAAAAAAAAACTTCAGGTGCTGAATTACTGGTTTATTTTTAAGTTAACTGGTCATTATGTGCAATTACTTTTATTTTGGGTAGCCTGCCAAAGAAAATAGAAAGCAAATACAGAGCAAAAATAGAATAACATTAAGATATGCCATAAATGTCAATTCATGGTGTGTGTGTGTATATTATATATATATATATGTTATAAGAAAGTAGAAGATCCTCAGCATGAATGTTGTTTACATCATACGTTATGTAAACCCCTTTTTTGGATATAGATTTCAAAATACTGGATGAAAAATAGTGGATTTAAAAAAAAAATACCTTAGTCTTCTCAAGAGATTTTTATTAATTTTACTTCTCAGGTAGGATCTGAGATAGTTTACATTTTCACTGTGTAATGTAACTCCACGCATTCAACAGTACGTTAATTGTAAAGATAGTTCTGCTACACAGTGAATTTCTCATGGAGTTCTAATCAACTATTAGGACTGTGATTATTTTTTGTTAAGGCCTTACTCTATTACTGGATTTTGTTATTTCCTGGACTAACACGCTCCTTTCCAAAGGCGTATCATGGAACTCCCTGTTCTTGGTTATGCAACTGAAGGGAAATAGATGAGGGAAATGTGTTTTCCCTCATCAAAGATGGGATAAATTTCCATCCTCCTCTTTGCACTACAGGTCTATGTTGCATATTTTATGCATCAATCTCTCACCAAAACCTGTAGAGAATAGCACAAGTGCAGAAGATGCGGTAGAGATCCAAACTGCGTTTGAATGCAGATTAGAGAGATTTGCTCTTGTCTTGGGCAGTGTTAGTGATGCCAAATTTAGCAATGATTTCAGAATAGTGCTACTGATTCCTCTGTCTCTCTCAGTATAAAATATATTTGGTATTAACATGCTTTGCCATTTCTGATTATTGCTATTTAACACATTAAGCAAATGTAATGTTTTTCTTTATGCTTGGGAGAGAGGATCCTGTTTAAATTTGAACAAGGCCTTCCATTCTTTAATAGGTCTTATGAAAATGTTTAACACAAATTTTCATGACATGGAAAGGCTCAATTTAATGCTAAAACATACCTTACTGGAGTGTAGCACACAGGTGCTTTCTGAAGTTTGGGAAAAACAGAGCTGTTTTGATAGCTCACACAAGACCTGTCCTGTATGACCCTACCGTGCTGTGGAAGTGAGCTGGAAAGAGCTTGATCAAAAGCGTGTTTCAGCCATGGAGGAAGGGGAATGACGGTGAGAAAGAAGAGATGGGAGGGGACGAAGCCTGGCAAAATAGCAAACAATAGTTTGGTGGTTATGCTAAAACTCCTAGTCGCATCTGTTTGCTTTTATTAACACAATACGATATAATCTTCCATCTCAACATTTTTTATATGTATGTGCGCATATGTATATAGATGAATGTATATATTGCCTCCTGACTAATTCCCCAAGGGGGGGGGAAAAAAAAAGAAAACTTTCTCATGTTATAGAAAAGACTTAAAACATTTTTGCAAGATAACTCGTGCAATAAGATTGAAATCAATACATCTTCAGGCTCCCTGCCTTCCTTCTGAATAAAGTACCAGACGTCCTCCCAGTAGGTGCCAGGACCTCCCACGCTCCCAGTCTTGGGAGATACTGTAAAGTTGCAGTAAAGTGAAGGAATTCGAGTTTTGGGGTGCCAGTTACTGCCATCAGCAGTCCTAAGTGCTGAGCAGTTTATTCATAATTCCAGCATTAAACCTTACATGAAGGGAACACTGTACTGTACATCAAAATCCTAAGGGATGGAAATCAAAGAAATTTTTCATGGAACTACGAAGCATTTGATATGACAAATACTTCATAAAATTAGAAAAGCCTTATCATTTAAAAGATGAATCACACTGAGTTGTAACTGCCCTGCTGTGCTTCGCATTCTGTCTGCTGATATCTAGTATTTCAAGTGCATATATATCATCAACCTTCTTATCTGTGCTTTACAATCATTTTTTCTTTTTTGGCATTACAAAATTTTTGCTGATCACTCATCTTTAAATTTAGTTTTGAAAGTGTTTGGTCGTTAACTTACAGTATGCTTAAGGAAACATTTAGGCTTAAACTGCTGCTCTGGGATTTTGGGGGGGGCATAAAAAGGAAAATTTTATGTACTGTCTTTTACTCTAAGAACACCAGGAAGAACAGATCTCTGGTACAGTCCACACACATGATAAGAAAAGATACTATTTTTTCTCAGTAATTTATCATCTTCTGCATGATGGAAAGCCTAGTTTTCCAAGAGAAATATCAGGAAAAAAATTACCCTGAAACAAACTCATATTCAATACAGGTGAGAAACTAGTGACTGAAAGACAAGCTTATTTCCTGTATTTCAGATGGACCTTGGTCTGCTAGTTACAAATTCCAGTGGGGATGCTAAGATATGACCCTGCTGTGTAATTATTATTTAGTTTACAGTTAGATTTTGGGGGGGAAGATGTTATTCCATGAAAAATCTGTTTAGACGTTTCATAACACATCTCAAATGAGCACCATTTTCTAGCATGTTTTCAGCCAAGCAAAATGTGATATGTCATCGTGACTTTGTAACAGAGAACCATATTTTAAAACAGATGTCATTTTTCTTATGATTACTATATTCCATTATGAATCACCTCTGTTGGAGAGGAAAAAAAAAATCATCTCTAAATGTACAAAACTTTATACCTGAAGTAGGCTGTGTTCTGAAAACAGTAATAGCGGGACACAGTAGTCCTCCTGTGCCAGCCTCAATGCCAGCAGCTCTTTAGAGAAGAAATGCTGAGGTCTTGGAAGATATCACCAACTGTTACAGATGTGAGTTTCCATATTCAAACCAGCATGGTGTCAGACCAATAAAGCCCGTCAGTATAAACAAACATAATTGACAGCGTTGGGTATCGAGTGATCTATAAAGTACTCTGTTCCATATAAGATGGCAGTGGAGATTTAATAGGCAAGAGAAAGTTGCTATAAAATGCCATAATGTTGCACATAAGAGAGCTGCTAATTAGAATTGTCAATCAGATTGATCACTACCTCATAAACCGCCTAAGATGTTGCTGCATCCAAGCAATTGTGTTATCTTAAGGGTACAGGAAAACGCAGCTTTCGGCTCCTAGCTGTCAGCAAGATTTTGCTGCGCCAAGGTCTGTTCCCTCACCCCGTCTGTTCAGCAGCCCTTCCGAGGACACCTATGCCGTTGCAAGCTTCAGGGCTTGCTGTTATAAGGCAGGCTGTATTGTTTTTAAAAAAAGGTCATTTTTTAATTGTTACACAAGTAAATTGTAGTGTCGTGTTCGTTTCCCCACTTTTGTTTTGTGTATGAATACCTACAGGGAAAGTGTTAACGGAGAGGTCCATCCCACTCTCTGTGAATGTTTCTTCTCTAAAGATCGTATTTTGCTTTCTCTCTTTGGTCCTTGTACTTCTGTGCAGCATGTTGTGAAGGAATTGTGTGTCCTGCTGGAGCTTTCTGCTCCTGAGAGCAGCTGCATATCAACGGCTAAACAGCGTGATTGCTCGTATAGTGTTTTGGATCGCTAAGGACAAAAGAAATCTATGTAAGAGGAAAAATAAATATTATAAATCTTGATAAAAGTCTATAGGAAGCACAAGTGTGAGGAAGATGGGTGCTTCTCAGTGAATGGAAATGTAGAAAACCAAATGAGCACCTTCCAGAGCAGCCAATATCTCCAGAAGTGATGCTTGATAACGCACGTGGATACATTTAATTTCAGGAGTAAATGCTCAAGAAATAACTGTTTTAGTTCCATTCAGAAGTTTGAGGAATCACTAAGAAAGGCCAGATGACTATAAGTATTTAGGGTAACGGAAAAAGTATCACGGCTTCCCTGGGAGTAATTTTCTTTCCACTGTGGTGTCAGGGATCTGTTCCCAGTAAGCTGCGGCGTGTTTGCTGATGGGGTTAAATGAATCCCTTTCATTGCAATGGGAAAGGAATATTAACGAAACCGGTTACTGTGTCTGTTGCTAACTAGCTTATGCAAGGGAGAAGAGCCTCTCAAAACCTTTCATAAGCATTTGCTTGTGGTTTTTTATTACACTCTGTTACTTTTAAAACAAACTGAAGCCTAATTTTATTGCAGATTATCAAGGGCCTCTTGTTAAAATGTTTTTTCCTTTTTGAACTGAGATTCGTCTGGTTCTCTCTAAACCTCCCATGGTGCCCTCAGAGTAGGAACGAGCCTCCCTAACCACCTGCTGATGCCCAAACAGCAAGTGGTTATAGTTTCCTGGAGGAGATTGAGGGGGGGATGCTGCATAGCTACTGAGGGGCACAAAATTTGGGAGTGTTTCCAAATCTACAAATTACCGTGACTTCGCTTTAAACTTGTGGTGGTTTGTGAAACCTTGGGTCAGTTAAGGCAGGGTTAGCCAGATGTTTATAAAATGTAACAGCAGAAGATTGAATGTGAGGGTCTGTTAGAGGATAAAGGATTGCAGAGGAATTGGGGTGGGCAGGAGGTCTCTGGTACCACCTCATGCCCCAAAGTGGGACCAGCTCCGGGGTTGGATCCGGCCACTCAAGGCTTATCCCCTCGGGGCTGGGAAACCCCCAGGAATGGAGATGGTGCAACATCTCTGGGCAAACTGTTCCTCATGGGGGAAAAAGGTTTTCCTTATTATCTAGCCTGAACCTCTCTTGTTCTGTTTTATTTGAAAAATTACTGCGATAAATGAAAAGGTGATGATGATAGTGATAGCGGAGTGAGTCATTCATGACTGAAAATAAAATTACCTTGGGATATTGTGTTGAAGAAAGACAACAAAGCTCATCCAGATCAGATTTATTTTATAGCTGTTGTGACTGGCCATGGGAAACAATGCCTTGCGCTTAGGGCTTGTACGCAGTGTTTTGCAAGGCAATTCTCAAACCGTAAGTGTTAGGAAGGTTAATTTAATACAGAATTAATGAAGAGACTTTACAACTCATCCCTCCCTCATGATAATCATTCAAAACATCTTTACTTGTTAACTGTCTACTGTCAATTATAATCTCTAAGAGATGCTGAATAGGTAATTTCTTGTATACTGATTCTTGTCAGTATTTTATAAAACAGACAGCATCTCATTCAGAAAGCTTGAATTTGGAAGGTACAAAAAGCCCTGTTAGAACAGATGGTTTCTGTGATTGACGCCCTAATGCACAGTTTCAACTCTGTCTAGTCACTTTAACAGGAAAGTGTTTTAAGGATTCACCAGTTGGCTTGTCAAATTAACATCAGGCACCAGTTTGGGTGTAAAATCACAAGCACAAAACATTTGGTGACCTGAGGGTGGAGGAAGTATTAGCTAAAAGGAAACTTGAGGACAAACCTTCGCTCTGCTCTGGAAGAGCACCCAGAAGAGAGGTTGGCCAGCTGGAGCGTGCATCCATCTACGCTGAAGTCACGGGGCCTCCTGCCACCCTAAAACGAGGTAACAGCAGGGCTGAGATTTTGACTCCACTTCATCCCTAACCCAGGCACCGTTCAGAAAGCTCTGTTTAGCTGAACTGATGTGAGTGGCGGAATAATGTCTTAAAATGATGTATACATAGTTTAACTCTGATAGGGAACAAACATCAGATCCTTCGCACTTTGTCTCCTTTATTTTTTCTCAGGGAATTTTACTTTGTATAATACATATGTTTAGCTTAGCTGACATGCTGTTTAGGTTTTGTCTTTTTTTGTGTGAAGTCTTTAGCAGAGAGAAGAAATGAATAAGAAAAAGGATACGGCAAACCAACCACTTGAGTTCTCTGGAAAAACTTATTTGGCTGTTTATGCTGTACAATTCTGCATTATGAATTGTGCCAGAAGGCTTCTCTGAACAGAATAAGACCAATAAGAAATTCTGCCTCTTAGGGAATGTGTTTTTCCAGTTCCTAGTAAATTTTTCAAAGGATATTTTTATACCAGTGATACATACCTGACAGGAGAAAGGATTGTAGAAAGTGGAGGAATAATTGAGTGGGGGGGATTAGGGGGAAGAATGGAAGAGAGTAGGGATAGAGATGGTGTCAAACAGTAAATAAATAACAGGCAAAGGGAAAAGAGGACGAAAAAGGAGGAATATTATTTCCAGCAGCTGAAGACAAGGAGAACGAGGGCAGCAAGCGGCAGGTTCAAAACAAGCTGTAAAATGTGTAGGTAAGCCGTGAAACTCCTGCCACAGGATGGTGGGATCATTTGGACCATCTCAATTGCTTTTTCACAGTCAATATTACTTCCATATACTATGCATATTTAGCTTGAATATCTTAGCAGAGAGAAAAAATAATAGAAAAGGCATAGCAAAGAGCTGGTGAGTACAAGCAGAAGTTAGCCATTCACTGGGGAAAGATCTCCTGTGGGTAACTCACTATTCTGCCACCACCCCAGCCCAGCGCTGAGCCGGTGGGAGCGGGCTGGGGTGGCTCTGGCTTTTGGCCACTGCTGGGGATGGGACGTGGCATTTGGTGTCCTGGGTGCTCCGATCCTCTCGGGCCGCTCCTAGGTGAGGAGAGGAGATGACAGTGAGAACTGGGCGAAGAGCCTGATCGGTGCCTGCCAAGGAGGAAAGTTGATAGACCCTAAAAAGACAGGTTCAACCAGCAGAGCCAGAAGATATCCAGAAGCCTAATGTCCATCTTTTGTTTTCTCTCCTTGCAGCATAGCAGGTTTGCCATGCTTTCGGCTTCTTCCCTTCCTCGGGATGAGAGGACTTCCCCTTGCTGCCTTCTTTATGACATTGCTGAAACCCATAACTCTCCTTAAGTACACTTTTGTCCTTATGGCTCCCCAGGCAGGTATTATCTCTTACTGCTCACTATTTAGACTTACAGTCTGCTCAAGTATAGTCCATGCTAATCTCCTATGCTCTGAGAAATTCCTAATATGTAGCTGAAGCGTATGCAATGTTTTCTTTGCAAAGTTGCGTGTGTGATCCACCTTGCTGAATTACACACCTTTATTCAGAAGTGTTCTGGGCTGCAGGACGTAGCTTGCCGACAGTTGTGTGAGGCAGTGATTTGAAAGGAGGAGAGTTACGTGGCCCTTCCCAGGACTTTGCTCATAACGTTCCTGCTTCTCAGGTCCGCTTGCAATCCCAGTGCGGGAGAGGTGAGCTCTCTGCTCCGTGCGGTTTGGGAAGGGATCCACCGGGAGCACCTCGGTACCGCTCTTACAGGAGGGTCCTGGGCTGCTGTTACTACTGCACCCTCAGTGAGTGGGAAAGGGGAACGGGCGCCCTTTCCTAACAAAATGCTAACCTGGACTGCTGACCCGGCACAGAGGTGTGAGATGGTCTGGGAATGCGGCTGGTCTAGCCCCAGGTCAGGGAGCGAGCAGGGCTCCATCTCTGACCTTCTGGACCATAGTTGTCTTTCTTCTCTGTTCCTGGACCATTTCTTCTCACGTGTCCTGTACTAACGACAAGTGTGGTCTGCATCCTTTATTTTCTCCTTTTGTGGACTTTTGCAGGTGTGCAATTGTCTTGCAAGCAATGGGCAAGCTTTCGTTTTACCTGATTACATATTTCTTTCATGAACTACATACAATTTGTAATGCTAAGGAGAACATCGCATTTAAAAGTACTATTACGGTGTGCAAATGCTTTGCAAAATGTCGTCTCTGCTTAAGCTGAGAATAATTATTTGAGTTTCACATCTGTGTAGGAAAGACCCTGCTCCAAATACAGAACTTTGGAATACATTTCATTGTATCTAACATGCAATCAAAATGAAGAGATTATACATGCCTATAAAACAGAAAGACTTTTCTGTGCTTCTCAAAGATAATTATATATAATTTAACATATATAGAATATAATTATAAGCTGGGTGTTTAATTTCAAATCTGAAGTGATAAAACCCCACACAGTTTTAAAGTGAATAATTTGTGTAAGTTTGCAATCTTTTCTAACCACTTCTTTGAAACACCATTGCATCATGTTTTATCATCCTTTGCACAAGGGAATTAAGTTGGGTTTATTGAAAGCATAGGGGACTGTTTACCTTGGACAAAATTGCAAGACAGTATATATGAATAATGTCTGAGTTTAAATACACAAACTGTTGTTAATTACCCATTCCTGGATGATTATCAGGAGGAAAAAAGAAATAAAAAAATGGCTGTTTTCATACATGAAATGCTTATAACATAAACTTCAAGTAAGAGTAGTATAAGAGTGCCTCCAAGTGGCACCTATCTAAATTCCATTTGGAGGGGAAAAAAAAAAGTTAAAACATAGGCTGCTTAAGGAATTAGTCTGCAAAAACAAGCCAAACAAATCCTATCAATTTTTCCTCTTAGTCCATTTCATTCACTACATCATTAGAAATATTTATGTGCACTGGTTAATGGGACTTGCTGCATGTCATTACAAAGCCCCAAGAGAAGCCTATTTAATCTAAATAGTATTCTTGGAGAAATATCTTTACTTACTACATTTGCTATGGTCATTCTTAAATTTATTCTAGTGGTTAAAAAAAAAAAACCTTCCTGGCATCAGTGATCTGTGCTGTGGTGGCGCTGGAAGGAGCTGAAGGGCCTGCAGGCTTGCTAGCAGCGGGTGGGGAGCTCTGCAGGCACCGTCTTTCCTGCAGGAAAGAGAGGAGCGTGCCAGCCTGTGTTCCCTGCCTCCAGAGTTGGATGGGACGGAGAAGCGCTTGAATATCTAACTCGCTTCATTCTGAAACTCATTGAAACTGCTAGAAAATCCGGTTAAAACATACAAAAGTAAGTACTGTTTTCTGCTATGGTAGCAAACTTTTGGAGCTGATGGTCTCAGGAGGTTGTGGAGATGGACAGCATCAGCGTGGTGAAAAAGGGATTAGAGAAATTCATGGATAGCAGGTCCATAAATAATATCCTGAAGGAAGAGACTAGGCAGAGATGTCTGCACCAATATCCCTACTCCAACAGACATGGATGTGGGAGTGGACGGCAGATCGTGGCGAGTCATGCAAGCTCTCCCAGGCAACATCTCCCTCAGCACTATTACAGGCAGAATCAGGACCGGGTGGATCGTGGGTCTGACGCAGCAGAGCATTTCTTATGGGGTATCATCCTCTGCTAAGAACATATTTTCAAGAAAATTGATGACAGCATACTTTATACGTTTGTTTTCTCCCTACTAGAAAATCTGTAACTATAGTCCTGAAGTTTTAATCGCCGAAGGTGAGAATCACTCTCATAAAGAAGATTTTATGTGAAATTTCTGAATGTTACAAAACTATTAACAGGCACAAATCTCCAAGTTCCATGAGCTTCATGTCAGTTTTTCATAAAGGTGACTGAAGTCATTATGTTCTTTTTAAGAAGGAAATAACTTGATATCAAGGAGAAAGAAAGAAACCTAATTGTCAAAGAAACCTACTAATTTAAATAATCTGCCATGACTGACAGGTTACAACACCCACAACTAATATGTAGTTACTTGATGGCATACTTCACATGTTACAGATAGATTAAAAGAAATCAGGAAACTGGTTTGTTCTTTATAGGGAAATAGTATAGCATATATTCAGCCTTTCTTTGAATTTAGTAATGTGCTTGTTAAGCTAGAAAATTGGCTGATATTTGTAAGAAAAATAGAAAATATCAAGTTTGCACTCATGTTAGTTTGTATTTTGCAGAGGTCTGTATAAAAGAAGATAGCCTCTCCACCAGTAGTGTCTTACCATGTAAAGGTGCCTATTTTTACAAACTGTGCTACACATTAAAGAGTGAGGACTTAAGTTCAGACATGAGCTGAATAACACCAGGTGTTTGCAGTCTGCATCTGGAGTTACCTTTGTTCGGAATGAACGACGGTACTTTTTGTAAATATTTTCTGTGTGTACGTTAAGACTGTTGTTTTGTAGCTTTTTTTCAGCTGAATGAGAAAAAACCTGAGAGAATTTACTCAGATTATAATATGTAGTTTAGCCAGCTTGTATGTAATGCTCCAGCTCTTAATAGGAAACTTGAACCAAGCTGAAGGTGGGTAGGCAGAAGTGAGCTGCGCCGGAGCTGCAGGTTTCCTGAAGGTGTGCTGGTCATTAAGCAGAGCAGAAAACATGTTTTGAGAGAAGTTCGGTGAAGCGAGGGGGAATCAGTGAAAGAGATTAAAAACTGTTGCACAAAAGTGGTGTGAAGACATATGGGGAGCTCTGCCTTGCAGCAGCCAGATGGCGTGGGGAGAGGGATAGGGGCAGGGTTGGCAGGGACTGGGAGGAAGGGGAAATTCAAAGGAAATTCTACTATCGAGATGGACATAGGCGGTGGCACGGAGCTTCAAGGACACGTGCCAAAGAGCAATTTTGCAAGTCCGTAGGGATAATGGATCAGTTGAAGCTGTACAATATCCTGCTAGTATGGTTACGAATAAAAAAGTACTGATGGAACATATTCATCAGGTATGAACCCAACGTAGTTTCTGAGAATTGGCTAATATGAGTGAAGATATTCATCTTGGAGGAGAAAAAGATAAGAAATTGCATCTGAGGTTTTATGAAGAAGCTTAAAATGGTGGGACCAAACTGAAGATGTTTTCCCTTCTCTGCTGGGGTTTTCCCCTTCCTCCGAGTACTGCTTTAGCACCCTTATCAGACATGACTCTTGGGACTCTTGCAGATATTGGAAAAAATGTATTATTTACCAATGGCATGGAGAATACTGCCCCAAATGACAATAATTTTAAAATTATTTTCACAGCAAAAATGTTGGTAGACTCATACTTTTGCTTGTGCCTCTCTTAGTTCCTTAAAACACTCCTGCAAAGTTTTTTCCCTATGTTTAAACTTCGCTATTCTTTTTTTTCTTTTTTCATATGGAGCCTTTTTCTTCTCTAGGACCGCTAGTGACTACCTGTCAACAAGTAAGAAATAACTATGCCACATTATCAATATACCACATGTATTTTTCAGGAAAGTGCAAGCAAATATAAGTTGCTTAGTGACTGCATTCTTTATGAGGAAGTGTTCAGTTTAACAAAAAAAAGGAAAGAATAAGTTCCATACTGCTCAGCTAAGACATCTTTTCAAAATTTGTTCATTAAAAACATAGCCACATATCAGCAGATGAGTGCATAAAAGTGAACTCAAGTTGTGCATGAACTTGGAGCAAAGTAGAGCGCTACATCTCAAGAATGACGCAGCAGGTGTTTTGTGAGGACAATACCATTTCACTTGCTTTGTTAATTGTGAAATCATTTTTCATTTTCTTTTCTTTTTTCTTCTTACTCTCCAGTCACCTCTCAGAAGTGTCTTCTGGCTTCATCCTAGGCTTATGACAATGAACAGGGTCTTTATCGCTGCTGCTCTTGGGTGTGTTTGTGGTGAAATGAGGTCACTAACTGGATCAACAGAAAAGATTTTTTAAAACAGTTTGCACGTGCAGAGAGCACACCGGAGCAAGAACTGTGGCATCGCTGACGGCTGTGGTCATGGCAATGACTTTGCGTTTTAGCACAACCCCTTCAGCAGAATGAATCGTAAGAACTTTGGGCCACGTTCAGCACAGCTGATTTAAGAAGATATGATTTATGCTGCCATCCGCTCTTGTCTCAGTATGTCTTGGAAGATGACAGGAGTCTTCTGCTGGAGCATTGTCTAATTAATATTACTGCAGGAAGAGAGGGAAGCTGTTATCCCGTGGTTAGAAACCAGAGGGAAGGCAGGACACCCGTGTTGAAGCATCTGGTTTGAAGCAATCAGATGTGTGCCCACCGACTGGCTGCTGTGGCTGCGGGTAGCTCCCACTGCTTTGCTTCTCTCCCATGCTAGGCCTGCGAAATAGCCACAGCCTCCTTACTCCGCTTTCTGCCAGCATCTCTGCATCGCATTAGTGTGATCCTCGGTTTTGTTCTTTTTATCGTCTCACAAAGAACAAAAAAGTGAAGAGATTTTGGGATGGTTGCACTCCATCTCCAGGCGCTGAGAAGATTACTCCTCTGGCTTTTAAATCTCTTTATTTCAAAAGATTATCTGTTAACTACCTATATCTCTATAATCTTATCAAAAAGCAATTGTTCAGAAATGCTTTAGAAGGCATTAATTCAGAATTAGGTAACTCTTTAGAGAACATTTCAAACTCACGAGTTTAATTTTTGGAAGAAAATTAATCTTTCTTAGTTCATAGTTTTGTGAAAGTACTGCATGTAGCTCTTCTGAAAGCAAATTATTAAATAGTGTTGCCAGCGTGATTCAACATTAGTTAGGAATGGCACCATCGCCAAAAAAGGTGAGTCAGGCTCAAGCACGCGTTAAAATTAAAGGAGAGATGCGCCCATCCACTGATTACGAGGCACCATTTAAAAGTACGATAACCTGACAAGTCGTTTGAGTCAGGGCCACGTTTTGTTCCCCAGGCAAATAGAAGCGTAAAGGTTTAGTTAAAAGTATGAAGCTTTAAAAACAGATAGGCTCTTCCTCAGGTGGTATAAACAAATAGTGGTCCCTTAACGCTCCCCGTTTTTAAGCAGCTAGATTAGATTCACAGATGCAATAAGGGCTAACCTGGATGGGTAGAAAATAGCAACAACAGATTGCCTGCAATTTTCAGCTGAAACGGTGAGATCTTCTGTAGCCGGAATTATTCCTCCATTTTTCCTGATAAAGGAGATATTTTAACTGTCACTTAAAATACATGTCCGATTTTTTTTTTTTTTTTGGTTAGCTGTTCTCTCGGATGGAGGAAGAATCCCTGTTCTTTCTTCCAGAGAAACCACTTTAGTGACATGACTCTGCCTTTTCCTGGATTATCCCCTGTCTTCCAGGAAGGTCCTTGGGGGTTTCAGGCTCCAGGCTTATCTCCAGGAGTGGCTAGGAAGAGGACTGCTGTCAGCAGAGCTGGATTTTTTTCTTTCCTTGTCTGTTCAGCCCTTTTTCTGCATGTCTGGCAAGGTCAGCTCCACTCTTTGCTGGGCGAGTTTCAGCACCGGAACTGGACCGGTCAGTCATCTTTTTCCTTTTTGTAAGAATTGCTAATATTTTAAGGATTTCCATTTTTTTGTCCCAGGTCTGTAGAACAGAAAAGCTTCAGAAAGCGTCTACCTAAAGAGTAGAGCTCCACCATAGCAATTCAGTTAAAAATCTGATATGCCTGCACTTCCCGTACCTTTCCATATTATTTCTGCTTTGCTTTTGCGCTTGTGATCATCTGCTCCTACTATTTGTGCCTATATTTATTAGCGTGAACGTATATTGGTGTGTATAGCTCACACAGCCCTAAGCGATGCTCCGCGAAAGGCAGCAGCAGAGGTTTCGGTTGCTGCGATGAGTTGTGTTCACCAGTGTGGATGGAAGTGTTGGTCCTGCTATGTTGCTATGGCAATTTTCAGAGGTGTGAATGTGGCTTAATAGTGTCAACTTGGAGTCCTATAAATCTAAAGTAATGCCTGCCAAACTATTACATTCTGAAAATTCCATACTAAGGGAGTTAATAAAATTGATATGTGTGCAAATGGCATTTCTAAGTTGCGCATTACCAGTAGTGTGCTCGGACCCACTCCAATAAAAACTGGTTGCAAAACTCTCATTGACTTCAGGGCATTGATGATGAGGCCCAACATCTAGCTGTGATTAAGTATGCAGTCTTGACAATTTGATGAAGAAAAGATTAAAAAAAAAAAAAAAGATCCTACAGAGAACAAAGCTTCACCTCTATTTATCAACAAATGCATTCAAAATCTTCTATCATTAAATTATACATCAATAATATTATAAAATAGAAAGGAAAAAAAGCAAGTGTCAAACTAAAATCTTTGATGTAAAAGCTTGCACAAGGTGATGAAAAGCACAGCCCAATATAGCTGTCTAATAAAATCTGCTAGGTGTATAAAATATCATATGAACACTTTCTGTACAATATGGCTTTCTAATTTATGTAAACCATTTATTATTTAGCTTGTGGCAATTAAGGATGGTTAAATAATGATCTTTAGCAAAAAATGAAGTATTACAAAACTACCGTAGTTTTAATATATTATCGTTACATACCAAAAGTTTGGTAAGGTTTTAAAAACATGTTCAATCTGTGTCAATTGTAATGTAAATGCAAATTACTTTCATTGTTTAGAAACCAATAACATTATGGGCTATTGTTGTGAAAGAGGGACATTATTAAGTGCACAATACATTAGACTGCAATGTCTCTGGGGTCTGCTTCTATTTCTTTAGCAATAGATCTGTTTCCAGAGAGCCCAACCAAGCAGAAAGTAGGGGAAAAGAAAGACATTTTATCATGACTTACTCTTTTCTTCGTTAATATGATCTGTCCTCTCATTTATTCTATTCATCTCATATCAGTGTAATCCTGTAAATTTTAGAGGAATTGCTTGTGCATAGTTTTCAAGTAGGAGAGATCGCTGTCTCTTCTCCCCCTCGCATAGATAATGGGTTTTACTCTTTGTTAGTCTCTTTGGAATAACACATTTATCTGCATGGTGCAGGGCTTTTAAAGTTAATATTCTGAAACTAAGGCATTTCAATGCTAGTCTTTCTCTTGATGCTGTTTTATGAAGCTGCTCGCACTCACCTGTCTGCTGCCCAGCACAACCCTGTCCCTGGGCATGCTAATACGCTTCAGGTAGAGGGAGATGGCGAATAGTTGGGATTATAGCTTGATCATACCTTTATGGATAGAAAAAGTTATTCAAGTTATTTCAGAATGTGTTCAGTCATGATGCATTTTCCCGCAAGAAATATTAGTATGTCACCAGCCAAACTTTCCAGATGAATGGCCAGTTATTGCTTTCTTTTTCCCAAGAATCCAAGCAAAGTTAACTTTATCCCTTTCTGTAAAACACACTACCATGCAGTGCCACTTATCTGTTAAACTACGGGACTGCTACCACGTCTGTTATGTATGAAGGTCATTCCTCAGTGCAGCAACCAGAGTCTTTAAATAAAAATTTTCATAAGACTAAATTATTCTGAACAGATACACTTTAAATATACAAACCTGATATTGTCTTTTGAAGTTATATCTCAAAGTGTCGTGGTTACTTTGGAGTGTTTTTATTTTTTTTGTGGGATAGAAATTAAGGATATGATTCTTCCTGCGATGAAAACTTAATCCAAAAAAGGCCAAAGCAAGGGAAGGGACAGAAATAACGTAACCATCAGTCCTGCAACTGGAAGGTTCAGTGTTAGCAGAGTGTTAGAGTCTGGGGCCTATGGGGACTAACTTCCAGAATTGCCAGGCGATTTTGCATTAATTTTAGCAGGAATTATCTGCCAGGTTGTATGGTTTAGTTTATGTTATAAGAAATAAAAAAATCACAGAGATTTGCTTTCACTTAGTTTGTTCTGCTGTTCCTCTTCCTTCTCCGGCGATCGTGAACCTCAGCCCCTCTGCTTCTCGCAGAAGGATGGGAGAGGGTTTCCACTAACTATCCTGAAGCAAAGCAGATCAGCATAGCAAAGTTAAAGTAATAAAAATAACAGTACAGAGAGAAAAAATATTGCATGATAGATTCTGATCTCCTGTGTTTCAACATTAATCACAGTATTGATTTTAACAGGGATGACTTCTCAGCCTACTGACTGTAGTTGCTTTTAGTCTGTTTTATTTTACTGTGACTGATTAGTATCTGCCCTTATACGTCCAGTGCAGAACCAGCCTCTGGAGAGAGTGCTTTCAAAGGGATTTTTATTTTTTTCCTCTGTAAAAGAATTACTCGGAGAGATAAGACACGGCACATGGCTCAACTGTAGTTAATAGGTCTAGCATTCTGTTTAGATTATTGGATTATTACTCCAAATTTTAAAAGATATGGACTGATTTTATGAAGAGGCCTATTGCACTGCATGGCCATAAACCATAGATGATTGCAGTTCAAACCGTTTTGAAAACATCTTGCAGGAAAACATCATGTTGCAGTTTATGTAGTCCACAGAAGTAAGAAAGCTACACAAGAAAAGGAACGTTTTAACCAGTCTGAAGGTGGAACTGAGACCTGGCACTGATAAACTGAATAAGTAACTCTCATGATTAGCATGCACTGCAACAAGCATATCTGAGTTATTTAACTGTACTAGTCATTTAATGTATATTTCTGATAGGTAAATCCTGAGGTAGAACGCTGTCACCCTTGTCTTCCTGACACATCTAAACATGCGCATGTACATGTATCGCATGCATATTTATATATCTCTAACATATCACCACATTTTTTCTCTTAGATGTCCTGTTAATCTGTCTCTCACAGTGTGCAATGATCTTTCCCCAGGCTATGCCCCACGAAGGGAACGCTCTCCTTTTCTGAAAACCAAAGGCACTTTTTGCTTCCTTCGTGCTCTTAAGACTCTTATTTTTTTTTATGATCCTCCTAAGAAATATCTCAGTCTTAATTACCGCTGACTTCAGTGGTGCTGCTCAGAAATTAGACTCTTCAGGAATGATATACTTGAGCTGTAGCTGAGTAGTCAGCTCCCACTCTCCAAAGGTTTCATTGCACCTTTCGCTCTGTCCCCTGGATATTTCTCCACTCCCTGCGTCTTGCCGCCCTGTGACGACTCAGGCTCTCCCCGATCCCCTTCAGCAGGAGCCGTGGCACCGATGCATCCCACTGATGCAGAGTCTCCGCATCATTTCCATCGCCCCAATTCATTTTTGAGCTTAAGAGCCTTGGTGATACAAACACGAGATTTACTCTGATGCACATCAGGTTTCATGGAAACTTCTCATACCTGCAACACAAGAGATCTGCGTGTGGTTTCAGCTGGCACTGCTGTTAATTGACCCTACTTCTAATTTTTGCATCTCTGTTGATATTTAGCGTGGGATGTGACTACAAAAGTGCTTCGCGCATTAACTACTGCTGTGTCACATGCGTTACGATATGAATCACTGCAGCGCCAGACTCGAGTGTGACGTATCTCCTCATTCCTGCGGCTGCCCGTCCTCGTTAGATCTGCTGCTGCCTAATCACCAGGCTAAATATTCCTGCCAATGTGCCTTGGCTTCCCTGGACTGGTACTTTCACCCCTGGAAAACCGCTTTTCTTGAGCTAATGCGCAATTCTCATTCAATCAGGGGTGGCTGGGCTTGACTTTGTAACCTCATGAATGCAGTAAAATCGCTAGAGTAATGCTTCATGACACACAGGGCTGAAATATATTTTAAGATTTTCAGGACTGTTACTTTCTCAATTTCAAATTTATCAGACAATTAAAATAATTAAATATTCAGTGTCCGTTTTACTTAGCAGAGATGTCGGGCCTACTTAACAGACTTTATTAAGATCATGGGTCAAAATTAATTTGTTAGAACTACTTAATGCAAGAGATACTGTCCTATATTACATCTATTTAGTGCTAGCCTACAAAGAAACCACATACCAGATTTCTAATTCAATGTTCACCAGTCTTTAGAACATTGTTTCAATCCATTTTACTGAGTAAATTTGACTGTGGCAAAATCAAATAACAAAGACAAATTAGTTGCATCTTCTGTTAATCATTGATTATAAATTAGACATGCTAGCTCAACTGAAATGTCTCTGAGGATGTGAATATTAGAGCTAATTGTTTAATTTAGAAAAGAGCTCGAAAGTTTGTTTCCATTTGTACTGGCTGTAATCCTTCGAGATTAACGTATTTGGACTCTCTCTTGTGCTTGGTAAGTCACACTGTCTTTCAAATACTGCATCTCTTAGACCACTATTTAGAGAGTAGCTGACACGTGGAAATCCAATGTATTTGTTTCACTGCAATGTTGACTCTCATTTATTGGCATGTTTTCCATGGTCACACTTCTTGCATAGAAAAATTGCACAGTTTATGAATGTTTGTAGAGCTACTTAATAGGACCTGATTCGAGTAATTAAGTCCAAGTTTAAGTCCGGTCATGTCAAATCTATTAAAATTAAACTTTTGCTTAAGAATTTTCCTAGGAAAGAAAAAATGATTAACTAACTACCAGTCAATAGAAAAATGCTTAAGCTCCAATACTACTTAAAGACTTTTCAGTTGTTTACTTCAACCATCTTAAACATTCTGTACAGGAAAATTATCCTTTAATTTTGTGCCCATCTAAGGCCTAGCACAATAGAAATTAGGTCTTTGGCTGATAGTCCTGGGATCTATTGCTTTATTAATAAGTGATTTAAAAGTGTTGTTATTATGACACGATTTCCTATAGCTCCCTCTTCAAAGGCTCGGAGTCAGGATTCCTCCAGTCTGCTCATTACTAGTGGAAGGCAGTAGGACTCTCGGAAACAGTGCTGAAGGCATGCTGAGCATTCATCCTTAATATTTTAATAACAGGAATGATAGTCAGCTCTGAAAAAAGCCGTGAAGGGACTGTAAGGCAAAGATATGGTGACGGCTTTGTTGACTTGAGCTCAGCCAGGGAAAGCAGAGATGTGCATCAAAATGAGGACTCTTGCCAATTCAGCACGGATCTGTTGGAGCAACCCTCTCCTTATTCAGTTTGTAGGAGAAAATTCTCTGAGCAATTTTATTAAGAGCAGTTATCTCTGTGACTCCCAGAGGAATAAAGTGAAAAGGTTGTAGAGCTCAGAAAGGAGAACAGGCAGCAGCAAGAGTCAAGAATATTATTTAAATGCTGTACCCTCTGGTAAATAGCAATTTTTTCCCCTTTCTCTCTGCTCTTTATGGCAATGTTTAGAGGGGTTTCCACGATGTGTTGACATGTCTTCTGAGTGTGCTGGCCTGCCAGGAGGCATCATTTCTAACTTTTGACAAGTCGCATCTCTATAAATGCCGTATATTCTTTAAACAGCTGTATAACCAGGACGAAGAACATTTGGAGAATCGTTTATTCTACTCTATTGCCTGAGTCAAGTACTATTCATCCAACCTGGGGGAGGGTCTCTGTTGTTTTTGTGAAATACCACAAACCAGTGATTTTGCAAAAGCAGCTGATTCTGTTCATTGGCTTGACAAATCATTTAGGATTTTTCAAATTGTTTTTCTGTTTTGCAAGACATATCTTCAGTTTTAAAAGTGCCTCTTGGTCTGAGTCTGTAATATAAAGAAAGACATTGAAGCTAAATTGTGTATATTTTTGTTAAGTTATTCACAATTTTGTAATGGTTTAAAAATTCATTAGGAAAAACGATGTCAATGCAGTCGAATACATTTGTTTCACACGGCATATTTTAAAGGAATTAAAATTAAACTAATTTGAAAACATTCCTCTCTTTTTCTCTCTATTTCCTTTCCCTTTTCATTCCCCTTCTCCTGACAGTTGTGTTCTGCATCCTGAAAAATTGGCTAATCTTAAATTCCAGAATATATCGATACCAGAGTAAATCAGCATGACAGCACCAGAAACCGGTGCTGTACGTAGCTATCAGTTAACCAAGTTTCATCTAGTACCGTACTAACATAATACACTCCAACAAATGAAATTTCCTATAATATGTATCAGTTCATGTTGATCCAGGGAACGAAAATAATCATTCGATATTTAACTTGAGTTGAAAGTCCATGGAGGATGAACTCCCAATGTCTTTTAGTAGTTGTGAAAAACTTGGCTTTAATTTGTAGAGAGAAGAGTCTTGCCACTAGCGCAGTGTTGACCAGACACTGAAGGAGAAGCAAAGGTGATACCAGTAGCACCAGTAAGCTGGCGTGCTGGTGCAGGCGTCCCTGGGGGACGGGGATGCACGTGGTGGCCTGGAGCCCCCAGTGACAGTGAGGCCAGCTGCAATCAATACCTCTCTCTAAAAATGCTGATATTGAGGTTCCTATGCAGAAAGCATTTAAGTGCATTATTTAAATGCTCTCATCCTTTCAGTAGATGCTTAAAATGCAAATAAAGTAAGTGCATGTTTAACTCTGTGCTCAGATGCTTTCCTGAGCTGGCGCCTAAACCTGAGGGGAAAAAAATTAAACAGTGCTTCTAATGGCAAAAAATACTGTCTTAATGAAATCAATATAAGCATTTATCTTGCCATTTCAAATTAGGATAATGATCAGAATGAACAAGCAACTTTTTGAAGTGTAACCTATCAGTGCAATGATAAATTGGACAGGCTTCAGAATATCTGGTCAGTCTTCTGGGTGATTTATGAATGTCAAAGGCTTAATAACAGAAAAAGAAAATCAGTTGATGCTTTCGTTTTGCTGTTCATGTTTGCTGTGCTTTGTGTTTTAAAATAACCTGTGCAAGTAATCGTATCAATATTATAAAATACTGAACCAAATACAGAGATAAACCTATCTTGATGTAATTTATTTCTGGCTACTTTCCATGTAAGTTACTCCAACTCAAAAAACCATAAAGCTTTCTTACTAGAATACACATACATCTCCTGTGTATCATTATAGATGTGCTTCTTCGGTCTTACATTTCACTTTGATACTCTAAACATCTCTGACTACAGTGAAGGTGTAAGTGACATCACATTAAAGAATAATTTAAGAGAGAAATGAAACAGTAATTAGCAGAGATACTGTAGGAGATGCAGCTCTCGCCAGCCTCAAACACATAATTTGATAAGCTGGACTGTGCCCAGGCTGTGAACAATGCAAATACATAGTTAATGTGGAAGATAACTCTGCATCTGTGATAGCGATATCCTCATGCCTGAACGTTACTTGAAGTATACCCACAGAACCGAGAGGTTTGGCACTGCTGTTTTCTTGAAACCTAACCTCTATCTTAACTTCTGGAGGAGTCCTTCAGTGGTAGTTACGGACTCCACTCTAATGTTTTTTGCATAGAAATATTAATATGGTGTTTAGCAACGTGTGAACTACATTCAACCTACCAAACCACATTACTGGAAGAGAAAGCAAAAAAATTAAAACAAACTGGATTACCTGTTTATAAACCTTGAAAAGGTGGGAAACACTTTTATTTCATGCTTTTATTTTTTAATCTAGCATCAGAGAAGGGTCATTTTCACCTGCTGTAAAATTTGACTAGTTAATAGTCCTCCATGTAGATTGGAAAATATCAGTAGAATAAGGCTGAACTCTGTAATGAAAATTTTGTAATCATACATGAGAAAGCTGTGAGACATTTTATTCTTTGCAATGTAAATGTTGCAAGATCAGCACCAAAGTGGGGGTTAAATCTGGTGGTAGTATATCTCCTTTCTTCCTTCTTAAATTTTGAGGATTTTACATAAAGTTTGTATTCCTTTTTAAATATTCCTAGTAACCCAATATGCTCTGCCACACTTGTAATTGTCATGAATCAAGATTACGTCTATAGTCTCATGAAGAATGGCTGCATCTAATCATGCCACACCATAACAGGTCTGTATAAAAGTGTCATTCTCATTTTTCCCCACAAAGTTTAAGCTGATCCCTCCATCCTCAGTAAATTAGACACTAAAGCCTTCAGGAAATCAAACTGAATAATCAAACACTTTATAAAAAATGCATCATAGTACGTCAGCCTATGTTATCAGCTTGGAAAAAAAAGCAGTATAAAAACGCTCAGACAACAATGATTTTCATGAATATAAACATTAATGCTAACTTCAACCTCATTGTACTTCTTCTGAGATGTTTAAACCCTTTTACTAGATTAGTTTTTCTTCAAACCTTTTTGAGAAACAGTACTTTGCAAAAAAAAGAAAAAGAAAAAGCAAGTTGATGAATGTTTATGAATGAGCAGATTATGAACATGGAATGACTTTAGCTCATGTCAAAGCTATCTGTAACATGCACGCTTGTAAATACTTATCCCAGTCCCATCACCATCACTAGTAAGTCCTATAAAACAGAGTCCAAATCTCACAGCCCCCGCTTGCACTCCTTTGCTTTAAACCAGATAAAGAGCAAGACATAACCTTGGGCAAGGCTTTTTAGCTTACTTGTGAATAGAGGAATCTTTCTGTATTTCTTTAAAAAATCAAAAAGAGAACAAAATATTTAGAACTTTAGATGGTGATTTATAAAAAAATCTTCAACCTATCTCTTCAGCAGCAGAAAATGTCATTTAAGAAGTTGTATTTGCCTTCTGTATAATGTTTTATTGAAGCATAACAGTTTACTATCCCTACCAGGAAAAGGCTAAAACTATTTCTAACAAAAGGAAACACGCTGCTGCTTTGGGATGGTGGAGGAATTTACAGTAGAATTAACACATTTGCTCTCCTGTATCTGACGTTTGCAAGCAACCTGTCCCACAGAAGCCTTTGCTGATCTGTGGGCAACAGCTATGAACAAGCAACATGGCACTTTAATTTGCCTTTTCATTTCCAATATTCAGTGGTCGTGACCAGCCTTTAAAAGGAAAAAAAAAAAATTTGTGTATGAGTCATGAGCTAGAAGGTCCTCCTCAGAGTAGGCTTTAATTTCTCCATGCTTATTCAAGCCAAATTCCCAAAGGTGTCCACAGAACATTATTCTTAGTGAGGATCTAAAGCTGCAGTGAATATGCCCGTGTGTGGTATTCAATCTTGCGTTAACTTTAATGCAGTATTTTGTAGAAAAGTTTTTTGCTGGATATTGTTTAGTTAATGATATGAAACATTAATTTAATACTTCACTCTTCAAAATTTGTTTTACAACTCTTTCTTCTCTAAAAAAAAATATTTTACCACTTTGCAGGGACAAAGTCATATGAAACTTGCAGCGAATACTGTGGTATACTATTCAAAAATGTTTAAGATGCCCAAATATTGGTTGTCATCAAATGATTATTGGTAAATATTGCTCAAAACCCACTAGTTTTACAACTGAAGAGAGTGGTAGAAATGTAAAAATTGGTTTCTAATATGTTGTTTGTTGTACCTAAAAGCACTTCCAGACATCTGTGAAGCAACTTGTTATAGCAATAACACCAACGACAAATTCAAAGTGAATGGGTGCACCATAAAAGTACTAATAAAGCTCCCCTATATTCATTAATGAACCTTGTAATAGACCAGTAAGAAGACAATTTGCTCTTTCTTTCATGCAAATAGTTCTATTAATGGAGCAAAGAGAATAATGAAAATGTGAAAGGTACACTAAAACACTCTGATGAATACAGGGGCTGAAGAGGTGTCTCTGTGGCTAGAATACTGAAAGATGACAATTAATACCCTCTGTGTTATCATTGCTCTGGCTCAGGTCAGCACTCGGTCTGGATAACCTTAGGCATTTGGCAAAAAGAAGTTTACATTGCCGAAAAGGTTTCCACAGTTATTGTAAGGCTACAGAAATGGTTTGAGGATGGTTATACAAGCAAATATATGCATAGTGCAAATGGGTCCTAAATCCATTCAGTTCAGTAAATTTGTACCAACTTGAAACAACGTAGGATTTGGCATGATCTTTCACTGTTGACTGAGGATGCGTTCACTGTGTATTTCAGATTCTCTAGGAATTTAACTTAGATATCTAAATTATCCAGAGTTAGGAGCCTGGACAGACTGTATAAGGGAAAGACAGGTACCTCAACACAGTGATTCAGAGTCCCTCCATGACATACCAAAAATTAAACCGTATGAAGAAGATTGTTCCTATGCTTAGAGGTTTCAGGGTAAGTTGATGGTTGACATGGAACATTCAAATCTCTAATCCAGCAGATCATTACAGCCTGTGCTACCTTTGAATATAATTTTAGGTACTCATTTTGAGTGTTCCCATTGTGAATTTATTAGTTGCGAAAAGGAAGCTTATTGCAGAAGTTATATCTGTGTTTTATATATTAACATATGCCCCAGCCTGGAACTGGATTTGTACACATAATGTTAAGCTCATCAGTTTTAATAGAACTATTTGTACACTTAAAATTCTGCACTGAAATTAGTATGTAGCCAAATCAGGCTTAAATAAACAAATCAAAGCCCAGGTTCTTTGTGGCTGTAGGTAGGTTTGGATCAGGGCCTATGCTGTCATACTCACTCAAACATCTTGAAATATTTGAGAGTATCACTAAACACAGAAGTTAAATAAAATTGATTTTTGTAGTGCTTCTAGTGCTGTACTATTGTATGTTTTGTGAATAATCAGCTCGTTGAGATATACCATTATCGGAAGGAACCACACACAGCTAAAGCACTCAAACTACGATAGTTTAATCACTTTAATGTTGAAAACCCACAAAAACATTGTGCAGAAAACGAAGTCACTTTGCTCCAGCACTTCCTTCCAGGGGATCAATAACGAAGTGCTGATGGTTCCCTGAAGGAGCTGTCTCATCTGCTTATTCTCCAGCGAGGCTCGATACAGCATGGGTGCTCAGAAAAAGCCACTCCATTGAGCTAGAAATTTAGCATCCAGTGATTTCAGACTACTTGGAGAAATAAAAAACCTCGGTATTTCACATTTTTCTATATAGTTGTCCCTTTCGTAGTGTCACGGACTCTGTTTGAGGGTCTTCTGAGCGTCCCTAAGGAGGAATGCCTCCTACGAGGGCTTGTCATGCACAGGCTTGAGGTTTTCCTCGCTGCACACATTTCAAGGATAGGTTCAGAGTTACAGGGACACCTTTTCTTCCTCAGCCTTTGCAGATTATAAGACAACTTACTAGGAAAAAAAAAACAACCAAACAAGCTTTCTACTTTTTTTTATATAATTATGATGTTCCTTGCCCTAGAAAGAAAAGCCCTATAGAGCTATTATCACTTTCTATTGTATCTGGTGGTTCTTAGAGTGATTTCTGTAGACTCCTATTACAGTTTCATAGTGTCCTATTGATTTTGCTTCTCTTAAGGGCTTTCCCACAAAAAGATTGTATATAATATAAAGGAGAATAAAAGAAATTGCTAAGCACTAAGGATTATTATTCTCTGTGTTTACTGTTGTACGAGCTATTTGGAAAAAGAAGGCTGAGGCAGTGTGCTTACGACTACTGGGATTTGTAGTTTGTGCTGTGTAAATGTGTGCTGACCTCCACTGTCTCAGATGGTAAAATCAATAGTAAGAAATCCACCCATCATTTATTATCCTGAAATTGTTATGCAGGGTATATATTAAGAGAGAACATTTCATCTACAGAGTGTACTGCATCATGTTGCATAGCTATACTTTTTCGAGAGCACCTATCATATCAGTGTGGATATTATATTACTCTAGCATAATAGCATTGCACTGGCAATCCAAATTCGATATTTTTTTCTTATAGGTTATATTTATGACCAAAATAGCCACAATTTTCTTCAAGTAAAATATGAAGTGTAATCTAATCTTTCTCTTCCCGACAGAAGAGTATTATAATTCTATTCAGTCTTCTGCCATTCTTTAAAAAGACAAATGATGGAATTCGGGAAAAAATGTGGTCAATTCTTGCAAAAATAAAGCTAGTCAATGATTTCTCAGTTATGAAAGTAATTATATAATTCTAAGAAATATCTGAGCCACCCCTTCAAGCTTTCTTAATTGCATGAGTAATCTTTACTTAAGCAAACTATCTCTTTGAATTTGGATTAGCATCAGTCTTGGATGCAATGGGGATAATTTTTTAAGGTTTTTTTTTTGTAATAAAATCTTGCTAGATAAGAACTTCTTGAAATCTTTTTCTCTTGTTATCAGTATTGGTTATTATTAAATATGAAACTTAAACTTCCCCAATGTCCCACAGATTTAGATTTGATCGTGATAGTGTTGACTTGTCTATAAAACTCAGGTTGACATTGGTGAAACCAAAAAAAGCCTATTATAGAAGTTTGGATTCTGAAAATTTGTGAACACCTAAAATTCCAAATATGACCAGTGAATGTCCTCCACAGACCCAGGACCTCTTATAATCATACAATAATCAAATAATTCAAAACAAGTAGATACTTTTGAAAATGTTGTTTTGAGTACCTAGCAAAAATTTCTGACAATAGTCCCTGGGTATCATATGAAACCCTCATTAAATATTGCCATGGTTCATGTGGCTTTGCAACTTTTATGCAGCTAAGAAATGGAATGTGCAATGGCAATTGAGTAACACACAGAAATAGTGTATTAAAATACCAGAAAAAGAAAAATACAGTCTTTTAAGTTAAAGCAAGTGTTACATTTATCTAAAACCTTCGAAATTTAAACCTTTGTGGCTATTAAAAACATTATGATGAGTAGAAAAGTTGGCTTTTCAATTTCTCAGAAAAAGGAGGTGCAGACAACTTAGTTTCAAACAGACTTCAGTATCCAGGGAAAGAAAGAAAAAAGCAGAGTGGAGTAATAACAGAATGACCTCATTTACCAAGATAGAAATGAACTGTTTACACTTTGATGTGAAGAATCTCCTCCTTCCTTCAAATGAGGACATATTTTGTATTTCCAGCTTTATGGAGACATCAAAGTATGGAGCGTGAAGAAAATTCAGGTATTCAACCTAACAGAAAAATTTGACAGTTTCATGAAAAGAGCTCCTGATCCAAAAAGTTTAGTTCAGTTTAGAACATTTTCTCAAAAATATTATTGTCTTTGGATTATTGGTTTCTGAGGGCCTCATCGTACTCTATAAGTAAGGCATAACTCGGTGCAAGAATCGGAGCCAGCAAGACGACATTGCTATGGATTAAACTTGCTTTCTTCTTCTCCCTTTACTTTTTTTTTTTTTTTTTTAATTGACTAATAGAATACATGCTATAACCAAACTGGTATAAAAGGTCAGAGCACAAATTAGGCTTCTCTTGGAAAACTTTACCATGTGCCCTTGCAGCTTTTAAGGACAATTCCACTATGTTTAAAAAAATAGACAGCAAATGCAGGCATCAACCATTTATTTTCAGTTGAATTTGACTCCTTGGTTTGCCCTCCACAACACAACAGGAATCCCAGCCTGTCGCTAGCTTACAAAGAAACTCTGATAAATAATGTTCGCTGAATTTGCTTGTTGTAAGTGGGCAATGTGCAATGAATAAACTGTACACAAAGGGAAACCTTTAGAAATGAAGATAAGAATATAGCCTAAGGTTAATGATGTATTATCCAAAGTTTCTTTTCTTCCATCAAGGCATATCTTGGCTTACATACACTGTAGTTATTGAAGTTATAATAGCAGAAAATATTTCTGTACAGGAATTATTGCCAATATTTGAATTTACAGAGAATATGAAATATAATATGTAATTTAAAACTCATTAAAATTATCTTACTAGTAATTTCTTTAACAAAAAGATTGGACTGGATTAATTATATCATGACCAAATGCCGGAAGACCAGTGGAATGTTTTGCTGATATTGTCCTTTATAGCTATACTGTAACTCTTGACTTCTGCTGCTTTGTATTCATTCTCTTTTCAAGTTTTCACTTTGAATTGTTTCTTTCATTTATATATGTAAAAATAAGTAAAGAGTATACATGTAAAAATAAGTAAGAACAAATTCAGGATTACTATAAACCTTTGTAGGACAGAGCTTTGAGAAAAGCTACACACTTTTATTTACTGATGATGGTATTACTCATGACAGGATTGCTTCTTCCCATATGAAGATCCACATGGACTGGTGAATTTGGCCCACAGCTTGCATCAGAGCCCGTTCTTCTGGATTTGTGCAATACGAGGAATTCTGCAAACATCAAAACGGCTTTGCAGAACGTGAGCATCTTTGCAAATGGGTTTTGTTGTGTCACCTGAGTTGAAAATGAAAGGAGAAATAAAAGAATAAAATATGAAGTCTTGGGGTTTTTACTGTAAATGCTGGTTCTTTGGCATAAGGAATACAAATGTGATTTGAAGTTGAAGGGAAGCAGGGGTTTCCGGAGCCGCTGAGGTCCCAGGCAACGCGAGGAAGCCAGCCCAGCTGGGCGTCAGCTGTGACTGTCCATAGCCCACATCATAGCTTGGACCTGCAAACTTCCTCCTTTGCAGTACAAAAGAGCTTATTTTTAGAGCGTCAAAGTCTTTTTGTGTTGTTACCCATCTTGTTATTCAAAAAGTTCCCAAATCTTAAACCTAATTTTTTTTTAACCCTAATGAACCCTAAAAAAGAGTGAGAAAAAGGTGAGCTACGCATCTGCTGTCATGAACAACAAAACCAACAGAGATGAGTCAGTGTGAAAGTCTTGTAATTTTCTGCTACGCAATAAATTATTACCTTAGCCTCCACTGGAAAGTGGGACGAAGTTAACTAAGAGTATTTCAGAAAAAATAATGCCTCCTACCTTTTAGCTGCATAAGAATAGATACAGCTAGCTTAGATGAGTCATGGTAGAATTGGCCTTGGTGGGAACTGAAGAAGCAGCATCAAATCAGTATTGATTTTAAAATAAAAAATCTCCAATTACTCTAAATAAATATCTGTCGTACCCCCCCCGCCCCCCATTTTTAGCCATTTTGGAAAATTTTCTTCAATATTCCTCTAAAAGTAAGTAGTTTACAAAAGATGAAAAGAACTACATGAATAAGTAAATTGTCATAATAAAATGCCATTGAAATCCAAATGGAAAAGAGAACGTAAGGCTGTTATTATTCAGATATAAGTTTAGAAAAATAGAATTTATAAAAATGAAATAATATGCCAGTAGGAGTGATAATTTATAGCTGCTTCAAAAGCCTAAGAAAATTTCCCATAGTAGCATTCGATGCTGGTGAATTACTAACTTGCTATAAAGGTAATTATTATACCATGACATAATAATATGAAAGGGAAGGTTTTCTTCATTGACATTTAAAAGTTTTGTAAATAAACTCTTTTCTATTGCAAGATTTTACCACGATGGCCAAATGAGTCTCCATTTGCAGCTATTCCTCCCCCCATTTTGATTTCTCCTCCTCCTCCTCCTGTACAGCTAATAAAAAATGGAATGAAGGAGAAAACGGAAGAACCAATATTCCAAACTTCTCAGTTTTAAAAACTAGTGCACTTCAGTTTTCTGTTAACTTTTTTGGAATTGCAGTTTTCCTTGGAAAGCAGGCATCGCTTTCGGCAGCTCTACTGGTGATGCGAGAGGGATTAAGCCCTTAACCTTGGCTCTTGCAGCCTTGCCCCACGCGAGCGAAGGGGGTCCAGCGCCGGGCGCAGCGCGAGCCCCATCCCCAGCTGCTGCTTGCAGGCCCGGCGGAGGCTCTGCCCTTTCGAGCATAATTCCGATTTTGTGAGACTAAGTAAAGCTGGGTTGAACGGTGTCACTGGGAAAGCTGAAAAGCATTTAAAGAAGGCATCAGAGCGCATGCTGCAGGCCTTAAATCATCCCTAACGTTTTCAGGGAGGTGCAGTTGAACAGCAAAATGTATAGGAGCTCAAAAATATCTCGGCTTGTAATTTTGCGCAGGCATATTGGAAAAGCAATATATGTGTTGTCCTCTATTATTAAGATTATTGATGATTACAAGGTAATTTATATGTGATACAAAAATTTGTGTAAAGACCGAGTTCAATTATTATTCAGCACATTGACCAAGCGTTACAAAAAAAATTGCTAAGTAAAATGTATTGAACATCTGTCTCAAAAATGTTTAAATCAATAGTAAAAGCAAACTTTATTTGACTTGCAGTCACAATTGAATTCCATTCCCAAATTTTCTGCAGGCTAAGTAATTACAATTAACCACTGATTAATGCCTTAACTAATAAGAATTTTGTTCAGAAACTGAATGTACCATACTTTTCCAAAATCTTGGAGAAAAACAAGTTAAGGGGATATTTCAAAGGCATAGATATAGACAGATCTAGAACAGCAAACTGATTAGTATTTGATCACATCTTAAATTTTTCTTATATTTAATTTATGGTTTTATAATTTACATTTTTAGTTGATCTTTTTTTTTTAAATCTAAATGCTCATACTCAAAATTATTTTCTCATTTCCCAGGAGTAAAAAGAGGGGCATTTCCATCTTGAGTAAATGGGAAAAGAAAATAATTTGTTCTTCTTCAGAAGTATTTTCTTTATAAACTAATGTCAGTCTTTTTTTAAATTATGCAATTTTATTTTACTTTATACTGTATTTGTTCTATACAATTACAGTTTCTTTTTTATATATATATACTAAAAGTTATCATCAAATATTTCCAGCACTTTAACAACAAAATATTTTCTTTTAAAATAGGGCCAAGAGCCTCTGGCTTGATTCAGATAAAAGCAAAATCTAGAAATCTCAGAATTATTCACCTGATGGTCATCTAATTTGTAATCATATCATACAAAACCAAAATGTCATTTTATTCATGGAGAATAAACCTGCATTAACTTTGTAATAAAGCACTCCCGAACAGTTGACATAATGTTCACTAAAACAGCAGTTACTTGCACAGAATCGCACCCCTCTATGCACAAAACAGTAGAAGTGAGATATTCTAACACGAGTAACTGAGGTCAGCCTGCAGCAAGTGCTTGGGAACCTTTCCTAAGACGCTCAAGGATTTAACCCGACTTAGTCTCTGTCCAGTTCATTGTCTCCTGGCATCTTCAGATCAAAATAATACGGCTTTTTGAAAAGGGGAGTCAGTCAGGCACCCATAATTCAGCTAAATGAAAAAATACATGGATTAAGTTCTATGACCCTTGTTACACACAATATCAGACAAGATTAGACCCTGAACTTATGAACTGTTTGTACAGGTAGAGTGTTGGTAACAAGGTAAGAACAATTTCCAGCGGCATGGAGGGTCTTTCCTGTCCAAATACAAACATGTTCTTTTTTTTATTATTATTTTAGAACCTGCAGCTACTTTTGAGACAGTTAACAGATTTCTACATTTAAGTTCAGTAGTTGCTTCATATTAACAATAATTTATTTCTTCCCCCCCCTAAAATTCTGTGCATAACGTGAAAGTCTAATCGATATTCCAACAAGTTGCCAGGCTGCTGATTCTTCTGGTGCAGAATGACTTGCACCGGGGAACTTAAAAGGCCTCTCTGATTTCTGTTACTGCCAAAGCCTGGATGGGTCCAACATTCCACTTTGAAATTATGTTCCTCTGATGAACTGCTTATTAGGCAATTATAGGTGCTGTTTAAGCTAGGACTAGCTAGGAATTGAAATGAAAATATTTTTAAAAGACTCAGTGGTGTTTCTTGTTGAAAGGCGGTTATGGCTGTGCGGCTGTCAGATAGGGTTTGGAATAACGAGGGGCGCAGGTAATCAGCATGAGCTGACAGGGACGGGGTTTTTTTCCACAGTTCCATTCCAAGGGGACCTGAAATTAGAAAAAATATCACGTTTGTTACTTTTGAATACGCATTTTAAGTAGGCTTGGCTAGAAAGAGAATTACATACGGCATTACAATTTCAGTCATCTATAAACTGTAAAATATAACTAGCTAAATGGAGGAAAATTACTGTTTTGAGGCTTATGATTTTAGCAGGCCAGCTAGCCACATGCTTTTCCTGTTTGCAACTTGAAAGTGCTGCTCGCAGGTTAGGAAAAGCAGTCGAGTTGCTGTGACTGGCTCCAATACTGGTGAAAGAGACTGATGCAAATTAGATCCAGGGAAGAGCTACCAGGTCATGGTTTCTATCCCCTACGGGCCGGTTCTTGCTTGTATATTCTAACATGTCCAGTCTACTCTTAAGATAACAGTTTTTCATTTACAAAGCTCCCTTCATCTAAGTGGACCTCAAACCACTCCAGAAACCAAGCGTGCACATGAATTTCACTTTATTTCTGATGTATGAAGACGTCCTCATCAATTTGCTAAGTTTTGAGAACGCATAAAATGGATTAACGTAAAATTGAACCAGACCACAACAACAAAAACGCATCCGAGGTTGTAATGCCGCGAACAACCTACTTTGGCACGGAGTAGAGAAGACAGAGCAGTAACTCTTTACAACTTCTCTTCCTGTTATCGCTTGCATTACAGCAGAGCTCGCAGGTCCTAAATGAAATCGCCACCTAAACAGGAGAGGGTGAGAGGGGAAATAGCACAAAAATACGCAATGATTTTAGCAAGGAAATGCAGAAGGTCATTAGGAGCCCGGGAGGACCGTTGTCCTGCCACTGCACCGGGCCGCTGTGGGTCGGCGTTACCACCATCTAGGTGGGATCCAACGGGTGCCACCACGGGAATGAAGAGGTGGTCGTGTACCCACTGCTCTTTTGACACTGCATGTTTTAGAAACTGTTCTCACTGCTTTTTTTTGCATGAAAATGAAGTGAAAATGTAAAAAAATATATATATATATATATATTATAGATAACTCTAAGCTAACAATTAATATTGCAGTATGAGATGAAATTTTTATGTTATAAAAGTTTAGTCTTTTAATCACCTGTTTTGCACTACTCGTTTTTCCAGGTAGCCAGCGGTTGTGGCCTTCCCACCACAGCGTATGAAGGCAGAGGCAGATATAATTTGCACTGCTGTAAGTGAGAATAAAATCTGATCTTTATCTTTCGTCTTTGAAAAGAAGAGCGTGATGTAAAGCGCCAGCAGGGCTCCCGCAGACTCTCTCGCAGCAACAACGAGGCTGGTGACAACTTTGGGAACACGAAGCTGGAATACAGAGCTCTGGCTAAATCTGTGGATGCAGCTCTGTTGCTTTACTCAAAAATGCTTTTAGAATTGAAATCATAATTATAAACTAAAAACGGCTCACTGAGGGAAAAAATGGCTGTTCATCGTTAGCCTGTAATTGTGAAAAGAAACGTCATCATTCGTTTTAAAATACATTAAAATGCCGAAGTTGAAGAATACTTATTTAGTAGTCCTCTCATGTGTTTTCCTATTAGTTTAAGGGAATAAACTAAACAGACCAGTGTTAGTAACAAGGCAGCAGAATGCCAAATGCCTGGAGCATCATGGTTTGACGAAACTCGATATATAAATCTTTGTCTCCATTCTGCATTTTGTCCGAATAATCTAGTAATATCATTGGTAAGCCAAAACTACCCAAAATTTCAGAGCACATTCACCAATCCAGGCAAGAAAAAGTCAGGAAAAGACCCAAGGCAAAGTTTTGCCTTTCTGCCTTGCTTTCAAAAACCAACAACAATTAAATTTACCTATATTTGCTTTACGTGCAAAAAAAAAGAAAAAAGAAAAAAAGAAAAAGAATGATTTTACAGATATCAGAGATTCTATAACATCACATAAATATTGTATGTTCTTGCTGTGATTGTCAGTGTGCTCCCTTTTAACCAAGCATAATTCTTCTATAATAGTTTCATTGGAGAATATGTTTTGCCTCCGTGTGCAAGTTCACTCTCTTTGCTCTGCCTATTTACAGTTTGCGCACGCTGTCTGATGATGTTAGAGCTGTCACTCTGGTCTGTCATTATTATCCGGATTGTTTTGTTAGCTCTGTTGCTGTTAGACTCATTATTTTCAGCCGCTAAATGTCTTGACCTAGATGTGATTGCCTACCAGGTGACTCATTATTTAAATTAACTGGTAGAGCTGCATCAGGCATTACAATCTAATTCCTTGAATTAGATTGCCTGCTGATTCTTCCTCTCCAAATGACTGATAGTTTGAATGACTGCCATTTGTATTTATAGAAAAACCCTTTATATATGAATGAGTATTTAACTATTCCTTTTCTTTTATGACTTTAGCCTCGAATTTGCTTTTGAGGCCTAAGATAGACGTAGGGATGTAGACTGCACTGACTTTGCTGTGGAAAACACTGAGAGTTTAATATTTTACTTGTAATAACCTTTGCTTAAATATCCTAGAAAGGTATCGTTGGCTATAATTTAGGCTGTCTTCCCCTATATTGCAGATCCTTTGACACACTAGCCGAGGGGCGACCTTTGAGCTAAATGCAGGGAGAGACAGTAACTGCCCTGAACATCTCGTGCAATCTAAAGGTTACATTGAGAGCGCCTTCTTACAGTGATGGATGACTGCTCCGCAAGCCGCATCGTTATTTCGTGCGGGACAACTCGTGTGAGTACTGCCCGTCAACGCGAATAACCGGCTCGCAATCTGTCTCGCAAAGATAAGACATGAAAAGGACACAGACCTAGGAAATGACTCCCAGTCTGTTACCTTCACCGCAAGACCCCCGTGATGAGTATATCAGCTCTCCTTAATGCGTTTGTCTACAGAAGACACTCCGCGTAAAGAAATGAACTATTTGACGCACTTTATAAGCATTGCCCTGTATAAAATGATTTTAAAATGCATCGTTCTCATAGTAGCATAATGAATATTGTTCCCGGCTGACTGTTGTTTCGGCTCCGCAAGGTCAATCGTTAAATTGCTGCGGTCACACTAGGCGCTAAGCCTGTTAGAGCGGCGCAGGACAGCAGCTTCTCCCCTCGGTTCTGCCTTTACGGCAGCTGGGATGTTCTCTTTGTCTCTTTGCTAAAGGTTGCTCTGCGGCTTCTTTTTCCCCTGGAGTATTTGTTCTCTGGGTTTTAGTTTGAATGAGGTTAGAAGAGTTCATCCTGTTTGCAGCTCTTCTGGAGAGAAGGAAAGAAAATAAAGAAAAGTGTGTGTACATATTCACAGGCTGGAGGTATAAAAGGTTTGTGTGTTGGGAATAGCTTGCTAACTCATCGGTAAAGTCTTTTTTCTCTGTAAATGGTCACGAGGCACTGAAATAAGCAGCGTTTTTATTTTTGTGTGGAAAGACTGGAATTTGCCATTACTGCAAGGCTAATTGAAACCCCTCAAAACTGCAGCGTCATAACAACTCCTGTTGCATAAAACGAGGCAGGTAGGGAGCAGGCACGCAGGTGGGCTCGTTGCCTCCGTAGTTCCAGCTCAGCGAACATGCAATCACAGGCTTAATTGTAATCAAATAAGTAATCCAGGCCCCAATCCATAAAACATGTAAGTGTATAATTAACATTAAGCAAGTGCCTAGTCTTATTAGAATTAATGGAAGATAAGCCTGGTCTAATGTTAAGTATATACTTTGTTGAATCAGGACCTATCCAGTCTCCACGTGTTTCAGAGTAGCAGACACTAAAATCATCTAGAGCAAAGAGCATTTTGCTAGTGTATGGCCTATAGCAGATAGCAAAACCTGGTGTATGTGAATTTTTGAGAAATATGTGTACGGTATGTATAAAGGTAGGCAGGGGATATAAAAAAAACAAAGAAAAGCAGTACGTTTAAGCTAATGTTAATCCTGTGGGCAGCACAAACCAGTGCGTATGGCAGCCTGTATTTAATTTTGTCATTTATGAAGTATGGGAAAATAAAAGATATTGCTTCTGCTTGTTAAGACAAGAACGTTTCTTGGGTTGGTAGAAGATCTGCTGAGCTACAGAGAATGACTTGTAGCACTAAGGACTGAAATGAATAAACCCCTTGGAGGCAGGGGATCAACACGCAGAAGCAAATACCCCAGCTGGGGCCAAAAGTGCAGAATCCAATTCATAATCACCTCATCAACACTTGCTTCCAAAGAGAGTGGTTTTCCTTTGGACTTCAGCATTTTCACTGCTGGCTTTCACAATTACATGTTATTGAAAAATTATATGGGTATGAAAACTAGAGAAAAAAAAAAAAGGGGACAACAGGGTGGGAGAGATTGCAAACTCTCCACGCAGGTGAGAATATGGGATCTGTGTTTGCCACTGATTGCAGAAGCACATAAACTATCAAACTGCTCTGCACAGCTAGGGCAAAGACTGCAGAATTAAACATTAATGCTAAGCTTCTTAAGATGAACGCGGTGACTCCAGACTGTGTACATTAGAAGGGTTGACAGTAGACTAATTTCTAAAGGAGAAAATGTTTTAAAAATTAAGCACAGCCATCAATAAATCAGCCAAGCTTAAAATAAAAATAGGGGTTTGGATATATTCTGACATTTGAATATAATATAGCTATAAGAATGAAGGTTTTACAAAACTATGTTCTAAAGTAGTCAACTATTTCTTACACTTAATGTCTTTATGCTGGAGATTGTGTTTAAAGAATGGTAACCAATGGTATATTTCATGGATTTGTATCAAACTTCGTATGGTACTAACACAACAATAATCATTTCTCTTAGAATATATATACCAATGCATATCTTCAGAGTGCTTTCCCAGCATTATTTAATGACATGCACAATAGCCCTTTGAGGTAAGTATTGTGGCAATGGAAAAGCTGAGACATGGAAAGATATTTCTTAAAGCTATTTTGTGAATAAGCAGAAGGGTGAGAATTAGAATTTAAGAGGACTTAGTTCCCCCAGATGACTAGGGATCGTCTCTATACAATGGTTTTCAAATGTGATTAAATTATTAAAATGTTCTCTTTCAAAATGCAAATAATATGTGGGCTCTGGTGCACTGTAATGCCTTTGGCCTAAACTACCTCTTTTCACTGCTGAAGGCTACGTCCTTAAAGAAGCTTCACAATCTGGCCCCTTTTAGTGAAGTGCTTACATCAGTAAGACTATCCATGTACAAAGATTAAGTACATGCTTTAATGCCTCAGTGGATCAAAACCATACGGTTCAGCACCTTAAAAGACTGAGCCTTAAATTTACATTTTAATGTTATATACTGTTAAAGACAATTAATTTTTAATTGGAAAGGCTTTGTTTTTGACAAACTTAGTCCAGCATTAAAATGAACAGCTCACTGGCCAAATCCTTGTGCTCATGGATGGGACTTTACAGCCCTTCTCAAACTGCGCTGAACTTTCTGTCCCTGCAGGCTGGTGAAACTCCTGAAGACTCTGGTTATTATGGAATTAAACCAAAGTTGATCCATTGCTCACTTGAAGCCTTAGAGCGTGATTGCTGCAGCTCTTTGCTTTACAGATAACAACAAAAGCAGAGGAAGGGTGGGAAAGATTAGTTTTCAGATACCACCACAGTTTCCCTTTCTCTGTTTTACGGGGCTTGACTTGAGGTCACATTTTATTGTAATAATGAAAGCTATTAAAAAAAAAAAGTCATTAACTTATGTCTTGTCATATTTTCTTTGCTGTTTTACAGTTAACCCACTAATGTAGCAACTGGATTTAATTTGGTATTGGTTGATTTTATCCATCACTCAGCATTTCTTAGGCAGTTATCAGCAGAGTATCTAAGGGCATGTAGGGATTCCAGCAGACAGTGTGAACTGCCTACAAGGCCATCGATTCTGTGTCTTCAGTTTTAATTACAGCAAGCAGACTTTATTTGTGATGTAGGGTTTTGGTTGAACTGTATTTTTAATCATAGACCTGCATTTGGTTATGATTTTTGTTTTTCCTCTTCTGTTTGGAAATGAAGCTGCAAAGAAGCGTGCCTTCCTATCTGACTTGCAGTTTCAGCAATGATTTTCTTATTCCCTCTTTTGGTAAAATTTTTTTGGAGCTAGTAACCTGATTTTGAGAGGACTGTACTTAAAAGTCATTGTATTCTTCTGCTCCCAATGCAAGATGTCCCAGACGCGACAAGCCTAGTGTACAGGATGACAGTAGCTGTCTTTAGCTCTCCATGGAGATAAAACTAAGATAACACAGACTCATTCTCATTTTCAGTCAGAAATGAAAATGTGATTCAACAGTACACAAATTCAAACTCTTCTGGGATGATTTTATTCACTGTCTCATCTAGATGATGACCAGCTGGGTTGTAATTTATAAATTTCTTGCTTAATATTCAGCAATCCTAACATTTAGAAAGCTGTAGTCTAGTTTGTGGTTATTAGCGTGGAAGCTATTGTGAATAGATCCTGAGTTAAATGGGCTCCTCGAGCACTGATAAAATGATATTTGCAGTCATCCTTACAGTAATCACTAATATTTAATTTTAAAAAACAATGAATTTTATGGCTTCATCAGGGATTCATGCTGTTATAACTATCATTGTTTCCATTTTGAATATAAAGTGTTTGCTTTGATTAATGAACAGCATCTTTTGTTCTGTTTTGTGGTAAATTCTTTATATGTAAAACATCTTCCACATCAAAATGAAAAACCAAACTGCAAAAGTCCAAGTGAAGCAAAAAGAAAAGAAAAAAATCAGTTGGAGACCATCAAACAGGATTGCTTCTATATTTCAAAACGCGTTGATAGTATTTTATTTCAATATATTCTATTTTTATTTATACTGCAATATCGTATCATATTTACTACCCACAGAAGAGGTTAGTTCTTCTGTAGACCTGTCTATAAGTCTGAGAGCATCCTGTGCATTTTGTCTTTCACAGTCTGGAGGAGAGTGATAAGCAGTAATATTCAGAAGGTGGAAACTCAACTCTTCTGAGACCTTCACCTGGCACGTATGACCTGCCATATGGTCGTGTGTCCGGATGATCACTAAGCTGTTCTCAGATGAAATTAGGATTTCAGGATATCAGTTTCTGAGGAGAAAGAGCTTTCCCAATATCTCATCAAGTGCAGGACTGTAAGAAGAAGACACAGTGACCAGCAGCTCCTGGAGCAAGACTCCCTCCTTTTCTGTGCATTACACACATTTACGATGAGCTCTGGACCCCTTCTGCCTGTGCAGCTGAGGTTCAGCCTCTAATTAGGCTGGATATAGCTCTATAGCTGTATCTACCTCTGGTTAGATATAGCCTCATATAAATTAGTGGAAATGCTCCCAGGTTTCCATGTCCCAGTTGTATTTTTGAGCAAATGACAGGATATGATTCAGATATTCAGCAGGTTTTTGCTCCCTGACCTAGTTTCCATGGAGGGGAAACCTGCACACCCAGTTGGGAAGGGAGTTAAAGACTGTTTCCATCCTCAGTTTAATGATGAGGAAAGCAGGATCCTTGGGGAGGATATGGCACAGAAGCACTGTCAGCTTGGTAGTGACTTGGGTTTCCACAAGGCAGCGCTAAATCTGCCTATGCTGCACAACGGGGCAACGTTTGCAGGGACCATCCGTTAAAAGCATCTCAGTGGGCAATGTCCTCGGTCAGAAACAGTATTTCCACCAGCCTGACAGTGCTAAAAGTAGAGGCTTATGTTACACTGATGTGCTCAGGTTACAACCAGACCCAAAGGCTGTCCCTTGTATTCTTGGCTGTATCTGGCCGGTTGCTGGTATCTTAATCTCCTCGAGAACGATGGATGCAGTGCCAGACCTGAATTTGGAAAATGAATTCTTTTCACTATATGCTGTTCCCTGAAAACATCTCAGACGCCGCAAAGCACAAGTCATTTTACAACATACACAGAATACAAAAGCATTTAAGAAGAGGGCAGGTAGGAATATTTCAAGGAAACTTTCAACATTTTTTTCTGTCTTTCTTCTCAGGTCTAAATCTTTCTGTAGGATCTGCATCTCTTAGTACAATTAGCCAAGGTCTATAGCAGTAGCCATTTAAGCTAACAGATTTCAGGAAGGACTGAATATTTCTCATCCTCCTCAATCCATTTTTGCAAGTGCACAAAAAAGGGATTACTGGGAGGCTTTGTATGGGTTGGTTTAACTGTAATTCCTGAGGAGTTTTTATGGCCGCTAATCTAAGAACTCTTCTCCATGGGATGATGACTCTCAAATCTAGCTTACAAATTTAAATACCTCACCCTTGAATATCCGGGGTCAGGGTTAGAAATGCCACTTACCCTTTCCACCCCCTCTCTGCTCGCTGAGAAGGATGATAAAATTATCAGGAGAGACAGACAGAGATGAGTGGAAGGGGTAGGGAGAAGGGGAGAGAGGCGTTTTTCCTCGCTTAGACCAGCTTGCACTCTAACAGGTATTTACAGGCTCTGGCTCATGGTGCTTGTACTCCACTGTGTCAATCTGCTCCTATCCACAGGCTGACTGCAGCTCGGAGCAAGATAATTTATCTTTCTTGCTCTTACCCTTGTCCGAGTCCCCACACATTAAGGATGTTTCTCAGGCAGCACAAATATGTGTGAAATCTCTTGATTGCCTTTGCCCCTTGTGAAAAGGCATTGTGTGCTCTGTCCTTGACCAGCTATTGCTATGCCTTTATAGCTGGCTGATGAATTCTCAGGGCACAAGCATGAATTCTGATGGACGGAAAAAAAAACCCCAACATATATATGCTCTGTAGCGGAAGGGCATCGCTCCTGGTGACATTGCCTGCTAGAGGGTTGTAGAGTGCTCTGTGAGCTGTATTTTCATATTCATGGGCTACCTTCTTGGTAACTGGTCTCAGGTGCTTATAGACTCTGTGCATCTGCTCTCTGCCTTCACGGGTGAGCGCTTTTGGGTGGGGAAGGGAGTTGCTGTGTGCGGCTGCTCTTCAGAAAGGTCAGGCTCCCCAAAATACCAGCTGCATCGCTGGCACCGTTATGCTTGCACAGGGTATTCTCAATTCTCCAAAACATAATGGCTCACAGTAATTTCTTCCTTGTCGGCTGCAGGAGTAAAAATCAGTGAATCTTTCATAAAATGTGCAGAATTTCTGTGAGTTTTTTTTCACGCTAGCTAAAGGATTTCTTGGGAAAAGGCAACGACTAAGAAGTGGGTGCTGGGCGGGGAGGGCGGGAGAGGTGCAAATTATTTTCAATTTGCAATGTTTCTCATCATCTATTTAATTCTATATACAAATGGAGTCTTCCATAGATATTTATCAGGCTAAAGAGAGTTTCTGCTGCTGGTAGAACACTAATCATAAAATAAAATCATGCAGGCTGCATTTTTATATTCAGCATCTCTGAAGTGATAAAATATAGCACACTCAGTTTTAGAAAACAATATTGGTAGTAAAATAATGTCTAGAGATTATGGAGGAATAGTCTGTGAGCAAAAGTATGATCAAAAGTTAGCTTAGAAAGACCCATGCATCATTCTGGTATTACCTCAAAGTCTTCACCTGCAGGATGAGTGGGGTAGTTTGTGCTGCCGAGATCAGCTCTAGACTCCCCTTCTTCTGAACCATATGTGGAACTGCCAAAAATTTCAGGTTTCTGATTTATCCAAAACACGTATTAAAAATTGGCTTCAATCTATGATTTTCTGGCTCTTGAAAATGGTTATTTAAAACAAAATGGCTCAAGCATAGCCAAAGATCAGAGATAGCAAGGCCTTTACTTCTTCACTGTTTCTAGATATTTATTAGAGTTGCTACATCAAAGTCAATATAACAATGCCATTTTATATCAGGGAAGCATCTGTCTATCAGTGATTACAGATTCAAAATCCAAGGTTTGCCTAAATCAATCATTTTTTTTCGGGGGACAACGCTTGTAAAGCACTGCGCAGCACAGACATTGGTATGTGCGATGTCTCTGCATTCTCCGCTTTTGACTTTATCAAATGTATCAGGAAGAGCATTATAGATTTAGTCCTAACCCTGTCTTCAAGAGAATTGTGAGCCAATTTGTATTTTACAACTATAATCAACAGAGTCCTAGAAAGATGTGAGGAAATATTGGAGAAATATCGGAAAATATCAAAGAGACACCTTGGCAGATTGACAAAATCTGCAGGAAAATAGTATTCCGGGGCTGCATAAATTAGCCTCGTATTTCAAATGTTTAATACAAATAATAAAGTTTTAATTAGGAGAAAGTCTTTTAAGTTCTGTAGCAGTCTTTCAAATTTGCAATTTTTTTTTTCTGGCATGCGAGCTTCTTCAGTCGGCATATTTTGAGAATACTTGCTGGCAATATATGCTGCACTCATTCTCAGCAAAGCATTTCTGCAAATGTGTAGCCACAATCCAAATAAAAGATGAAAACAAGCACCATTAATTCCAAAGTGAAAACATAGGCAACATGAATATTTGGGGTGCCTTTTTAATTAGCTGGGGAGGTAGTCAAATATATGACAGCTGAAGCCAGAGACAAGAAGCTAGAATAAGAAGATGCTGATATTCATTCAGCAATGTAGCAAAGAGCCAGCTAACAGATGGGATACAGTCAAGGAGAAGTAGCCCAAGAGGTGAGGGCAGCTTTTGGACAAAGATGTATATTATGAAAATGAACATTTACAACAGGAAGCAAGTCCATGAAGTCCTGTTTTTACTTTACCTGTTGCTATGATTTTACAGGCACAAAAATGCCACCACCCGACTGAATGTTTGCCTGTAAATCAATGGAAAGCTGGTTTAAGCTCTGTGTTGGTTGTGGTGTGTCACTGAGCTGGTTCATTAAAGCTAGATAGATAATCACTGACTTTAGATACCGCTGTGACTTTATCTGGGGTTTGCTCACATGCAGTAGTATCCTCTCATGGGAGTGAAAATGGACCTGTAACACTGACTGGATTTGAACACAGTTTTAAGGTAATCTTTTCCATCTAGCTGTCATCATGTGCCTGAGGTGTATGTTTCAGTAACAGTTTTAGTCAGGTTTAAAATAACTCTTATCTTGTGAATTCTCTCATTTTCCTATGGGAGACTATGAAGCTATCTAAAATCATTGACATACCTCATTTTTTGGTCTGGAGGATGTCAAGGCTCTTGAATAATTAGGAAAATCCTGATGTAGAAGCAGTTTTCTTGCTCCCTGTATGGGAGCTAAGTTAGATGACCCAAAGGACACTGAATTTGAAAGAGATCTTTTTACAAAGATGTATGTTCTTTGACAGAAGTGGTAGATGGCAAAGTAAAATTTGTGACTTACCCATATAACTACCCTTCCCACCCTCTCAGACCTCTGGTGTAACAGCCCACTACTTAGTTTTTCACCAGCCCAAACCTGTGGCTTTATCTATTTGTGAAGCAGCACCAGAGTAAGTGAATTACACATTTCCATTTAAGCTTTTCATTGCTTTGGGGAAAGCTTGTCCATGCTAAGTATGTTTGAGCCTCCCTTCATATTTTCAATTTTTATTATAAACTAATGCTTTTTCATTGCTCAGAATTGTACTGCTTTCCATCACCTTATCTGGTGTCTGACAAAGCCATGTGTTGGCTTCAGATATATGTACAGCTGTTATTGAGTTCAGTGACACTTCTTAACCACAAGGATTCAATTATCTGCTGTTAATGGCCAATCCATTTTGAAAACACCTATTTCTCTCTCTAAATATTCTCTTAACTCATCCTAGTATTGACTAGGTTTATCTGGAAAAGATATCTGCTTAGCATGCTGTCAGGACACCGCTTACCAGTGCCTCTTTTTCTCCTTTTGATGTTTTCTTCTTAATTCTTAGTTTAATAAAATTCTTCTGTTTTCTGCAGTGGCACATTGACCACTGTGCTTATGTCTGTACATGTATCTTAGAAAATATCAGAAAACTTTTGCTTCAGTGATTTCTCATAGATAATATTGTCAGAATTTGCAGTAATATCTCTTGGAGAAGCCAAGAAGACCGCAGTGAACCTCTGCTTGTAGCCACGAAGCCGTGGGCTCTTTAACGGCCAAACGGACCAGACGGGATTCCCTGTTTGAACACTTTGTCCCAAAGGACCCCACTTACTGTGTGGGACTCCTTTGGCTGCATCTGGCACAGACAGATGAAGAGCTGAGTCAATGCCACCAGGATTGCTCACTTTTGGGTTCAGGGAGTCTCATGCTTTCAGGGCTGGTGCTTGGACCACACAGCCTGCCCCCAGGTGAAGAAAATCTGTAAAGTATGAAACACTCTTGGCTGTTCCCTCCACAGGATGGACGGAGCAATTATTTTTCTCCACGTCTTGTCTTAGCAGCAGTCCCTCCACGTGGCCATCTAAGGGTTGCATCCTTCATGTCACGAGAAAAAACTTGAAATATGTTATGTATTCAAGCACCAGCGGGTGTTACTGAAAGCTCACTGATTCCGTGATGGTAGCAGCTTAGTACGGACAGCACATCATTTCCCTCCTCCAAACAGTCCACGGAAAATTGAAGTCTTTCCCATGTTCACCTTGACAGATCTAGGTTAGCAGCATCGCTGACAGCACAGCTATCCCGTGTCCTGACGTCTCTATCTTGATGCAGACAGTGTATTTTGGTAGGGGTAGACGCATGAACAAGAACAGCTAATTTGCCTTTATGAAAGAGCTGTGGTTTTCTGAAACCCTGCCAACTGAGCCGTGCCACACTTTCTGCTGCTGCCTTGTCACTGTCAGGCAGGTTAACACTCCTGATATGGAAACGTGGTTGACAGTCTGACATGCAGAAACGGGACACGTCTCGCTTCCTCTGTTTATGTTTCCTGCACTTGCTAATTACTTCGGAGGATATTCAAATTTTATTTTGCAAAACGTATTATGCAATGTACTGGTTTTGTCTTTGTTCCTGGCAAATGCAGCGCATTGTTTCTTTTGGCACATAACATTGACAGTAGTGTCTGTACTACCTGTTATTATTTATTTATCAATTCAGTGACTCCACTATGCTAAGGCAAATAAAGGGTATTGTGTTTTGCCTTAGGGGATAACATTTCATTAAAATGCTTTTATTTACTGATTGATCCATATTAATACAGATTTTCATGCTTTAGTCAGCGCATTTCCCAGTTCACTATAAATGCACAAGGAAAAACACAATTCCACATAGTATTTCCAATCAAAGTCTTTCCAGATACAGGGCAGGTAGAAACATCCATGGAATATTTGTTCATTTTTGCAGGTAGCAAGCTGGGTCAGACCTCAGGTCATGGTGCTTCTGTGTGACACACTAAGGTCTCCTTCTGAGCATGTGTAGCTGAAAATGCATACGTACAGACGACTACTTGTTTATCAGTTCGAGCAAGGGAAAGAGGACTTTCTCAGTCCTGTTTCAATGTTACACACAGGCACGCTCTATGGTGATGAAAGATGTTAATAAAACCTAATTTGGGCCTGCCCGAAGTTTGCGTGCTCAGATTGACTAGTGATATGAAATCCTCCTCGTTTGGCAATACTGGCCCACTCCCAGAGGGTTACACTTATGCAGGTATAAAGGTTCTTTATAGCGCTATAGCACTTCCCACGCAGGAATAAGCTCTTCCACAACAAGTATGTGGCAGATCCTATTTGTCTGCATTTTATTCGCTGTTATTTTACATTCCTTTAGAAAAGTGTGCCTGAGCCAAGTGAAACCTCCCGGAGGAAGGGGAACATTGCGTGTCTCTGGGTGGACTGAGCAAGCGTAGGGATGAAGGCAGCGGATGCTGTCCCAACCAGTCTTGCCAGTATAACTCCAGCAACCAAACTGGAGAGAGTTTCTGGCCACTGGCCGTTTCTGTGAGGTCTCCCTGACAACTCAGGCAGTTGCGTTACCCACCTGTTAGGAAATACGGGCTGCCAGAAGCTGGGGAGGATGGTGCACCTCCTCGCCAGCAGCACTGGCATCAGTCCACCCTGACCTTGCTCCGCTCTTGGCTCTGAAATCCCTCTGACCATGGGTTTTCTTTGCCCTTCCTTGGCTTCTTGGGGCCACTCGGACCTGCCTCTTGCCTGCTCTGCCCACCGGACATGAATGCATGCATCCCGGTCAAGATTAACTAAAAACAACTACTTCGACGATTTGAACACCTACAGGCATCGATATAACCAAAGCATTACAGCTTTTCTAATATAGATGTACCCCTTAAGGCTCTATAGCATTGTTGCAGAGGTGGTTTTTTTTGCTTTAATTGCGGTAATATATGGAACTGAATAAGTCTACTTTGTTATTCTAGCATGAAGTATTTTTCACATTAATCATTGTGTCTCTATGGCCCACTAAAGTCCCTATGCTAATTTAAATTAATCACTCTATTCCGGGCAGATATCTCACGGTGTAGTCTTTCATTATTCCTATAATCTGTTTTGTTTAGTTGTGTTTTTTTTTCCTTGAAAGGTAGGGGGGATGCCAAACAGAAGCTGGAGGTAACCCGACAGCTGTACACCGGCATGCATTAGTTTGTCAGGTATGTTTTCAAACTATTGCCAAATAACGTGGAAGATGAGGCAGCTGTGCCGCAAGCGCTGCAATCGTCATGCAAGTGAGATGGTGCTCAGGTGTTCGGGCTCAAACAAGTGCGCGAATTTCTCTCTGCTGTTCCAGGGCAAATTCAAAAAGTTATTTATGATGTTCTTTACAGCACAAATCTGAAGTAACTTTCTGGGTGAGGCTGAGCTCACAGGCATCGACTGCTCAGAAAGAATGATGACCCAAACTGCTTAGTGATGGTTGAAATTAGGTCTAATGAGGTCTGGTTTCTTAAAGACCTTTGCTGAGCTCATCTGTGTATTGCAGCAGCAAAACACTGACCTGAGGCGTCACCTCAGCATAAAGAAGCAAGTTGTTCTCCTCATCTGAAAACCGGTTGCAAAGGCTGCGTTCATAGAAAAACTTGCATGTTTGGAGGTCCCAAGTGGGTATAATTAGGTGGGAAAACGATGCTGGAGTTCTTGTTTGTAGGGTGCAAAGCATAAGAGCCTGGCTGGCAGTGTTGACTCCAGCTCTGCCAAGAGCTGATGTATGGCTAGTGATTGCCTCCCTAGTCCTTCAGGTGGCTCTTATGGAGAGCAAATCCTGGTGGTGACTCCACTGGGAAATACAGCAGGTCACTGCTCCTTGCCTGGATAATACTCCCCAGGTGGAGCAGGAAGCCAGGTAGGTCGGTGTGACCCAAGCAGTTTCCATGTCCCAACAGTTGCTGCTATCGTGTTGTGTACCCAGACCCCCAGAGACTTTTCTTGTGAAGGGAAACCTGACTACCAGCTCCTTTGCATCATGGCTCATGTCCAAATCGAATGCAACCTTTGGCTTAAGCTGTCTTTTTTGCTACAGATGAGTGTTCAGTGAGTTACAAAATTAACAGACTTTTGCAGTAACGTTACAAGGCATTCACCTTGAGAATAACCTTACTATCTCTCTGTGGTCTAAGAAGCCTCTGTAGCACAATCTGGGCTATTTTTGCCTCAGAAATACTAACTCTAGTAAAAGGTGAGTATGCTATGAAGCAGTTACAAGTGCATCTTTTTGAGCCTGTTATTCTGCTCACCTTGGGAAAGGTGTTTGTCTTGTGGCAAGTTTTATTTTTAGCCGCACGTAGCTGGTATCTTGAGCGAAGGCTCAGATCACTGCTCTGAGAACCGGAGTTGGGGAGGGAGCCTGGAAAGGGAGACAGGGCCCCAGGTCAGCGAGGGAACCAGGCAACAGCCAGGAAAATAACGGTAATCCACCAGTGTGTTTAAACACACTGGAAAAGAAGGAGATTAGATGTCACGTATCTGGGAATGAATGTCCAGGTAAATTTTTTTGTATAATGTCTGAATCTGGTGAGTTGCACAGTTATGGATTATACAAGATATATCTGGCTGGTGTGGGCTTTGAGGCCTCCTGCTTCCAGAAAATATTATAGGAGAAAATGAATGTATTATGTCGAATTAATTCCTACTAGTTATTGTATGGGAGGAGAAAGTCTGCCAGAGAAGTATCCACTTAAGGGGATTCTCATGTATTTGTTCACCTCTCCCCAAAGAAGTGGGACTTGCCTGGGACTAAGGTCTTTTTTCACATGCAGCCTACCAGTGAAATGTAATGCGAATTGTGGAAATCATGGGTGAATAAAGCTGTTTTCCAGGATTTGACCCTTTTCCTGGGGGAACTCTTAAAGTGGACTACAAAAGAGGAGCAAGAGCCACAAGCTGTCTGTCAAGCTTAGTGTACTCTGCACCACCGCGCTTACATTGCACTAAACATAAAACTAGTAACAGTGTCAGTAGCAGACTGGATGCAAACTATGTACTTTGCTTAAGAGCATTTTTGTACCAGGGTGTTGGAAATCTTGCTTAGAACGGTCTGGTAGCTGTGATTAGACCACACTTTAAAGGCTTTAAAGCGACAAACTTCACACTTTCCACTATGATCGTTTTAAAGAGGTTTGCTAACTAGGGCATTGCGCTTGTGAAGCCTTTCTTGTTCTGACGTTTCTAAGTCATTCAGATTGAGTTTCAGCCTAGTGGACTTGCTTATCTGCACTTCAAAGAACCTGAGTGTGAGCGGTCTGGCTGCAGAGCAGGTTTGGGATTAAAAAAAAAGCTTCAGAGATTTTTATTTTATTTTTTTTAACTGAAATGCTGACTCAGCAGTGATGTCGCGCTTTTGTAACCTGCTTTGGTGTCTGTTTAAGGAGTTTGGAAATAAAACGCGGCGCAGAACGCGGAAGAGCAAGGAGAATTCGGCTGACAGGAGATTAGCAAAGGGACAAAGCCAGCTCGAAGGGGGACGTTGTCCCCTGCGTCCCTGAAACGCCTCGCGGCTGGGGAGCGTACCTGCTCGGTGCGACCACCTATAAGTGCACAAACTGTACTTGTAATACGTTGTCAAGTCCGACACATCTCTCATTAGCACACTGAGTATTTTTTCTGATCTCAGGTGAAGCCAATATAGAGCTAACTATGCCCTGCTAACTCGTAACCTGCCTTGGAGCCGGTGATGAGCCCCCAATATTTGATGAGGGAACTGGTTAACCCCATCTTCCAGGAGTGACAAAAGAAAACGAGGGCAAAAGACTAGAAAACCTGTTAACTTATTATTATTTTTTTTAATCTGTAAGATAGAGCAACAGCCATCCCTGAGCATGAGTCCCTTGGGATCTCTGGCCCCGGGTCAGACCTCCGCGTGTACAGGCTTTCCACGAATTTTTAAGTCTGATCAAATAGCTGTGGCGCAACAAGATAAGTCATCTTTAAATGTCGTTAATGACGCAAGCACACACACAACCCTTAGCTATTTATTCCGTAGTTTCAACAAGTACAGCCAACTGTAATTTTAGTCTGAATTGGCCTAGTTTAAACCTCTGTTTGATCTTGGTGTGCTCTGTTGAAGAGCATTCTTATCAATTTGTTCGCTGTATCCGTAGTTATAGAATGGCAGTACATTGTATTAAGTAAACCCTTAAATTTTGTTGTCATTACAAATAGATTGAGCCTGGAATCAGAGACTAAGAGGAATATAATTACATAGATGTTCTTGCTCATTTTGTTAAAATATTGACAAACTTTTTTTGTCCAGGTTTCTTCTGGTCATTTGGATTATCCCTGGATTATATTAATAATCTATTAATTTAATTATTATTTTAAACTACATTAGCGGTTGTGATAGGTTCTTTGCTAGACACTTAAAAATTCCTGTGTGGAGCTAATAAAAACGTCCCTTTTTAAAATATCCATCTTGGTTACTACTGGAATGAAACTGTTGGTGTATGTATAGTGTTACTTAATGCATGTTGTTGTGTGTATGTTATCTGACTTCTTTCCTAGCTGAAGAGCAGAAATATTTATGAAATATTTCTGCCCTATTTCATTAATCTTAGCTTTGCTTCCAATTACTGATAGAGCATTGTTTTTTTAGAAACTTTGCACTATATTGAAATATACTTCAAATATATACTGGCTAATGACTTATCTAGCTAGAGATTTCTCCTCATGTACTTTGGATTCCCAGTATCAGTTTTCTATACTTCTGGCTTCTAATCCCAATATTAATTACTAGCAATATCTCACTTTTATCAAAAGTAGGTGTAATTGTTATATTTATTTCCCATTCTGAGCTGGGCTAGTTAGACCTTGTGGCCCTCTTTCTTGGCTGAGATTTTATATGGACAGCTAGCAAATGTTCATAAACAGGTACACATTATTGCTCCTTATTGTTTTTATTTCTATTTTTTATTTTTAAAAATTTCTTATTTTTACAATTTCTTAACATTTCTATTTTTCCCTTAAAATTTTTCCCTTTGTTATTAATAAATTAAAAAAAAAACTCTTTTGATTTTTGAAATTCCATGTTATAGCATAAAGTTTGAAAGGACATTCTGAAATAAAAAAATGAAAACCAATGAAGTCAAAATATCCCTTTTTTCTTATTTCAAGCTTTTTGATTATTTCAGGAAATTAATGAAAATTGACCCTTTCCCCCAAATTTTTTTCTTCAACATTTTTCTCACTGGAAAACAATTAAATTTTTAAATTCCAATAAACTGTGAAGACAAAATAAGCAAACTCATCATGCTTTTGTGTATGAATATTATGAATATTTCTCAATCATATTTTGTCTTTTTTTTTTTGCTATCTATATAGCATCTGCTAATGAGTGTGCAGACTCAGCACTGTGCAGCATGCCAACTGGGTACTGATAGAGATATTCCAAGTGAAGAGATGGGCACAAAACTGCTGGTATCTTAAAGTTTAATTAAAGAATGAAACTGAGACCAACACTACCATTTTAAAGCAGTTTAAAAGCAAATTCTGGAGTTGGCTAATACCGGAAGCTTAGCCAAACACTTCTGGCTGGATTCGACAAAAGGCAAGATTACGGTCCATGACAATAATTGCATGGGAGCCTGTCATATCCTTTTATACCTTTTCTATTCTGACCTCATGGTTCAAGATTATTTCCAGTTCCATTGATGTCATCTTATTCTCTCTTTACTAAAGAGAGTCTCTGCTTTCTTGTACTTCTCATCACAGCCTTTCAGCCACTGCCCTGGGAAACCTAGCCCAGTGACTTGTGCCTATGCATTTCTTGTCTAAACCACGCAAGTTTTTCTCTAGAGTCCCACCAGTCCAGGAGGAACTGTCCTGGAGACACCAATGCGTGCAAGCAAAAGTCACAGAATATCTCCAATTTTATATAGCAACTTCTGTTTGATTGTTTAACTTCTAGAATGCCTAAGAAAACTTTTCAAATGCATATGTATTATTAATATTAAAAGAAAGACCATCACTATTGTGTTGACATATGAAAGATGAGTATTATGAGTAAAGTATTCATGAATTTGCTTAATGGTCTTGCTGCTGCAGCTTTTGGATTAGGTTGTTCTCATGGTGGGATTAAGAGACATACATTGAAATAAAGGACAGGGGGGTATGATGAATATTAACAAAACACAGCCAGCTCTAGGTATAAGCAATGATTACACTGCCTACTTTGCCTGTGCCAAAGCCCTAGAAAGCCAGGCTTACTGCTTCTGCCACTAACGGCGTCAAGGTTTATGCAATATACATTACTTTTGTAGTCATAGCCAGACTGTATAAGAAACACCAGCAAATGAACATAATAAGAGCTCCTGCAGTGCTACGTGCAGGATGACTGACATGTTAATTTATAGATGTCTCAGTCATAAATCATGTTAATCTTGCCATACAGGTTAAATGGAAAGTCTGAGAATAGCAAGCGTAGGTGGTTTTTTTGCATTAAACTCTCAAGTTTGGTCAAGTTGATCTTATTTTTAACCAATTTATAATTCATAACTTATTTGAGTGAAAATTATTTAATTTTTGCTAATAAAAACAGGTTTCTATTTCCCACAGACACTTTTTTTGCATGGGCTGAATGTCTTCTCTTTTCCATGCACTGCATTACAAATTCAGCATATATTTACATCCATACATATGACGGCTCTCTGAGAAAAATCAGAATTTCACCCGTCTTCTCAAAGAAGCGAAGAACCGAAGAAAGACCATTTTACGAAGGTATGTGAAAATATCTCCAGTGTCACTGAGAGTCTATCTGTCTTTGGTGTCTTCCGAGATATAGAGAGTGAAGTCCTGGCTTGGCTAAATGAGTTTTCCTATTGACTTCCTATTGAGGACTTCGTTCACTTCATCCCCATGCTAAAATGGTACTAATATGTATTCAGAATAATAAACCCTTAGGCTAGATCGCATGGGGAAGCTATTGGGGAAGGAGTGGGAGTATTGATATATATATAGTCCTTGCTATTTGTTTACGCCTAGGGCATCGTGCTGACCCCTTCCCACCAGCAGGGCGACTGAGAAGGGGGTGGCGAGAAGCCGAGGTGGGCATAGGGCAGGGATCCCACCAGCTACGGGTGGAAGAAGGTACGTGCTTGACCTTTGCTTTGCGCTCTGTCCTCACCGCAGGTCTGGTTAATGCGCGGGGATCAGGAGGAGCACGTCCATCCTGTGCCTCCTAATGAGCCTCAGCCCATGTAACCATGGAAAAGCAGGCGTCGCGTCTGCACGGGCGGCTATGCAAAGTTGCAACCGCGCTTTAAATTCACAGCGTGGCTTATTCTGCACTGACCTCCCCTTGTAGACAAGCCCTTTATGAGATCATCTGCAGTTCTGATGATAATGGTGGCTTTATTTTCTTCTATTAGGCCTTGGGGTGCAAGAGCTATTGTAAATCCTCCCGTGCTTCTGCAAGCTATTTCTCTTTATTCTTATCCTAATTCACGTTTCCTATCCCCTAGACCAAAATACTGATGTAAATAAGCTTTTTATTTTCATTTTTCAAGCTTGTAGCTCCACGTAGCATGATACAAAAAAAACACATTTTTTTTTTTTAAAGGAAAGTGTTTTTTTTCCAGAGGTTTTTTATATAAGAAAGGTCAAATGCTCCCTCACAAATCTGATTCATTTAATAGCAGGATGCTCTTTCTGGCCATCTGCTTATTGTTGAATTAATCGTCAATTAATTGTCTCTTAATTGAAGCATTTGTTTCCAATTTTCAAAGATTAGCAGGGTATTAAAGGAGAGAGGTCAACACAATTTAGGAGAATGTTTTAAATTTTGCTTATAGAAGCTGGGAATTGTAGCTTTCATTAAACATCACTCTGGTATAATTTGTGTCATTAAAAGTGGTAATTTTAGCCAATTACTACAGCTGTTTTGAGTTTACATGCTTGAATGATTCCTGATTCTAGACTTAAGAAGATTTGAACTCTCACTATTGTTTACTGCTGCTATAGCTGTTTGAAAATAAAATTAATTGTACAAAAAAACCCCTATTAAAGTTATTTTTATTGGAATATATAATTCTTTAATAAACAAAAATATATATCAATATCTGTTCATAAAGGCAGACACTAGTTCCTAATAAAGTGCCTTTTCAACTAAGTCGGACTTGTAAGAGACAAAAGACTGGTGGGGTGGAGGCAAGATTTAAGCCCTGGCTCCACAGTGAGGTCTGGTGAAGCGGTCTCATCTCCTTAAGGACGATCCGTGGAGACAAAATCCAGTGCAGGAGCACAATAACAGACTGAATTGCATAGGGTGTAATTACGCTGGTCGGACTCTATAAGTTTAAGTGCTCTGTATAGTCTGACCAGCGTAATTACACTAACTCTTAAGGCTGCAAGGGACAACTAGATCATTGAGTCTGAACCTCAGTAGAGCACCGTCCATTGACTTTACCTTCAGCTATTCGGGTATGGAGCCCTGGAAGTGGAGCTTGAGTGATGGATATTGTCCAGAAAGCACCTGATTAAGGCCAGGCCTGTTCAGGACTGCTGATAGCTGTAGGTTTAACTTTTTGCTTCTGTTTTGCATTCCATTAAGTAATTCAAATGCTCAGATTGAGTAAGGCCTTGATCTCTTAACGCATCTGGTTAACTTGATTAAAATGAAATATTAGGGTTGTAAGATATGTTTTGGAAACAACTATTGTGTTTTATTCCCCAGGTAGTTCCATACTAAGGAAAAAATATACCTTGTTTAACCGCCCTTTCTCTAGGTTTTGGGATGCAGATCACATGGGATCTGTTTGTCCCATTATCAAAGCCCAGACATTGGCAGTTCTTTATGCAGACTGCTAAAACTGTTCATTTAACTACATAATTTCTACTATCTAATCACAGAGATAGGGCTTCCAAAGGCCAGGCTAACAGAGTTTAGGAGATTAGAAATATCGCTGCCTGGGTATATAATACTGATTGCTTGAAGAATACATTGTACTCTGTCTTATTTGACAGAGCAGAAATTAAATTTGATTTTGATGTTTGCATGGTCTGTACAAGGATGAACGTATATTCATCTGTCACCATGTGGAGAAACTCTATAAACTTACTGTAACCCAGCCCAGGCAGTTTTACTCATCTGTTCTCAGACATACAAACCATTATGTCCAGAGTGGCCACAAGGAAAGCCAGGTAATATCAGACAGACTGTGATTAGCCTATTTTAGAAATAGAGAAATAAGACATGAAACAATGTCAAATATTTCCCAAGCTGCCCTTCAGTTCTGTGGCACAATGTCTTGTGGCTTTTCACCAAGTACTGCGTAGCGGCGGTCGACAGAAGGTAGGGTAAATGCAGTGGAAAGAAGGATCGGTTATTTGAAGTTGCCTAGGGTTGGGAATTTTAGCTTAAACCCTGGAGAAATGAATCCAAAAGCATAGTAAGATGGGGGAATACATAATTTCTTTCTGTTATGTTCATCAGTAAATTGCCTCTAAGTACGGTAAGTATGAAGATGATAATGGTAAAGTGACAGTGGGTTGTAGGTGTGTATCAGGACATGAATCACAGAGTTTGAATGGGAGCACAGCTCATTCTCCTTAAAATAATTAGCATCCTGGATATATCCAGGGAAGAACAAAAAGATAACGTGTCTTACAAAAGCCCAAATTCCAGGAGTGTTACATAAACCAGGAGCAAAGATAAATCTGCTCTTTACTTGCATTTAGGGTAAACCACAGAATCCAGCAAATCTTTCCTGACTAAGCCCATACTTAACAGCTGTGAATCTGTTCTCACCGGTTCACGCCTGCTGGCTTCAGATGATTTATTTTTAATTTACATAAGCATGAGTGGAAAATATGGCCCAATTGCTTTTACTGAATACTGTTGTAGAGATGGGTTACAGCACAGCAGTGTCGTTCAGTGGTAGTACGCAGAGGTCTTTCCAAATAAAGTCATCATTTTGTTAATGGTAACTACACAAATTCACCAGAACAAAAGCAATGAAATAGAAGATATTTATTTTTACATAGTATGATTGTGGAGAATCTCACAAAATGCTATATAGAATCATCTTACAGAGAAAGGGGAATATTTAAGGTAAAATTTAAAGCAGAGTAGGATTCAGCAGCTAAAAATGAGGGACTATATAAGGCAGAAAAGTATATATTTTCTATTCTGTTGAACATTCATAAAAAGTCTATCTCTTGGGTGGGTTTTTTTTGCTTAACTTGAAAAATCACATTAGACTGTATGCATCAAAATTAAGGCTGGGACTTCCACTACAGAAACTTTGAGGAATTAGATCTTCTGATGACCTAAATGACAACGTTGTATATTTGCTTCTGGAATTTTTTTCTCCACGTATCCTTTTATAGATGAGAATGACCTTTTTCAAATGCTTTCCAAATAGTATTTTCATACACTAAGAATAGACTAGAATTAATCTTCAGCAACAAAACCTGACATCCTGTCAAAAGTGTCAGTGTCAGACTATGAAATCTGTTCAGTCTCAGATTAGTTCAGATGAGACAGGGCTAATTGCTTGTTTTTCATTTACTATGGCCATCTCTGACCAGTTACTTTGAAAATTATTACAAAAATTAGTAGGTTTGCTATGCCAGACTTAAAGAATTGTTTTGCAGCCTGTGTAGTAAAACCAAAGCAGTTGTCTCTGTCAAGTCACCGAAGACAGCAAATGAGCCCAACGTCAGCTCTTTACCTTTCTTTGCTTTTATGACAATTTAATGTGGTCTGGTACATTGAGACACTGTTGTGTCAATAAATATAGGCCGGGGAAAGCTCCAAATAACCAGTCTCAGACGCTTTTATAATATTCATTCTTGCAACCACATTGCCTAAATTACTCTTTTATATTTCCCTCAAACTGATATCAGCAATTTTCATCTTATTAGTGCAGCTTAGAGATGAACTTAGTTTCTAACAAGGGCAATTCCTGCATGTACCCTAAATGTTCTAATTTTTTATTATTGTTTTTCTTTACAACTAACAGGTAAGATTATTAATAAAGTCCTTGTAGACTTTGAGTAATGAACATACCCACCATCCATTCCCTTAGGTCAAGCAAATTTTTGAAGCCTAACTATTTTCTTCTTGCACTTTGACAAGATTTAATCTTTCATATAGTCAATGCACATTGTAGCACAACTAGTTAAATATTGCTTCTTCCTGGGCATTCCTTTGAATCGGCAAACTCTTCAGCAAAATATAGATCTATGTGGGGTTCCTTTACTGTAAAAGTTTAGAACCTTATTGCATTTCTTTGTAAATTGGACACAACAGTTTTTGAGTTTTACCCTGGACTTTATTATACAGGTGTCTTGTTCCTGCTGTGAGTGAAACCCTTGTAGATGAGAAAGATGTGGGATGTGGGGTGTGCTGCTGCAGTGTAAGAAATTGTCTGGCTTGTGTTACAAACAGCTGTATCTGTTTTGAAGTCATTGAAGAGCAAAATTGCCTTAAATGATTGTGGATTAATGTTCGAGCAAATAAAATGAGTGTCAGCTACAGACTGCTGAATGTAGCAGGTGACTCGCTCTTGAGACATCTGACAGTAATATTGGGGGAAAATGCTGTGTTGTCACAGAGGACTTCAGTTGGAGTGACATAACGCTGGAGGCCTCATGCTGCCAATTCTAAAATGCCCTTGGAATTTCTAAATACAATTAATGCCAAAGTCCCATAAAAGGTGTTGCACTTGGAGGTACTCTGTAAGAAATCTCCTCTTGGAAGAGAAATGGATACTCATCGCAGAAGTAAAGAACAGTTCTTAGTTGCTGAAAGTAATCTTAATTTGATTGTCTCAGTTATGTGCAAATAATTCCAAATCCCTGCTAATCTTTATGTTCACTAACACATAGACTTGGTACATCCCGGGGGCTGATTTCTCGGTTTGGAAGCAGTCCTGCACCTGATCAAAGCAGGCCAAAGAATTAAAAAAAAACAAAACATAAAAAAACAAAAAGGGGGACATGAAATTGAAATGAATAGATTTAGACATAGAGGTTAGTGGGTCCACTGGCTGAATTTTATCCAAAAGTTTTTAAAGGATTTTTTGAGGTGTTTGCATTGATTTTAGCGAGTGCCTTTGTACAGCAGCTCCCAGTTCTGAACAGAGTTGTTTGACTGCTATCACAGTGCTTTTTTGTGCAATGTCCAGCCGAAGGCAGATTCATGCAGTTCAGTTCACAGCACTTCAATAAGACTTGCAGAATGTAAAGGGTTTCTGCATGACCAAATTTATATACATTAAATGTCCATAAAGCATATATTACTTGCAAAATAACTGCATTGGCTGAGCAGTATTTTAATTGCAAAGTTAAACACTTCAGAATCGAGAAATGCCAAGTGTATACTTCCCTGCACAATTTCATCTTTGTTCCTTTGCACATCTATCTTATATAGGGATGAATTTCACCTAGATGTAGCTGCTGCGGTAGTGACAGTGGGAAAAGTGCTTATATGGGTTTTGACAATCTCCTCCTGGTAATGGACACAAACCGTCTGTGCTGATTTTGTTCAGTCTCTCAATAGTCCTTTTTATCATCCGTTACAGAAATGGATTTTACTCTTTCCTGAAGACTCTTGTAGAGCACAGCCACGACTTTATTTTCTGATTTGACATGCTATCTATGTTAGAAAAACAGTTAATGGCTGGGAGCTTATTCAGATTGACACAGAGAGGTATACTTGTTACAATTTCAAATCTAAGAATTTTACCTAATTTAGACACCTCAAACAGTGATGATAATATTTCCTTGAAAGTACTCATATGTCTGATTTTTTTTCAGCATTTTGCTTTTGTATTTCTTCTGTTCAGGATATGTTCAGTCTTGGGAAAAAGGTAGTAATGTGCTTTGGCCCACAGTATTACTGAGATCTATAGCTCCCCTGTGGATGCTGAGGTTCAGCTCTGGTAAGAATTACTTTAGACAATATTGTCAGGGTTTTTATCTTTTTTACCACTGTTTTCTTGAATGGTTGTCTACCCAGCAAAGCTGCTGTCTGCACAAGCAGCTGTCCGTGAGAGGTGCTGGCTCAAGGCGGTCTGCTCGCGGCTGCCTCGTTTGCACCCCTGCCCTTGCTCTCCTGCAGCTGAGCCAGCCGCCCTGCTTCCTTGGTTGGTTGTTTTATAAATCCTCAGACCAGCTCATCTCGGAAACGGATGAGCATCAATGCTGGTTTAAGAAAGGGAGCAGGAGCATGCAGGCTGAAGACAAAGGGATGCGAGACGTCAGCTTGCAACACTTCATGTTATCATGACTTTTAAAAGTGACTTGCAGATGTGAATCAGCAGTAGGCTATGTGGTGGCCAGATGCAAGTAACACGCACTCTGCCTAACACATACTGCACAGAAATACCCATGATACTAGTGACAATTTTTTAGACAAAAAGGTAGCATGGAAGCCTCCAAATACTTCCTGATTTACTGAAGTTATGACTGGTCTTTTGAAAAGACTTCAGAAAGACACATCTCTGATAGTTTATTTAGTTAATAAGAAACATTATCATAATTACCAGTTCCACACCAATAAAAGCACTTTATTGTAACATACATCTACATGGATGGAGATATAGACGGAGATACCATCTACAAGATATAGGATGCATTAACAGTATAGCTACTTCCCTATGTCCAGATGATGTGTCAGAGTACATGTAAAACTCTGATCAAAGGCATGGATATAACATGTTTGTTTCTTCAGATTCTCATTATAAAGTTAAAGAAAAATCGATATCAAACTCATGTATGGTTGGGAAAAGCTGTCCCAAAGATGATCGCTGGAGCTCTCGGAATAGCTGACTCTCTAAACGTACACTGCGCATAGTAGCAAGATGAATGCAGATTGTGAATGAGAAAGACTTTGATCAGAACACACTGCACATTTTGCACCACAAAGGATGAGAGAGAGAAAGACTAAATTTGCAAAATAATTGAGATTGTTGTCAAGAGAACTGACAGTTTCCAGGCTGATGATACTGTTGTTTCAGCATGAATTGCATTTGATCTAATTAACAAGGAAGGGCTAGAGCCAAACAAGGACAAATCTGAAAAACAGATTCCATTGTTAGCTATTAAGATTGGTCTCAGACATTGCCAAATGAAGTTCCTCCATTTTCTTTATTCAGAACTAAAGAACCAGACTTCTATCACAGAATTGCACCTGTGCTACAGCATTTACTTCATTTTTAAAGTCCAGAGAAAGAGAAGGTAAAAGGAAAGAAGAGGCGTGAGACATAGATTTCCAGTTGAATCCTTTTTATCTCTATTGAGAGCAAGGCAAAGCAATTTGTTGAAAAGATTCAAAGACATTTAGAAGTGTATGGTAGTTATTAGGCATGTTGAATAGCTGCTTTTGAAACTCTACAAAAAGTTTCCATTAAGGCGAGCAGTCTTGCAGGTTCACCATCTGAATCAGTGTGAACTGGAGGTGGGAGGAGAGCGACAGTAAATGTATTGAAGCCATTACATAGGTGTTAGCCTCTTCTTTTTCAATTACCAGCTGGGAAGGCTGCATCATAATATGTACATCTCTTTGGATATGAATTACGGCACTTTGTCTCCTTGGTTTCTATCAGGAGAGGATTAGCTGATGATGGAGAGACTGAAAGAGAGGGATCTGAAAAGATATTTTGAGTATTTGTTTGCTGCAGAGGTTCTGACTTTTTCAGAACAAAATCAAAAGAGTTTCCATTGTCTTCAGGCTCTGGAGAATCCAATTAACAAACACAAGCTCTTTTAAGGTCAAACTAAAACCTGCTTCTTGACATGATCATAATATATCTATATGGATATACTGGATGTGAAATATATATATGCTTATGAACCTGGCAGCAAAGCATATGTAATGTTAGCAAAAGGAGAGTATTTGAATATGGAGCAGCAAAGATTTAAACCTAGGAGCTTTATTTAATGAGTTTTTAGGAACATCTTCTGAACATGTTGAAAATGTTTAGGGACGAACTGAATTTTTTTTTTCCGCTAAAATAAATAATTATGAGGTACTTTCTCTGAGGCAGCTGTTAGTACTGTTTTGGTGAGTGTTAAGCTCAATGAGTTCCCTAGCATCAGTGAGTTGGAGGGTGGGAAAAGTGACTAGCGGTTGGATCCTGCAATCTGTGCTATCCTTTGCCTAGCTGTCTGGCACTTTCAGCCCTTTTTGCCCTGTTTTGAGGGATTAAAAATGGATTTCTCAGTGCCAGTCAACATGTACATATTTCACCCAAGGGTGGGAAAGCAAAACACATAGAAGAATGTACGAAACAATAGAAGACCTGTAAGAAACACTTAATGTTAAACAATAGAGGACTTATAAGAAACATTTAATGATATTTATGCCTGTTTTCACCTTGGCTTCTGTAAGTTTGGCAGACCAAACTTGTCTGCATGTTTTCAGTGAGAGTCACCCACCTGCCCCTTTCATGGAAGTGATGTTATACACCTGCCCTCTTCATCAACCTCAGCCCCATCCTGTGGGCTTTCTACCCCATTTGGGAGGTTGAGGAGTTTGAGCTGCAAGACCCAGGGCATCTGTCCTTTGCATCACAGTCTTTGCTTCTCTTCTCTGCCTTCTGCTAGGAGCTGATGAAAGCTCCTGGAGGCTGGAATATATCCAAGAAGGATATCCTAGGCATCCTTAGCAGGCAGCACACCTGGAGGCATTTGCCATTTACTAGCAGACAGCTTCTTCGTGTTTCCCTCAGAGCCCTTGCCGTTATTGTCTGCGCCGTTGGGTCCTGCTTCGAAGCCTTCTCCTTTCAAAGCCTTTTGCAATTTAGCTTTGTGTCTTTGGGCTGGATAGCATCTAGGTAAACTGAGGTGAATGTGATAATGCATAGGATTGGTCTAGTCACGTAATATTAGAAAGAAGAAACTCATCGGTAAAGGAGTGGCGATGCATAGGGCAGACATAAAAAGTGATATGTCTCTCAAATTAGTCGGGAAAGAACATGGTTACTGCAATCTTTTATTTCACTATTATTTGCAAGACTCACTTTGGGAAATGCATCTTTTTATATTTGAGGGATAAGTGAATAAATGTGCTTAAAAGGCACATCATATGGTAGTAAAAGTCATGCTCCATTTGGTAAATCCTATGTGGTTTATTTTTTCTTGTATTGCTTTCTCTCCCTATACACTAAAAAGTCTCTGTCATTTTTGGGGTTAGGGAAAACACAGCAGCTTTTCTGTTCTGTGCAGCCTAAAATGTCTGTACACCCTGGGACTGTGCTATAAAGCAAAATGTGAGGTAAGTGGCAATACACATTTAGGAGAAATCGGGGAGGGCATGGTATCGCATTTTTCTTCTATCCATTTGGATCTTCTCTACTCAGCTGTGGTAACATCAGAAAAATTTGTACAGCCTTTTTATAGCCCTGTAATCAATGCCTTTTATTTAATAAAAGCACTTCAGTAGGATATATTATTTCTGAGAAAACTTAAATAATGTTTTTGATACATTTAAAAATAAAAAAAACCTTAACATGTGCCTCTGTTAGAAATATTTCACGTAATACCAAAAAAACAAATCTGCAGTAGAACTGTGAGAGTAAGCCGTGTTGTAGATATATTACCAGTGTTCCTGCAGGCTGGGTGATTGTAATCTTTTATAGTAAATTAAAAAAAAATGAACTGCTCCAATAAATTCTGTGTTTTACAATGAACACACTCAACATATTAATCTTTTATACAGTCATTGTCCAGAAGAAATATACGTGGTATATCGTTAAGACACCCCTATAAGGCACTAGGGCAATATGCCTTCTATTTCAAATTAGGATAGCCAAGCAGTTTTATTCTTTAAGGCTGCTGTAAAACCTTATCTAAATGAAAGATATTAAATGGTGACGTTGCATAAAGGTGCGTTTCATTAAAATGTTACTGGAAGGGGATTCTGCTTTTTAACTCTTAGTGTATATACAAACATACAGACGAAGCCAGGGAATTTGTACTGGCACTGAAAAAGCCTTGCACATTAGTGCTTAATTGAAGGTAATTGGCCTGGCCATAGAAGTGTAGACCTCGATATTCCCAGATCATGACATATAAAGGTTAAGTATCACTTCCAGTAAAATCTTCTCGGAGAATTTAAAAGTTGCAAAACAAAGTTTGTAAGACATCTAATTTTCTTGCTGACTGCAATTTTGCTAATTTTTAATTTAAGGTTAAGCTGGTATCTAATTTTATTTATAACATATGTGACCCTACCAAAAATTACTATTAAAGCACTTACTTGATATTACTTTAATGACTGCATATATTTTAGCATTTTTTCTTTCCTAAATGGCTACTAAATTGTTAAAGCTATCTCAGCATAGCATAATTATTGTGAAATTGAACAGGACAGTGAGGATATTCTATGAAAAAGGAAAAAAATAGGGAAAAATATTTAATATTTCCATCTGCAAATTAGTCTGCTTATTGGATAAAGCAAATTTTGAAATAACTACTATTCAGGATCAGTAAACTAAGAAATTCCTAAATATTTTGCATTGCTACCTCACAGCTATATACCATAATTTAATGGAAATATTTGTATGATATAATTTATTTTGTGGGCTGCTGTAATAAATGCTGTGACTGAATGAACCCTCAGCTGGAGCTAGATTTATGCTGGATCCTGTAGGTAAGTATTGGAAAACTAACATTGCATCTTCCAGTCATAGGTTTGCCATAGGGACACATTGAGTTTTCTAGTGCTGTATGTGCTACCCAGATGTGCTATATATTAAGCTGTATCACATTTCTATTAGAAAACAAGATTTTTAGGTGTTTATGACTAAGCTGTAAAATTTGTTTCCGAGTGAAATGCCGAGACTTTCTTGTCAAATAAGTTTGTGTCTCCCATCTGGAGGCAGAACCGATGTGTGTTGTTATACTGTGCGCTGTTGGCGTTGCGGGCCTTAGCTGCACACACAACGTGAAAGATTGCATAGCTCTTCGTCTAATAGGGACGTATCTGCTACTTCAGAATAGTGCCATGCGCTGCCAAACCCTAAAGACAAGGACGAAACGGGCTGCGATTTTACAACCAGTTTGAACAGGTCCAAGTCCACGGTAGCGTTGAATATATCATCCTTCTGTCTCCTCTTCTGTCCTGCCAACCATGAATCTCCCTCCCCACACAACCTAGCCCTTGCGCTTGTGTGACCTTGGCGTGAGCCAGATTGGGGACTGACCTGGCTGAAAAAAGACAGAACAAGAAAAGGAAAAGAGAAAAGTAATCATGTCTCAACCACGTGAACGGGTATTTTCTCTCTGTAAGAGAGGGGCTGGAAACACGCGGCAAAGAAAGGAGAAGACCTTAAACCAGTTATAAAACTGTGTGCTCAGTTTTTTTTTCTTTGCCATAGCAAGGCCAAAAATTTCATTTCAAGGGAAATGGGGAAGGATTTGCTCCATTTTCCCAGTGGCATGTACTGTTCATCTTCAGTTTTCTCAGTGTTATGAGCTGCCAGAGGTCATTTATAGCCGCATGAATAATTAGAAAATGTTCTTATGCAGGTGGAAGTGTTCTCCGCTAACCACATTTGTCCTTTTAAAGTGGGAGGAAAAAGTGGAATGGAGAATGCAATTTTTCACAATACGCTGTTAATTACTCTAGCATCTGATATCTGAAAATTATCAAACCGAACACCCATTCTTATTGAGATCCGGTGAAACGAAAACTTCCCTGTTCTGCACATGCCTGTGGATGTTCCCATCATAAGAACTTTCTCAGAATTTACAGAATCATTTAATTATTACTTATATTCTGTTGAGGACTCATTTTCTTCCGGATCCTATATTGTTCTATGCATGGAGCAATTACTACTGCTGATTCCTGATGGAAATTCCCCCTGCAGGCCTGTATCTTCTGTGCTTTCTGAGAACGCAGAAAGCCAGTTTCCCTTCTTCTCTACTTGATTATGCCATTACTTTGGCGCACCCTCAGGTATTGCTTTACCCCCAGCATAATCAAAAAAGGTATCATCCTAGCTCTGAGTAGTTTCTGCCTCAATGACTCCAAAGGACTGATTTCACAAATATTCATTGTTGTGGCACTGAGGATTTTTAGCTGTATAGCTTTTTTTTTTCTTTTCCTTAAAGAAAAAGGGGCATGAAGGGCACGACTCCAGGAGTGAGATCCCTAAGACTTTTTCTCCATATACTGGAAAGATACTTGAGAGGTTTTATTGGTGATCTTTGTAGTCCTTTTGCACTACTGGAAATGTAAAAAAAAAAACAAAAAAAAACCTGCAGTGAAGCCGAGAATTTGACTGGGAAGTCTGGCCCTTACCTAGCAGATACTGCATCTTAGCTCTACCCTCAGAGACTTGAAAATGGTAATATTTTATGTGTGATACGGACAAAAATTAGATATTGACTAATAAAAATTTGTGATAACCTGCAGGAGAGGTGATTTTCCAATCTACTCCAGAGACATCAAAATTATGGTGTTGTCTTTTGCAAAGCTGTGATCAAGCATTTCTGTAATAAACCTTGTTTTCAGGCATTTGTAAGAGTGCTCAGATGAATAAGCATGGGCATTTTGGCTTAAGTCTGTCATGCTGTAGAAATATATCAGTGGATGTGAAGCCAATTTTCAAGTAGCTGAACAGGGATTTTTTTATTTTTATTTTTTAATGGGAAATGAGTTCAGAAATGCTTCAGGCAGATATTTTATTTCCAAAGGTAGGTTAATATGTTTAATAGGTTGGGGTAGTTTGAAATCCTGACCAGAGCTCCGACTATGTCAATGCCATCGTTGTCATTTATTCTTTTGCATGGCAAAAGCACGTAGCGGTCTCAGCCAGGTATCGGGATTCTTTTATATCAAGCCCTGAACTTCCATAATGAAAAGATACACCCTGCTGCAAAGAGTTTATGCTAAACTTAGTTTTTCAACTGATTGTGAATTCATGGATGCATTTTTTTTCAGGGCTGTAGGGGAGAATGCTGAACAGTTCGCGGGCAGATAAACCCCGAGGAAACACATACATGGACGACTCCTTAGTGTTCAACTCGCTGAGAACTTTCTCCTCTAAGGTCAAGTGAAACTCGCTTTCTGTCAGAAATTTGTGGTCTGTGCCGCTGTAAGGCAACATAAATTTTATAGGCCATGTCATTTAGCTGTCAAAATCTCTGACTCATGTAAATTTCTTCAATTTATGCCATTAGGAAGCAAATTGCATCTTTGCTTCTTCAAAATAAGATTATAGAATATTCCTTTCTGATGCAAAAAGTTGGGAGGGGGGTGAAGGGGGTTTGCGTATTCTCAGCTTTTTGCAGAGAGCACCCTCCATCCTGTATTCATCCCGTCTTGTGCAAAAATGGGTTTAATTGCATGTGGAGCAGTGCGTCCATCTTTAGCTAGTTCGGGTGGAAACCTAGCACTTGAGATGATAATTCCTCTGGACAGTGTTTATTCTTTGGATTCCCTGTTAAAGGCAAAGGTAATCCCTGGCAATGCGGGGCCTTCAGCTCTGCAGTGGTAGGTGGTGGCAGGGAGACACCGGTGGCCCTCAGAAGCCCTCACTGTCTGCGGATAGACTTCCTTCTCTCCAGCCCAGACGCGCCGTCTGCCTTTCTCCACCGAAGCACCGAGACACCAGGACCAACAGAGGCCAGAAGCTCCCGTGTTGATATAGGTCTAGTTCCAGCAAAGCAGCTGTACATACTACTTACTATACATACTGTGTATATTTATGCTGATTTACTGGGACTGACATGGGTCAACCTGCATGCTTAAGTGCTTTGCTGAATCAGAAATACAAACAATTTTCCGTTAGCGGAGCGGGGAACGTCTGGCTTTGTTCTAGCCACACTTAAACTTGTTTTTTGTTTTAAGTGTGCGACTAATAGCGAGGAATAACTTACATCTTTCGTGAAGTCAAGGCAGAGTGCTCATCTCCATTCAGACCTGATCAGGTCAAGCATGGATGATGGTGCAGGAGTATCAGCTCTCTTGGCTTTCTTGCCCTCTCCATGTGGTGCAAAGAATGGAGGGGATGAAGGAGGCTGAGAGTTACCTCTGACAAAGAGCAGCATAGTCACTATGCTTTCATGTATGCTTTATTCTGAAGTGCTCATTATAATAATTTCATTTGCTATATTACATTGGTAAAAACGATTCTGCTTTCTGAAGAAAAAAACCTGCAGTTCTATACATTAAGGATTGATTTGTATGAATTAAAATGAGCTAGAATGCACAATGTATTTACGGGTTTTTATATTTGTGTATCTTAAACACAGATATCTTTACGTAAAAAAAAACTTTTGCACTTAATTCTTTTGCAAAACTCTTAAAATCTATTTTATCCTTTTCTATTGTGAAACTCATTTCCTCCCTTTAATGACTCTTCACAAAAGTCCTCAGTGTTATAAACTTTAGTTTTAGCACAGTGTTTTTATGTAAAATATTGCTAGCATTTTCTTTGAATCAATAAGCAATTTTCATGCCAATAGATGGTAGAATTGATGTAATTTTTTTTGTAATTTACAAGTAAATTGTGTACTTTCTTAAAAAGTGGGACGAGTCATATTTTCACACTGATATAATAGTAGAAATCTTGCAACTGAATCTCCCAGTTTCTGCCCAAGCTCTGGCTGAAGCCAATGGGAAGCTCTAAGAGGTTGCTCTTCTGCCACAAATCATCAGGTCTGTGGATATCAGGGTGATATCCACTATGGAAGAAACTCTTTCAGATTCTCCCGAGAGACTGCTGCATAATTCAATTTATACAAATGCCTTTCTGTCAAGGATATATTTAACCCACCAAGCAGTTCGTCCTTAAATATTTGATCTATAGAATATTGCTAAGTTCCTCCTGTGTTACGTGTGAGATTTAATTTCTTTGAGTAAGATCTCAACTTTCCAGCATGCTGCAAAAGAAGCAATGTAGAGCTTGCCAGTAGGAACCGCTGCAGACAGGATGCCTTAAGTCTGGCCCATCACTTGGGGCACCTTCCATCCAGTTGTTGCTTGCTGCTCTAGACTAAATCCTCATGAATTTACTTCTTGAAAAAAATGAAGTTATTTGTTTTCAAATCTGCAAAGATCCTGTCATGATTAACTTGCTCTTTATTGGTCCATATATTCATGTATGCCTTTGTTGTGCATTGCTATATCCTGAGCGTTCAAGAAATGGAGATGCATAATGCAATAGCCACCCTGGTGCTGGGGTTGATTTAGGCTGCAATTCCATAGTCAACACAAGTCTGGACAACCCTACTTTGGCCTGGCTATTTATTCTCCCTATTTTTCCTGTGCGAGTTCTAGCACCTGTGCAGATATACGGTTGAAAATTAATCCAACAATTCAATATATAGAGCTGCAGCTCATGATTTGGTTATAGGAGTGCTAGTGCTAGCGTAAAGGAGGGAGCATGAACGCACGGTTCAGACTAGAGAGAGCTCAGATCTGTCAGCAGCAGCCAAGCCTTGCACCAATTTAAAGTGATTGCAGAACTGCAACCTTTTCGCTCCTTTTTTCAACCTGTGATACGCACCTTACCTATAAAGCTTTATGGATCAGTGAATGAAGTGTAGGGCACCACTGCAGGTGTGACTTGTGCTGTGAGGAGACATAAATAATTAACAAATGAAGCAGAGTCTGACACAGAAGCGCTGAGTGGCGCTGACCTAGAGCATCCTGAAATCTGCTCTCACCAGGGCAATTAGCAGCTGATTCAAAGGACAGATAAAGCAGGCAGGAGTCAATCAGGTGCAAGAAATGCCATGGCCACAGTCTTGTTTCTTCAGACCTGGATGCTGCTCCCGCTACAGGAAATGGGAACACTGTAGGAGCAAGGGTATTATCTTCTGCTTACAGTATTGAATGTTCACATATGTTTGCATGATATTCCTACAGATAGCTATTTTGGCTACTGCCTCTCTCAGATAAATTCTGATTTAGTAATTATGTTATACAGTGTTATTAGCTGAACATTTGACTAATTCTAAATAGCACCTCATTCCTCTACATTCTTACACCACTGAGAATTAAAAAGTTTAATGAGACTGTGGGAAGTGTGAAAAGAACTTTTTCCCTGGAGTATAGGAAAAAACAGGCCAAGTTGTTTCAAGAACTGACTTTAATTGCAGCGAACAGCACATGGCATAACTAGCTATCCATCATTTTGCCTTATGTTTGGCAGAATGTCAAGAATTCAAAGGCCATAGTGTAAAAAGAAGGCAAAATGATTAAATGAAAGGAGGATGCTGCACACGGCACCCCCATTGCAATTTGGTGTAGAAAGGGTTAAACATTTTACTTTGTACTGGTAACATGGCAGTACCATAAGGTCTAATCTCTATAAAGACAAGTGCTAGACTGTTCAAGACTATTGCATGGATTTTCCTACATCTTTGACTTCATCTTCCTTTACATTCATCTCACTTTCTTTTATCAGTGACAATCACCCCAGTATCCTCTAAATTGCCTCCTTTTCTGAACATCTTTTCGACATCTGTGGAGGAGCTCCTCTCTGAACTCATGCTAGCTGCTCTGCGGGCAGTAAACCTCTCTGGTTTGCCTGAATTTGCATCTTCTGACATGTTTCCAGGGCAGAATATTGCAGCAAGAGTTATGTGCCGGAGGTATCACTGCAGTGTTCTTTAGTGGTGACTAATAAGATCGCTGAGTCAAAGCGGGCAAGTTTGACAAATCTTTATTGTAAGAGCAGGTAAACTAACAAGCAGTAGAGGAAAGACCTAATGAAAGGCAGAGAGTGAGACAGCTATTTGTTTGTCTTGGGTTGCTAATGTACTTTCTCACAAACAGTGACAGGTTTTAATCAGAACATTTCAGGGTTAGTTACTTGTATAGCCACCATCTCCTCTCAGCCCGCTCTCACTGGGTATCACTGGGCTTTAGGACAACCCAACACTGTAAGCCTGATGGCTGAAGCTTACAGAGAAAGCAAAACTTCCACAATCCTCATCCTTTCTTCTCCCCTGCAAAAGCTCCTGAAGGGATGAGACCTTTGCTGACACCATGGAGGTTCTGCTAACCTCTGGTGGAGCACAAGGGCTGCAAATGTCAAGAACCATCATCCAGAACCAAAATACATTTACACTGCATGTGTTGGCATGTTTGGGAGGCATTCTGTATCAGAAAGGTTTGTGGCTGCAATATGTGCAGAGCTCTAGGTCAAGTTACTCTGCCTGAATGTGCCTGGCGGTCAGCGGTCATCCTAACTAGGCTACAAAAGTTGTGACCTAGCAAAGAGAGAAGATGGGAGGATTCTTAGTCTAAAGCTGTGCTTCAAGGTGTGTGAAAAAAAAGAATTGTTTAGCAGCCTCCTATGAGCTGAGAGCTGTGCTCAGTTCCCGTTGCTACATACAGCCTTCCAAAAGCCATAGGAGAATGTTTCCCAAAGCTGCTGCAGTGAGTTGGTCTTGCTGGAGCCAAGCACGAATCAGCAAGAAGTGGTGAGCGGGTGGCAGTGAAAGTCTGTCTAGCAGAAGGATGAAAGGTGCAGCAATGGGAGAAGTAGCTAGCAGAGAGGAGAGCAGCACAAGGCACAGCTTAGGGTAGTTAGCTGAGTGGTTAGCTAAATAGTAGCCATGGACACGTGGATAACCACACATGGATAACCATGGCTGCAGAAATGCAGAAGATATGAACTGGGAGGGAGCAGGTATATATTTGCCATGGTACCTTCTCTGAGATCATCTGTGACCAGGAGAAGAAGTTTTTTGTACCCGGTTTCAAGATATCCCTTAATGGGAGAAGACTGACAGGAAAGAGCTTTATAGTAACTTGAAAATAAGGCTAGCCATGTGAAAAATACAACTATGAGAGAAAAGTATCTCACAGTGGGAACAGCTTGGTTTCACAGATTGCATTTACATCTATGTCTCGCTGCCACCAAAAAATAACTGCTCAGGCAACGCACTGGGACAAGCTTCCTAAGAAGATCCACAACCAGGTGTTCAGGTGTCCCCAGCTCCACGAATGGCTCCTGTTGTGCAGGAAAAGCATTTATCTCACTTGTGAGAGACAAACGGTGAGTACGCTGAGCACAGGTTGAATTATGCTAAATTTACCTCATGAACAACCGGCAGATGGCATTTTCCTAAGAATATAGGAACCGTCCTCAGCAAAATGAAAGCAGACCCAGGTAAGTTTTGCCTGGACAGGACAGCTGCAAACACTACTGCTTCTGTTCATGCAGCCAGGGTAATGGCCTGGAGAATTAAACCAGAAGTAAAGCAAAGAAGTGGTTCCCAAGAATCTGTGTTCACAGAGGGAAGCTAAGTGAGTTGAAGAACTGTGGGTTGGGATGCTTGGGTTCTGCTAATTCGTACACAGTACTTCAGATCAGAAGAAGGGACTAAGCAGAGAAGTACTGGAAGCACACCCTGGGTTGTAGGTTGGTTCAGGCTGTTAACCAGGAGGGTGTTGAACAAGCCTATTGCAGAGAGTGGGTACAGAGCCAACAAGTAGCCTCCACGTACACTGACATCCAGGCCTGGACGTGCAAGAGATCATGACCCAGTTACAGCTGAAGATGCACTCTCTAAAGCTATTAGCTTCCAAACACTGTCTTCTAGGGCCACTTCAGAGGAGACGTGCCCAAGCGCTACACTCTTATAAGCCTGAGTAGGAGTTATCATTCCTCCTATGCCACCTACTTTGCAGCTGCCGATACTGCAAGAGAGTCTCAGTGGAGCTCTCCTCCCCTTGTGTCCCTCAAAAACTCCTGCCTGCAAAAGGCCTTTCCTGGGACCAAAGTGTTTCTCCTCCCAACTATCATCTGAATCGTCATCATATGCTTGCACATGGTGATTTTGTTCAAATAGTGACAGTTACTAGCCCGGGATGGGTAACACTGAACAAGCCTCCAAGACGTTCTGAAGCTTGTGTTTGGACAGCTGTCTCTGACGTGGGAGACAGTGCTGCCCATGCGGTGGCAAAGGAGCAGGTCTACCCCTGGTGCCTAGCATTTCCTGCTGGCCCACTCGGTGTAATTTGCCATTCTGGGCAAGTTCCTAATTCCTCCTTCCACTCGAGATGTTGGATCTACTCACTGAGCTGGGAACCTAAAACTCAGCTGCCTACAGATTTGGCCCATGTCCTATGTTCGATCCTGCCCTGAATCATTACAGTGCGTAGGATATTCACGTCTTTTTCTTTCTTGCCAATACTATGGAAATATTTTCTTCAGTGTAGCCATGCATCCAAACAGTTAATAAGGCTCACCAGACTTAGTGTTTTAAACACTGGCAGCTGGGGCATCTTCAGTCTTCTTTTCTGAGTTATGCTATTTTCACTGTTCTTTGGAATATTTGGTGCCTTCTAGTACTGAAGTTTACACCTAAATTACCTTCTACATGTAGCTTTAAAACCACCTTCAATTTAAATGATCCAAAAGTTAGCAGTTTTCCATAAGCCTCTGGCTTTTCTGTGCAGAAGAATATACAAAGAACCTTGGCAAATAATTAAACATTCTAATTTGAGATAATCTTTGATTAATGAAGATGCTGCTTTAGAACGCTCTTCTCTGGCTCTAATAATTGATCTCTAATTGTCCCATCTAAAGGTTATATATTGCCTTTCCTCAAGACTGTGTCCTCCTAATGCCTTTTAACTTGGATCCAGCTATTAGCAATGTTCATTAATTCCTCTTGAAAATGCTGTGAACTTTCCAGATTGAAATAGTGCTTTATAAAACCAAGTTTAGTTTTGTACTAGTTTTGATTCTCTTGAGAAAACCAAACCAAGGGATGTCACAACTATGATGTGTAAATTATTCAATTCTAAATTATTTTAGAATTATGTATAAGCTATTTGAGGGTGTTGGACAGAGGAGGTGTAGGAGGATAACTTAATTAAAAATAATGTCAGAAGCGCTTTTTGTTCCTTTACAGTAAGTAAACAGGTGATGGATTTGCAATTAAGTATGTGATGTCTAAGTGGTAAATGCATTTATGCAGAAATTGGATAACTATAGAATTTAGGGCCTGGTAAAATGTTTGTGATAACAGAAAGACTCCAGTTTATTTTAGAGGTATTTTACTGGAACCTCTAACAATCTGGGATAGCTTAGCATATTTACTTAATTATTCATCTAATTGAGAGATGATGTTTCTTCATATCATAAGTTGCTACCTCATTTCTGGAATAGGCTGTATTTAATCTTATTCTACTTTAGAAAGACAAACCCTTTTAACCTGTTGTTTGACAGACTACTGAGCTGCCTTTTATTAGCTTAAAGAAAATTGGCCAAACTTTTGGGGGCTTGCTACTAGATATTGAATTATCTGCCCCATATTTTGGCGTGTTTGACCACAGCATTACAGTGCAAAAGGCTTGTAATTACCCAACACATTTTCTGCATAGTTTGATAATAAAAAATGCATAAGGTACTTGCATAATCGTAGATTTTTACAAATGCATCTAATTAATACATTTTGAAAATGCTTTTACTTCCTTGCTCCTGAATTTTTCAGCCCAATTTCATTAAAGCAAAATACTTATTCATGTGCCACTTTGCCCAATTTTGGCTTAATTGTTTCCAGTCTGCACTGCCTGGCTGTCTGGAGATGTTTATTACTGGGTAAATGTATTCTGGAAGGAGAGAGCCTGGCTAAATTGCTGGAAAGAAAAATTCTACAATCTGACCTTATCAAGACAGGATCCAGAAGGTTCTTATTTTTCATTTTGACTGGGGACTGTTAGCAAGGGAAAAACAATCCAGAGAAGTTAACTAAAGTCTATCACAACATTCATTGGAGCTAGAGAAAAAAAAAAAAGATAAAAAAACACTGTCAAATGTTTATAATCCATTCTGCAGAACTGAAGAAAAAATGTTACATATTCTGTAATGACACAAAGCTATTTTCTTGTGGCTTTGGAAAATACAATTCTATTCCACACAACTGCACTTGGTATTTAGGAAACCTTTTAATCTACTTTAAGTATATGATAACACAGAACGAGAGTACAGCATCCAAGTATTCAATAACACATTTTGAGTGATCTTCAGCAACTCTCCTGAGCATTTATGGCTTGCTAGAGGGAAATGCACTTTTCAAAGATCATGTGCAGTCCCTATGGAGACCTGTAACCTTCGTCAGAGCAATTCGCCGCAGACTGATAGGTCTGATCACAGCACAAGCGAGGCAGTCGGGTTAAAACGCTCTGGAAATGCCTGCGAGAATACTAATGGGGCCCCGCGCCTGCTGAGTCACTGCCGGCAACCTCGGGGTCGAGCGAAGGGTTATCTGAGGATTATAAATATTGGTAGGGAGTCAGATATTGGCAAAGCTTCGTCGAGACTTTGGCCGGTTTGTGGCCTAATTTGCTGCATAATCAGTTTATTAGTGAATCAAAGCAAGATTAAATCTTCAGTCCAGCGATGGCTGATCGGTTCAAAATTGAGGATGAAGAGAGAGGAAAGGAGCGCGTGGGTATTAAAAGGCCTGCGCCAAGGGACTCAGGAATGTGTATTAATTCTTCTAGAAAGATATTAATGCTTATCTGCCATTCGCAGTGAATTTGCTCGGTTTGCTAATAAAGGGCAAGGTTTGCTCTTCCCTGCTGTTCCCGGACAAAGCGGTCCGGCACCGGGGACCGGGGAAGGGAGGAGGCAGCCGGGCTGCGGCTAATGCCGACCCAACTTTGTCTTTGCAGATTTCTGCAGCGTGATTTAATAGGGGAACTTGCTGCGGGTTGTCTTGTGCTCTTCAGCACGAGAGCACCGTTCGGGAATTTTGGCTGTGTTGCAATGAGCTACTGTTTGAGTTTGCGCTGTTAAACCCCATCCGACAGAAACCTGGGGAATGAGTTTCGTATTACAAAGCACGGATGAATATATCCCCTTCCTAAGCCACTGCCTCTTTCTTATGTCCTCCCCCGGGTGCTAGGCGCCGCTTTGCTGGCTGCCACGATCCTCTGTGTACTATTGCTTCCTTTACCTAAGGCCATTCAGAATATCAGCACGCGACTTAAATCAGGCATCGTCCAGTCATTGCAATTTCGGCTCTCCCAGGGTCCGGAGCTGCTTGGGGCTCCTGGTTAATCAGTGCCGTACTTTGTGTGGCCTTTTCTTCCTGATAAAACAGACGTGTGGTACAGCTCGGCTTGTTATTTTCTGACCTGTCTTTTCTTCCTTCTTCCCCTCCCCGAGTCTTACTCCAGATGGTAACTGCTGCAAGAGCTTAAAAATAAAAATGAAAGTGTGAAGTACATTCACTTTTATGGAGCTGCAAATAGGGGGCAGAGGAGGAGGGAAAACTCGCCGATATCGTTTGTCTAGCTCAGTTAAATTAATGTCTGCAGCTATTAGTCGGCTCGCAATGGTATGAAGTGCATCATAAAAGACATGGTACACAAATATTTAAAAAAAGGAAAGCTCTTGTATGCTGGGGTGGCTCTTAGGAGGTCCCTGGTTACTAACCCATCGAAGCTGGCCCGTAGCTCATTTCTGGCTTCCCCTTTTTCAGAAGCTCTTTGAGCACAGGCAGGAAATGAGCTACGAGCAGGTGAACGATTCTGCAACTGTCCTGACACACAGCTGGTCATTGGGTGGGTGAGGATCTCTAGATTAAATAGTGGCAGAGCTGGGTATATCTGTTATGCAAACACCTCTGTCTGTCTTTGAGGTGGCCTTGGGAAAAGGGAATTTGGGATAACTACCACCAATCCACCCCCAAAGCACGCAGTTATTTTCAAGGAAGTTATGCAAAACATAGCAAGTAGCTGACATAGGAAGAGTGGGTGTTGGGTACCCCATTTTGCTTTCAATTTCTCAAATACCCACTTTGGTGTTATGCTACTGCTACTCAGGGAATGGCTGAAGAGAAGCTTCATCCTGTCCCAGGGCTCTACCAAAATGTCTCGGAATGACTGGATTCCAGTGTCCAAAGCAAACATTAGCAGAAAACTATGATTTAGCATTAAAAAAATGAATCCCAGCATTTCCTAACCGACTCAGGCTGGCAGACTTTCACAGGAACCGGCCTGGTCTTGTAGTATCATGGACAAGTAACTCTTAATAAGAGCTGATGGGGATGGAAGAAAGGGCAAAGAATCTGTACGGATTGCATCGCAGTTTAGGAGTCCCCTACAAGTTTGCCAGCCCATTATTTCCCCCCCTTTTTCCAGCCAGCCCTGCAACTGCCTTGCCAATACCAGCCAGGCTAGCGACCAGCAGCTGCAGTCTGCAGCTGAGAACTTCTGGCTGTGATAGCAGTATTTTTCTGTGTTTTGGATGGGATTTTTACACACTTGACTTATCCCTGCAGCCCTGGGTAAGCCGGGGCTGGTGGTCACAAACACTCGTGTCTGAGATCCTGAGGATCTGCCACCACAGATGATCACCCCAAGCCTCCAGAGCTGTTTCCTTCTGTCAGGTCCCTTTAGGTGCTCAGACATAAAAGAAGTGATTCACTTTTCCAGTGAAAGATCTAGAAGGAATATCTGCTTAATAACAGCTGCTTCCTTCTCTTCAGCTTCTCTTACCAGCATGGTTTTAGTGAACTGTTCACCAAGATTGCTGCACATGCCACTATTTTCATCCTGCTGTCTGACAGTGCTTTGAGAAGCTCTGATTTGCAAAAGCAAAATACAGCTCTTCTGTGGTCTTTTACCACAGAAATTCACCGCTCTCTGGAAGGAAAGTCTGTGTAAACCAACCTAAAATGCATATGGAACACACAGAATATATAAATAAGAAAAGTGATGGATTCATATAATTTTTTCTTGTCTTCAAAACTGGAAGCTATGCTTAGCCAAAGTGTATGTAGCTAAAGAGAGGAATAAAATATGGTAGTTATTATGATAGACAGAAAATTCATCTGGATAATCTAATATTTCATTATTATTTCAGACTTTATGAAAAGTCATACTGAGGCTGATAATTAGGGTATTCAGTCAATAAAATATGCAACCTATATTTGACCAGAGGAGGAAAAAAAAAAGGCCCTATCGTTTGTGAAACATTAAACTAAATAACAGTGATAAGCCATTCCTTATAGCAAGACGTTTTTAAAATATATGTATATGTGCATTCCATCTGGAAGTGTGGACGGAGGGCATCAGAAAGACAGCAATCTTTTATTAGTAGCAGCTAACTTTGAGAGACACATGGAAGTTTCATCTATACAAAAATGTGCTATTGCTGTCACAGATACCATGGAGTTATCAAAAACTACATATAAGAGCCAGGGGGGTTTACTGTTCTTGTTTTGCCTTTCTTGGAAATCATTTGACCCTGAGTCCCCTATTGTCCCACTCTTGGTATTTCTAGTGTTAGTGCAGTGGTGGAATATTTCTCTCTACATGTTATTGCAGAAAAGGAAATAATTTCTTATTTCTATTCATTTTTTTCATAAATACTCTACTTTAAAAATAGATCTTAAAGGACAAATACTGTGTTTAAAGACTCAGAAAGAAATGCAAATGAACACTGATGTAGAGCATGAAGAAAAACAAGATTAGGAGCAGGTCACATAATGGGGGAAAATACATTTGTATCTAAGGGGATGTGCCTAGCAGTCTGATTAAAAAGAAATTATGGGAAATGTGCATCAGACAAGCAAGAAGATTTTAGAAGCTCACTTTGGCCACCCAAAAGGCAACCAATAATTTAAAAGGAGCTACTGCACACTGCTCTGTAAATCAAAACCTGGATCATAACTGTAGAGAGAAGACAGGCAGCTTTACATGGGGAAAACCAGAGTGACATTAAATGGATTGAGAGACTGGGACCATTTTTTCAGTCTGAACCAGACCTAACATTAGAAGCAGACAACCAGAGTGATGTAAAGAGGCAAAACACACATCTTCACTTCCAACCCTTCAAGCAGGAGCACGTAGCTCTTTAAGGTCTGGAAGGGAGGAGGAAGAGGTAAGCGAGAGCAGGTGTAGGCCATCCTGATCAAGTGGGATTTAAATGTGCCTTGCGGTAGAAAGCAAATTTTTCAGGCAGAGCACAGAAGGCTTGGGGATGGGAGGAGGAAGAAAGCAAGAGCAAGCACCAGGTAGGTATAGCAAGCTCAGCAGAGAGGAGACCAAAGGTTTTAAGCTGTTGGTTACCAAGTCTTATTCTTAGGCCTGAGGTGAAGTGCATCATGCCATCATCAGGTAAAATGTGCAGGTTGCGTGCTTTGAAAACAGTTGTGGGCCTTGCTTTGTAACTATAGACAATTTTAGTTTTTCTAAGCAGCTGGGCACAGGCCTGAGCTCTGTGCCCCAGGTGTGGTTGTGTGCTGTTTGGACACATCCCTGCCTTGCTCTTTCTTTTCTGGGGGTAGAAGCTGCAGTGTTTTCCTGTCTTCTGGGCCATCTTGTCCTTGCTAAGACCTGCCTTTTACGGTTAAAGAGAATCTTTCATCGTTTGCTAGATCGCTTTACCCTCTTGACAGCAAGAACACTTTGGGATAGCAGTGTCAAAACAAGGTTTGCTGACCTGATGAGCTGCACGTCCTCGCAGCCCATTGAGCATGGGATGGATTTGCTACAGGGCGTGCTTGGTTATTTTTGTCATCTGTTTGGAGAAGGAAGTATGTGTTTTGTCGGGGTGACAAACAAATTCAGTATGAGTTTTAGCAGTGTTCCTCTGGCGCAGATCTCATGGTATCCCTCCATATGGGGACACGGTTGTTGTTACCAGGGCTTGGATAGGCTCTGGTGAGCCTGGGACAGCGGTGGCAAATGGCAGGAGGAGAAAGCAAACAGTTAAGAAGAGAGAAGAGATGAAGCTGTGTCATAGCACACTCACAGCCTGGTCTTGTGGTACTTGGTTTAGCGCTGTTAAGCACCTCAGACTGATTTTTGGAAAGCTGCTTGTTTGAGAAATGTGCTTTCCTTTACGACCTCTTAATTCTCTCTCCCCCACGCATTCCTTGTACAACCCTGAGTTACCTAGGCGTGCTGAGCTGCTCTTCGCACAAAGCTGCAAACCTTTATTTATTATCTTATTTATTTTTTATTTACATATTCTATTCCTTTCTTGAACTGTCAAATGTCACTGCTTTCCAGGTGCTCTCCTGGCTGCTCCTGGAAGATGGTCATGGTGGGGCTGGTGCTGCTGGGGTTTCTGCCTTCTCCTTGGGCTGTCCCATGTGCATTGGCTTTGTCATGTCTGGTGGTGCCTTCCTCCTGCTCTCTGCTTGCTTAGCACCATCACAGGGGAAAAAAGACTATTAGATTAGTTCTGCAGCTAAAAAAGTCGCCTGTAAGACATGGTGGCTTATTTTGAGCATTGGCTTCAAGGGCAAAGGTTTTGTCTTTTTATCTTTCAACCCCTCCAAAGAGGAGAGAAGAATAGCTGGGAAGAAGGGGTCAGAATTCCTACTGTTGTGCAAAGGCACAAAAAGATAGTCTGCCTTTGCCAACACAGCTGCTCTTCTGCTGTTGTTGACAATCAAGGACAAAACTCAAGATGCTTTTGGAAAAGAAAATGCAGTGGGAAAATCTATGCTTTAGTATTCTTGTGTTTTTCTTTCCAAGGGCGCACTGAAATGTAACATTGTGTTTCAGTTAGATTTTAACATGAGCAGAGAACCAAAAAAGAAATAAGTACCTTTTCTGAGTGAATCTGATGTTGGCTCCTACTTGCATTAGTTGAGGCACTTAGAAGTGCCTCAACCTCTCACTCTTCCTTCTTGGCCTGAATTCCTGGTGGTACAATGTCTCCTGAGCAGCGGTCCAGGCTTCCTGTTGGGGAAGCAAACAAGACAGGGAAATCCAAAACATCATTTTGCAGTGCAAAACAAGGTATGAGTACCTCATGAACTGGGGAATAGAGATTAATATTGAGTCAAAACAGAACTCATCACTTTTATTCCTAGCAATGAAAATGAAATGTTTCAGTTCAGCAGTGCCAAATATTTTGGTGCTTACTTAAAATAGAAATCTAGTTTTTAAACAAGCATTACTGCAGGATTCTTTGCATGCAGAGAACCGTACTGGGAACATGGGTTAACAATTTTAATTTAGGGTTACCACTTGGACCTCTTTGCCCATTTATCTTCCCTTGTTGTAGTATTTTTCTGACACTTCAGAGGCTGAATAGAGACAAAAATGAAATTATTTTTATTGCTTTCAGACAACTATGTGCTGTGTGTGTAGGAATGGATCTAGCTCAGAGGCACATGGAGGGGATGGAGCAGACAAAGAATGCATGGGTGGTATGAGATAATGTTTATGGGAGAGTGAAGGGGAGTATAGACTCTATTCTTCTATAACTTCAACTCTAAATCCTCTATTTCCCATGCTGGTAAATCCATGCTTCATGTAAATATGAGTTGCTCCATCTGCTGTGTTGCTAATGTTGCTGACTTCTAGCTGCTATGATATTGATCTGTTTCCTCACTTTTTCTCCCTATTTTTTTATTTTTATTTTTTATTCCCTCTGATTTGCCTTGCCTTGCTGCTGTGTCTAATTCCTATCCCCTTGTTAATAGCCAGTGAGAGATATTTACCTTGGGGGACCTACTAGGTTGCTGCTGATCACAAGAGCTCTGCAGAGCCGGGCCCAGTGTGTCTATCGATGTTTCCACCCCTTTCCCTTCATGCCAAGCCTAGAGAGGTTGGTTCAAAACCATTTTCGCTAGAACTGACCGTGGGTCCCGTTCCAGTGCCTCTGTAGGAGAAAGATGCGTTCCTAATTTAATTAGAGCATTTAGTTAGTCTGCGGTGACAAAGGAAAAATTAATAATAAACGTGGCTTTTGGTTAACAGGGGTCACATGTCGAGCCGCTGCGCGGGTCAGAGTCTAAGAGCAAACACGTGACCGTCGCTGTTTCTTAACTCTACGCTGGGCATTTGCGCAAGCATTTCCTTGTCCTCTGGAGCCGCTGCCAACTGCAGGGTAACGTGGTTTCGCCCCGGAGGGGCAAGATGAGTTTTACATGTAAAATTACTTTTAACACTGAATCACTTCTTGACGCTAAGGTCAACGGGCACCTAAATTGCTCTAAGTAACGGCGTTTATTACGGTTCTGCGCTGTCATGTTCCCCTGCCGCAGCCGTGACGCTCTGCTGTGTCACTCGCTTAATTATACGGTTGTGTGTTTGCCGCTGTGTCTGTTGTGTTGGGCAGGCTATGAACATTGAGAGTTCCTTCTCTCCCTACGGTTCTGCAATTTAAACAAATTCACCGAAGTGTGTTTAACCTGAAGTAAATTTAGAGTGAGTGTTGCTCTGGGCTGTGCGGTTTGTTTTTTGTTGTTTTTTTTGCTTTGTTTTTAGAACTTCCTTCTGCAAAATGGCTTTCACAAAAGCGATTTTACTGGTGTAAAGACGGGGAGGTGAAGGAGCCCTTGCGCTGTGTGCAGTTCTGTCGGTTCTCCGTGTTTGTTTGTTAAAGCGGTTCCAATCCAGCGGCGCTACTGGTGCTTCAGGGGGTGTGTTTTGACAGCCCAGCCCTCGGCAGCGAGCGGGCGCATCCAGGCGTGTGCACCCCCCTCCGTTCTCCTAAAGCTCAGTTGAGCGGACACCTGAAAATGTCAAAGGTCTGCGGGCTGAGCAGCGTTTAGCAACCTGGTAAACAGCTATTGGAGGGCAGAAAGGGCAGGACCTGTTATTTTCATGCTCAAAATTTTTTTTTTTTTGAAGATAATGATACAGCTTTTAAGCAGAGATGCATTGTATGCCTGTGTCGGCACTGTGTTGGGTAGAAGGACTGTGAGTAAAATCTTGGGTTACTTAAGGAAAATGCTTAAAAGGGGCTGAGAGCTATTTACAGTGGTTTTATTTCTTTTTTTTAATAAAGACATCATGATACAATTCTAGGCAGAGAGCAGATCTATAAGAGCATCATAAGTGGATCTAAAAATAGTTCAGATAATCATTCTTATAATTAAACCTAATGGACCTTTCTGTGTAAGTTTGATAAGATGGCTTGTTAATAGTCACACAATTTTTTTTTTCCTATTTAGTCAGTAAATTATGCATAAAGGACAAAACAGGAATAGCTGGCCAGGCATTTGTGTCACTTGTGTCTGGCTATTTCTCATCCGTTGTCTTTCAGGGTTTTAAAATGGGAGGTGAAATAGTCAGGCTGATATTTGTGCTGATAAAATATATATATATAATGATGGCTGTTTCCCGGCCTGTTTTATTCTGGTTGTGTGTGCTGTTCTTGAAAACGTGAGGTTGCCTGCAGTTGTGGGCGAGCTCTTTGCACCAAATTGGAGGAGGAAGGAAACGGGGAGCAGGTGAGAGGAGAGCAGTGGAGGGCTGAGAGCAGCCACAGGGTGAGGGGAGCAGTAGCAGAAAAGCAACACACAGTAGAGACGAATAATCCTGGAGTAGGGAATGCAGTGAAGATGTCACAAGGGTAAAGGAAGCATATTAAAAAAAAAAAAAGCTGACTTCACGCTATCTGTATCTTTAAAGCCAAACAGCATCAGGAAATTTCAGGGAAAGGAAGCAAACAGCTGAATGCTTTTTAAATTTTTTTCTCTCCAGAGGAGGAGGTGGAGGCAAGGTGTTTCTCTTAAAATATTGATTACTTTTACTGAGCTGTATGGAAAAAATCCTGATAAGAAACAATGTTTATCAGGGTGGGAAGAACATTTGGTGTTGATGGGTCTGAATTTTAACTTGACGAGGATACAGAATATGCTTAGCAGTTAAATGAAGATAATTGGGTGAAATAAAGTTGTTCTGTTCTCATACAGATGTATTTTCTCTGCATGTAGAAATTAACAAATGACTCATAAATTATTGTGAAATAATTGCATGGGACTTCATTCTGTAGCAATTAGAAAAATGCCATCATGTCAGCCATAAAGGTTAAAAAAAAAAAATCTGTTTTTTCATCTGTATGAAGCCTAATTCTCATTCTAAGGACAAAAGTACTTTCTTATTCTGGCCTCAGAAATGGATCTCTGGGATTTCATTCCTCAATAGGATTTTGATTGATTTTATTTTAGTAGTTTTATCTTATTTCATAATGTTTGTATTAAATCAGATACCTCTGAGCACTTAATCATTTTTAGCTTCTAGATCTTTGTATTTAATATTATATTTGCTGTCAAAATGTAATATAAATAAGAATCATAATAAAGGAAAGTCATTGATCAGATGGAGCAAAATACAGCAACAACAAGGAACCAAAAGCCTGATCCAGAAATCTGTGTGTAATAAAGAGACACCTACTGACTTCCGTGGGTTTTGGGTCAGGCCTCAAATGGAAACAAAAACCATCTATGCTTGCCAGACGGGTCAGCCGATGACCTGGAATATGATAGTCATTAATCCAGTATAATAACTCTGTCCTTACTGAAAAATGGGAAATAGTAAGTCAAATGGTAGGATGCTGCACTGTGTTCATATGATGTAAAGTGAAGAACTCGCAGCCCAAATGAGAGGGATCCAGCATGCGCCAAAGCATCCTTCAAGCACCTTCTTGTCATAAATTGCAGGGAAATTAGCTGGCATTGCCTGCGTTGGCCTCTGGGGCTAACTGGCGAAGCTGTAAGAGGGTCCTGGACCTTTCTTGTAGGCTGTAGCCAGTGAAGGATGTGGGGGATGGCAATGCTGATGCTGCAGAGCCTGCATCGTAGGGACCAGATGCCTGGGGTGGAGTGCAGAGCCCAGGCCAGCTGATGACTGGGGAGACCTGATTTCCAATCCTTTGTCCAAGGATAGTTTCCATAGTTTATATTAAATAGTCATTAGATAAAATACAGGAACAGAATATCTGATATGCCTTCATTAATGCCTATTGGATTGGGCTTTCTGTGCTAGTGTTGTAAAACAAAGAAGGAAGCACATGGAAACGAGGTAGTTGTAACTTCCAGGTGCTGATTCCAAGATTGCTTGAAAATAAGCTCTGGCATACTGGCTAAACCCATGGGTCCCTAGAATGTGTAATTTGGATGAGTGAAACCTGCGTTACCTTACAGTGTCTTTAGAATACAGCGAGGTGCCAGTATTATTGGTGTGTAGTGTCTACGGACCTAGCCTGCTTTTCTAGATCTATTGGAGGAAAATGGAGGTCTCTAAGCCCTCTTCCTTGATAACTGTCTAATGGGTCCAGAAGGTTAATGCTCTCTGACCTGCATGAAGGTGGTGCAGATGTTGTTACCATGGCCCCAGAAGAGGAGCTGACAGAGGTGGAGTCTTTGGACCTGCCCCTCAGCTGTGGAAGAGCAGAAAAGCCATTCCCCAGGGAATTGGCAGCCTTGTTATAGTGGCAGCAAGGCTTGTCAGAGGTGGCAACCTCCCAGGAGGTGACTGGCTGGATAAACAGATTCCTGTTGGCTGAGCTAGTTCTCCAGTGTCATCCTGTTTGTCTAATTGTAGCCACCTACCTCCTAGAAACCTTGAAAAAAGTCCAAGACCCAAGGTGTTCAAATATCTACCTTTTTTGCCTTCTTCCTTTCCTTTTTGAAGAGGTGGTGGGGATGGCTGATTCAGTGACAATGAGGAGATGCGAACAACCCACCTGGAGCCAGCAATGCAGCAGGACATCTCTAACACCTCTGGGAGAAGCTGAACATCAGCTAAATGGAACCTGCTGGCTAAAAGAGATCTCCTGGCATGTTATTGTCACTGGGTGTGCTGGTGGGAGAGGAGGAATTGCTGCTTAGAGCTGGGGTTGGAGGGAGCACTGTGATCATAAACTAAATGTTAGCAAATTGGACCAGGTAATAACTAGCATCATGCTGGCCATTTGGCCAAAGCATATACAAGTTTGTGTTAATTAGCACCGATAAGGCTGTGATATTTAGGGGGTTATAGTTAAGCGCTGGCTGTTGTCCTTCCTGTATGTGTAAATGAAGCTCTTATTTGTGCCAACTCCTAGCAAACATCAATATTTGAGGGGGGAATAAAAGTAATCTACACTTATGTATTTGACCCATCTGCTTTTATTTCTTGTTATTGTGGATTTAATCTTTAAAAAAATCTATAATTTGTAACATAACTGCATGCTGACTATTGGAACCCATTTTCTACCCCAATCTAATCTAGGTTAAGTGACAATGAATGTGTTCCTCAGCTTGCTATAACCCATATAATCATCTGTTGTTCTCCCCACAGCTTGTTTCAGGATAATTATCTGTAGTAAGCTATTGGTTTTAAGAAAAGAGAGCTACTGGTTTTAACAAAAAAGTGTCTACTGAGAGATGGCTTTCTGCTTAGAAAAGAGGGAAATGCTTTATTCTCTTGTGGCTATAGATTCCATGTTGTACGCTCATCTCTTATTTCTGTCTATCCTCCTAAGTTTCTGTTTCTCTTGTACTTATTTTATCTCAAGTTGTACGGAACAGGATAGTCAATTCAGTGCAACACCACATTTTTTTAATGTTTATTTAGCTCTGTTCCTTGCTAGCTGAATGAATATAATGGAACTATACAGGCAAGAAGAAGAAAAAATAGCCAGGATTCATTTTTAACATCCCAAAGTGTTTTGGTGCAAAGGTATAGAATATTGCATAGTCTGTCTAGTTTCCTGAATTAGGGAAAACACCGAGCACCCAAATGAGCCTTCCAGCTGCTGTCTGCAACAGTATGCAGCAGGGGAGCATTGCAAAATTTTGCTTAGAGTACAGAGTGCAAGTTGTAAATCTTCTTTGCCAATAGATATGTAAAGCCACCTGCACCACCGCTATCTTGAACACAGTGGTGTCTCCAAACATTACAGCTATAGAAATATATCTTTTTATAAAGATCAATGAGCTTGTAGATTTTGCAGTTGCAGTTTTAGATATTCTTTAGAAAATAGTCTGTCACATCTGCAGCTTGACTTGTGCTTCTCCCCTTTCCCAAGACAAATGGAGCTAAACACCAGGATATTTGGTATGTGGTGTAGCTAGAATGAAATATTATTTCAAGGTCCTGGTCTCGAAAGGCATGTTTCTAATCATGGCTCTGTCCGCCAGCGGTGCCCTCCCTGCTCTGCCCCTTGTACACAAGCATGGATATACCCAAACACCCGCTCCTGTTTGGTGAGGAAGGAAAAGCTGGAAGAGTTTGAACATTGCACAGCCTGGAAAACACCTTCAGCGAGTCTGTGTGCCCGTTCTCCTTAGGAGCACGGATTGCAGGAACAAGCCTCTGGCTCACATCCCGAAATTGTGAACGACACTCCAGTGTTTGTAACTGCTGTTGGTGTGGTGGTAGAGCTCGGGATCTGCTGATATAGCTTAAAAAGGGAGCAGCGTTGTATCTATGGGGGGAAAAATGCCTTTGGGGGTTACAGCAATATGTTGCCTTGGAAATATTTGAATTGATCAGTTTTACTCTTACCACTCTATTCAAATACTTCACTTTTAAGAAGCTTTAAATTAAATAAGTTTGTCTTGAATGATGCAGCTTTAGTGGCTGCTTATCAGCCACTAGCAAATACGCATAAGGTAGAATTTAAACTGTGGCACTTCTCATTTTAAGGTGCAATTGGATGACCTGAAAATGGATCCATCTTCCCCTGTGTTACCAGCAACCATTTTGGAGCGAACTGCCTCGCAGCTCGGATGCAGCCCAGCCGACGAGAAACTCGCCTTTCACTTAGATGAAGAAGATGAGTTAAAGCACCTTCGCGAATGTTTCTACATCCCCAAAGTCAAGGATCTGCCTCCAAGTGAGAGTTATAATTATGGGGGGGGGGGGGGGGTTGCATCTTCTGCATGTGTTTATCACAAATCTTTGGAAATCACTGTCACTTATGAGATAATTGAGCAATTGCAGTCATATCGGAGCACAGCATGTCCCTGGTGTTGCTAAATCAATCCGTCAACTTATTCTAGTACCGAAAGCTTCATGCTCTCATTCCCATCCTGAATAAAATGCGAGGATGCAGTACTTTACATGGTGCTTATGCTGTCAGTCAGCTGCTTTGAACAATATAGTGACTGATTGAAAATTATAGGCAAAAGCATTTCTATCTAATGGCTCAAAACTGCAGTGTCGCTCAGAACTTTCAGTTTGGAGCAGTTGCTGCTTCAGTATAATATAGTTTGGTATTATCTATCTAGTTACAATTATTTTAGTTAATGAAAGAGACGGCAGATATATTGTATTAACATTTATGTCTTATTGCTGGTAGTAGAGATGACTTTCTTCCTGAGGCCTAGGACTTTCTTCCTGAGGACTATGCTTTAGAACAAATAATTGATCTGAGCAAATAATTCATAATGAAACAGTTATTTGAAGATTTTTTCTTTTCCCCCTACTTCTCTCATGAATTGCCTATGAATAGATAACCACACTTGACTTAAATGTAGTTTTGCAAAAATGATTCTCTGAGGTTTTTCTGCCTCATTCCCAGTCTGTAGCTTGTATTTTAAAGAGCATGTGGCCTGCCTGGGTATGGGGGCAGGGTTGCTTTGATCTAGGTTCTGATCCTTCCTGGTTTTGTTGAACTACTCACTTTGCTCTAACGTGTAGGGAGCAGGACCCAAACTCTGGGGCTGTGCTGAGGACCCTGATCCTGGCATGCTGGAAGCTGGAGCAGTGTCATGCTATTTCCTTAGACGGTGAATTTGTGTAGGCGTAATCAGTCTCCTGCTTTCTCTCCTTATCAGGAAGCATCTATTAAAAATTAATGGGGGAAAGGATGATATCAATTTCTTTGATAGAACTTTCCTCTGCAAAATATTTTCATTTTCTAATAGATATAGAAAAAACTTTCTGCAGATTTTTTTCTGGAAAGGATGATGCATCAGAAACTGCAGGTGTGGTGACCAAATTCTTTGGTAAAGATCCATCACAGAACAGTAATGATTGCCTGAATTCCTGGATGGTTTTGGAATTATCTTACTAATCTGCATGCAGGTCCTTCTGTGACTGACGTGGGGTTGCTCAGCTGTCTCCAGCGCTGTGCTGGCCTGGGGACCGCACCGTGCTGGTGGGATGCTGGGCGGTAGCTCACGTTGGCCTCTGTGCTGCCATGGTTATTCTAGCTACTCCATAAGATCCAGCTCAAGCAAGGTACTGGCCCTGCAACCTGTCTTCGCCAGCGGTATGTCACTGCCTGTGCGCCTGTGTCTGCATTTTCTCCCTGTTTTGATACCCTTGTGACAGCATCCATTGCTTCCTTTCCAACCTCCATTATATTTTTGTTCTTCAATTACCATAATATTCAGACCCAAAGGCTATGGATGTACATTTTGTTTTTCAGTGACTATAATATTTAGACCCAAAGGCTGTGGATATATATGTTTTAGTGAAGATAAGCAACCTACATAATAGTACAGATTGAACAGGGCAGAGAACCCATCATTCTTGTATTCTCAAATTGAGGGGTTTTTCTTTCTTTCCTCTTCTTCCCCTGCCTTTCTTTTCCTTGCTTCAACTGTTATCAGAAACAGCTTCCCTGCTGAAAAACAGCAGGGGCAAATATATATATTTACATTGTGTATACCATAGAGACTGATCTCCTGTGACATTTATCTTAGCACAGGAGTGGATCCTAGATAATGTGCTTCTGAAGATAAATGTCATTACAGAGATTAGCCATCAAATATTCTTTATATATTTACATAAAACATTACAATGAGGTTTTAAAATGTAGCCTTACACAAAGCAGATGAACATCTGTAGGAGACGAGTATAAGATTATGTACATAAAAATATTAAAAAAAATCATAGTAGTTTAATTTGACTATCAACTTACAAACTGTGCAACAGCTGTTTATAAAGTTTATTTGTTGCATCAGTCAAGTGAAACCCTTGAGCAGACTAATTCTGTGGCAGATCTTTCTGCGATGCCGTGGGCAAGCATGAGAGATGAGGCTCAGGTGAGCAAGGGGGAAGGATGACAGTAGAAGACTTGGAGAAATGCTCAGGTTTCCTCTCTCCTTGGAGCTGCCAATAAAGTATTTTTAATGCTGTTTTTTTTGGGGGGGGGGAGGGGGGTAGAGTTGGAGTGACTGGATTACGGCTGGCAGTCAGGCTCCAAACCACCAAACTGACTAAGGCTGTTGCTTGTGTGTGTTTTTTTATCCCATAAAGGAATAGAGCATTTTGGGGGGCTCTTTGGAATAAAAAGATGTCCCAGAGTGAAAGTGTTGAACTGTATTTCCCTGAGGAAATGTTTAAAGATCATGTTAATCTAATAAATCTGGCACTTTGTGGGGGGGCACAGGGAGGTGGGAAAGACAGGATCTTCTATCCTTCAGGTAACAGGACGCAGGTGATACATAAGCAGATACAGTCCCTCCTTTCTGGTCAATGAAGACACTGTCCTTTCCTTTTGGACTGAATATTTTTGAAAAACCACATGTTCTTTTTTGAGATTTAAGAGGCCTAGAAGCACATCTCTAAGTGTAATGTAGGGCACTGGGTGTATTAGTTTGCAAAATAATATAGGTTATTAGATCTGACCAGTTGGCACAAATCTGAGTAGGTGTGAAAACCATTTATCTAATTAATGTAAAATATTGTTCATGCATTTTTATTTAGGGTGCTCCAAGGACACATTTCAATAATCATCTTACTGTTTTGCACAGGTCTTTATTTTATCAGCTGTGCTTATTTCCTACTGGTTGTGAACATCTCAATATATGTTCCTCGTCAACTGTAGCGCCTCTGGAAATAAGAAGGGCCAATTCTGTGAGAAATGAGGGTAGAGTAATTTGTGGAGAGATAAGTGGTAGTCTAAGAATACTAATGCTTGACTGTAAGGAATATAACAAAGACAGAGGAAATGTTAGAGCATAACAACATGCTGGTCTGGAAAAGCTGTGAAATGATGATGGCACCAAAAGAGTGTATTTTGAGAAGCAGCGGTGGTCCAGAATGAGTCTTTTAATGATATCAGAGAGGAGGAAATAAACAGCATTTTGTGAAAAGAAAGAGTACAGCTCAATACAGAGTTGATAACACGCCCCCCCAAAAGAATATTCAAAGTAATAGATGTAAAAGTATGAAAAGACATTTTGTCAAAGAGGTAATGCTGTCTTTCTGCAACAGTGACCCAATAGGCATTTTCGTTTAGAGAGGACTGTGGCAAAAAAAAAGCTAATTTGCTTATAATTCATTACCTGTTTTAATGCTTGATTGGAATTTAAAGACTATTAGTGAGATTTAGAGCTCTGAATCCTTGAGCAAAAATCCTTCTCTGTATTCCCAATGAGACACTATTATTGTCTTTCTTGATAGCAAAAGAACTGTTAATAGAACCAATTTAGGAGCATGGATAATATTTATACCTTTCTGTTTTCATTCATATTAGAATACAGATGAAAAACAGACATAGTATCTGTAAAACAGATTAGATTGAAATTGCTCTCTGACTTATGCTTTCTAAAAGCTTCTAAAGCTTTAATTAAGAAATTACCTAAGTTGTCTATACTTCTGAAAAATGTGTTTCTGGTGAAGTTCAATGAAGTTAGTAATTGTTAGTGTAAAAGGTAGTACAAGACCTTTTCCAGGCATCTAATCTATTTTTCTACAGCCATAACACAAAACTTTCATAGAAAGAAATGCACTCATATAATTTGTTTCTAGCATGTATCTTAGCACATTCATTTAATCTTTCTGTTGAGGCGTATCAGCAATATTTATCAAAATAACACAATTTTAAGTATATGTATAGATGAATGCAAATTGCTTACTACCTCTAGAAGGTCATCATCTTTTGTCTCTCCCAGAATCTCTAACGTAAGAAATAATAGAAAAAGGCAATGTTTGGATTGATAGATGATGACGCAGGGTAATTAGATTGTTCAGAACCTCACTAGAACTATTATTTATAAGTTTCCAGCGCCTTGCTTTTCTCCTAATCATTGAAAGGATTTGTCAACATCACAGATGATATGACGTGCAGCCCACAATAGATGCTGACGAGACAAGAACTTTTGAGGCTCTCTAAAAATATTCTGTGCAATGCCTACATTTTTTCTAAACAGTGATTTAATCAGGCAGGTAGAACTTAGATGAAAGACACAGATTTACCTGGTCTTAACTTTTATTAAATGTATGATTCCAGTAGTTACATGACTCAGAGTATGAATATACAGATGATGGAAGAAAAGTGGATAGGCTGGTCTGGAATATGCTTCCTCTTCACTTGTCCTTGGGGCACAACTGGTGGCTGCTCCCCTATAGCTCCAGGGTTTAATGCTGCCTGAAGTCACATTAGCTCTAAAACAGATATAGATGGTCTTGGCCACAAATTGCAGGAGGACTGGGTGATAATCACTTGCAAAATGCCCCACTGTCCTTGTCCTCAGGTCCTCAGTGAGCGTCACCTGTATGGTGTCCCGGGAGGGAGGTAAGGATATTGCATCTCCTGAGTCTCCCTTCTTGTGGTGTTAGTGCTCGTGGACAACTGCTTCCCCTCTCTCTCCCGTGTGCATTCACATGTTTGTGTTGTCTGTGGTTTTCCCCTGCAGCCGATCTGAGCCTGGTGAACGGCAACGAGAGCTGTGTATACTTTGCTGGGAATTCTCTTGGGCTCGAGCCAAAGAAAGTTAAGGCTTACTTGGATGAAGAGCTGGACATGTGGGCTAGAACGTGAGTACATTTCGGGATGTGCAAAACATTAACCACTTGTGCTTCGGATGAGCACTACATCTTATTTTGGGATCTGCTTTGGAAGCGTTTTAATAGAACAGTGTGTTTAAACCCCCTCCAAGCCAGGAGTAACAAGTTCTGTGTTTCCCCAGCGCTATCTGAACCCCCTTTAGAGGGGCGAGCAGTAAGGCAGGCAAGGAGAAACTCCTGGCTGGGATGGTCTGTGCTGCGCTCGGCGGCTCTGTGCCGGCTCCTCTCGTGGACCTGCCCAGCTTAACCATCCCCGCTCAGTTGCTATCTGTGTTTATACACAGGACACAAACGCATTTAGTTACTGCTGCTTGCCACTGAATGTGATTCAATTTCAGTCTCCATGATTTTCTAATCAGTATTTTTAACTGCTTGTGATTCATCCCTGCAGTCCTTATAACAGGCAAGTTCCCCTCTAAAAGGCATTGAGGACAAGCAGTGCCACTGCCAGCGCTGGCAGCTTCTTGGCTTCTCTTAAGCCAGGTCCATGCCTGACGGGCTCATCTGATTTTGAAAGAAACATTCCTGTCTTCTCGGGAACATCTCAGAACTGAGCAGGGATTGCAACAAGCTCTGCTGAAAGGAGCTGACGTAAAAGACAGGAGAACTAGAGGGACGCGCTTCAGCATTGCGGAAAAGGGGGATTTTGTCACTCTTGAGTCTCCCTTGCAACTGAGTTGTGACAGCAGGCTTGGGCTCATAGAAAGTGAGGTTATACTGGAGAGGAGGGAAATATATCCATATAATATATATGCACACATGTATATAAACACACTCCCTTATGATGATTAAATGTTACTCTGTGCACATGTTTTTGCTGAGGTGTCCAGCACATACCTGAGCAGCTGGAGCAGGGAGGAGTAGGGAAAGAAATAGGTAAAAATCTGGTCGCTGAAGGCAGGAAAGGAAAGTAACATCCAGATGAATGAGTGAGCTGGGAAAGAGGAGCAGTTTTGCTGGGTATGGGATATGAGTGGAACAGATGTGATTTTTATGGTGAGTGAGCAGAGGAAATACGGGGAGGTAGAAAGAGGAAAGCTAATCTTGCTAACTGGGAAACCCTGAGCAGCAAACCCTGTAGACAGAGATTTCACAGCACAAATGTGAAAATTCTGTAGCTGCTGTTTTACTCATTAATATATGAATGCTGTGGGTTAATAAAAATGGTTTACCACCTCTTATTTATTACTTACATTCTTGTAAGTGAGAAGGGAGTTGGGAATGAATGAGAATGAATTTGAACTTTGGGAAGCGCTCTTTCCTCCTGGTTATTCATTCAGCACAGCACTGCAGTTTCTCCAGTCATTTGAAAAAAATTGCAGCCCTGTCCATTTCTGTATGATTATCATACTTTATCAGGGAAACAGCTGAGTTCTTTCAAAAGGTAAAAGTCAGATAGCACTCTTATCTGCTAAAATGATGCTCTGGGAGTGCAAACATATTTCAGCTCCTTTGCTGTACCTTTTTATTGGTTCCCTTCTGTTCTTATGCCTGCCTTTGCTACAGTGAAGGATTTTTTTAATTTTTTTCTAACTCAATGTTTATAAAAATCCCAAAGAAAAGGGGAGGCAGCATGTTTCTCCAGAAGATCCAAAGTGTCTTCAGTAGCTGTGTCTAAGGGGGAAATAAGGTTGAACATGATTTCAAACAATTGGAACAGGAGGAGCAAACTTAGAAAGGTGAAAGGCTGTTTGCCAAAAATACAACTTGGGGCCCAAACACTTTATTTGGAATACATCAGAAAAAGCGTGCGTGTGCGAATCGTGCTAGCTGGAGGTGCACCTAAGGCAACTGGGAATGTCAGGGTAAGGTCAAGCTAAATTTGAGCAGAGCAATTTATGCTTAAATAAGCCAACAGGGAGCAGGGTGCTGGGGACCACAAAGGAGTAGACAGTTGAAGATGAACAAAATGGGTGTTTTTATTTCAGTCACCAAGGACAGATGAGCAAAATCCAGTCAAAGGTAATAGCTGTTACCAGCTGAAGCCCCTTCAATGGCTCATGTGCAGGCAGCATGGAGTTTAGTAGCTGTGGCTTAGATAAATAAATAGCAAGAATCTAAGAAATGGCATACAAATTAGATGCATCTTTCAAGTCAGCAATGATATAGATTCTGGCTCTCTTATAAATAGGTTTATCGCATTTTCTGTTTGTTTGTGTCTTGGGACTCATCTCAAATGGCTGCTATACTTGTCTCTTTAAACTGTTTTAGCTGCTTATAGCTGATAGGCAAGAATGGAAAGGAAGATTATCCAGCATCTATTGTCAAGGGCAAGGAAGCACAAATCTTTAGCTCTGTGTGGTGATTGCAGTGACTCATTAGAGTAAGGCATGGAGAGAAAGAGGCCTTTCCCCACATTTTGTGTTGTGTTCTTTTCTATGTCTTTTTTCCCCTCTCCTTTAAATGGAAGGTAATACTTTTCTTCTCTTAGCTCTGACTCCCCCATATTTGTCCCTTTTTTATATTCTTTTCTTTCCTAGTTCCTCTTTTTATTTATGTTAATGTATAAAGACTACAAATTCTGTCTGTCATTCTTAATGTAGATTAAAAAAACCTTTGAGACTTCATTCTTTTTCTTCCCCTCTTTTGGGGATTAGAATTGGATTAGAGATAAATCCAAGATTTCTTGAAGTGGGGGGAAAAAAAGGAGAGATGGAGATGTCTCCTCCATGCATGACCTAGAGGAGCCAACAGGCCAGTTGTTTGAAATGTTGAAGACTGAAGTTCAAGTGACTTGTCTGGTTGCATAAGGCCAATGGATATTCTGCAGTGTGTATTTCCCTTTCCCCTCCAGAGCTGTTTATGCAATTAATGTATTATAAAATCATTATTGTATGCATACATATACCCTGTAGTAGGCAATGTCTCATGCCTGAGTAAGTTATTAAAGTGGAACTATTAAAAGGGAGCCTGTTGTAGCCAGGTCACATTCTAGCAAAGGACTAGTAGGATGATTGGGGAGTGGAGAACCTGTTGTATGCAAGTCTTGAGGATTAGAGTTATTCAGTCCAGCAAAATGAAGGCTGAAAGAAAAAATGATTGCTCCATATCTCCATATGAATGTGTCATGAATAAGCCCAGGGGGAAAAAAGGAACCATTTATGTGAAATAACATGTTGGCACAGTAAATATAAACTGGGAATTAATAAATGTAGGCCAGAAACTGGAAAAAATATACATTTCTGAGCATTAAAGTAGTGTAGTCTTGCAACAACCTTCAGATATGAGTATAGTAGACAAAAAGTCCAAGTCTTCGACAAGATAAGTTAACACCTGAAATAGTGAAGAATTGGTCTTAGTGAGTCAAAAGGTGTCTTTGGTTGTATGTGCCTAACTAATCCTGGAGAATATAACAGCCCTGCAAACAGGAGTGCAGCTCAGCAAGGCTTGGTCAATTCTGTCTGACAAACCCACTTCTCCTTCCATTTTGCAAGTCTCATCTCTCCATTCAACCTCTTCCAGCAGGTTAAGCTTTAGAACTGCAAATGCCTGTTCTAATGCCCTGTTTTTTAATTTAGTTTTACCTTCATCCTACTGCTCCATACAGATCTTCACCTTGGATGTGTCTTTCTTTTGGTTATTTCTTTGCTTGAAACCATACTCAAAGTTAGTCTGCATTGGCTCATTAAATAGCTTGCATCATCTTTGGCAAAGAAGCAAGAAGGAAATTTCCACTTGAGCAAGATTTGGATGAGCACAGAAGATTCCTGAAGCTGGCAATTAATTTAAATCCCTTTTGTTGTCTCCTTTGAAACCCTGGGATCATATCAGAATGTGTTTCTAGCTCTCCTAGTCAGCTTTAAATCAACTAGACCTCAGCGCATAAAATGTGGCCTTCTGATTTCTTGCCAAATTGAAAATAAAATGGTAACTGATGAAAAATTAATTTGCACAATGAGAGACTCACAGTAGTTTTTTAAAAAAGTTCTGTTTGTATGGTGCTTTATGGTTTGATGGACCATGTTTTGTATTCACTAATTGGGGTACCTCAATTTAAATCTCTCTTGCTACCTGGGGTGTAGTGGAAACAAATTTAGAGAGTCGGATACCCGTGTCTGAGGTTGTCTCAGTGGAGCGCCAGAAGCATTGCCGTTGTGTCCTTAAAGATTATTACCCCCAGTGGCTACCAGAGCTGAGAGAGAGGGGTGGCATAATATACAGAGATATAAATTCTCTGAGGCAGAGCATAGAATTTTACAGCCTAAGTGTAATAGGATGTATTGTGCCATCAGCAAAGGCTACAGAGTTTCATGTGATTAAAATAAAAAAAGGATCCAAGACTATGCCTTTAACTACCATTTTAGCGGCAATAATTTTTGTCTCTTGGCATTTATATTGGCCATCAAGAGGGAGGCAAGCTGTAAGCTGTGCTGTAATAATAATAATAATATGAATAATAATTAATACTCCCTCTTCCATCTTTAAGTATAGTTAAACTTTCATGTTTTCTTCTCAAAATAAAATATTCTTGTGCCTGAAATCTCATATCAGTTTTCATGATAACTTGGAAATTTATTCCAAAATTTTGCTAGTCTTGTGTGCTGGTATAGAGAACTTTCATCAGTAAATTCCCATTAGAAGGACACTAATGGCTATAAAATCAGAGAAAGCTAATGAAAGAGAATCCCATAGGTAGTTAGGGCTTCATTTTCCCATCTTATTATGTCAGTATCCTGTTTCAGAAATGCAGATCCCCTTGGGCTGGGAGTCACTGAAAAATCTTTGTTTTTCTTTCAACAGTCTGTATTACCCCAAACTCCCTTCATTGCTATGTTACAGTTAAGGGAAATGAGCAGTAATGTCCTGCTGTTTGTGGAACATGGATGACTGCTGTCCTCAGGGAAAGGAGCTGCGTTATGGTCTGATAGGAGAAGGCAGGAACTTTTAGCACTAATCCTGCCCCTCATTAATTTTTCCTTTCCCTAAAAGCTACTGCCTTTATTCCTCATCTGTAAAATGTTCTTGTATATGAGTGTTCTTCCACACTGCCCACCTTTCTGCTATCAAGATCTCATCTGCAGGTCATTCTGAAACTGAGAAAAGATGTCATCTAGTGTGCTGTGACCTTGTTTTACTTAGGGCTGGGGTCCTTGTTGTCACCAGTGTTAGGTTAGACTTGCTCAACATACTGGGGTTGTATTTCATCTGTAAGGCAGATGGTCACCTGTACCTATGCTCTCCTTCAGCTGTTGACCTAAACAGTAATCAGATCAAATGGTATTTTCCAAGCATAAAAGGAATGAGATGGTTAATGCAAATTGTACTTTTTTTTTTGAAATACCCCTAGGAGGCCTGAGGTAGACCCAAGTCAATGAGAAAGGGTCTTCCTCAAAACATTCATCTAATTTCTGTGGGAGGTAGGCATGATGGAACAAACTTCTGCCTGAGAAGGGAAAGTCTGAGGCAGATAGGAAAAACCAATCTTTTAAACAGGCTTAAGCACAGGGGATTCTCCAAAGCTGGTAGCTGCCTCCTACACCCTGTTCTCACATGTCTTAGTCTGCCAGAAGTCCTCTCATGAACTTGAGTGAATGCTTTAGGCCTGTTCTTCCTTAAAAGGTTTGTTGTTCTTTTTTCTTTCTCTCATCGCAGCTTCTAGGTGATTTTCTTTCTTTTGTTCTTTTTTTGTTTTGCCTTTTGCTCTCTGCCCAGCCTCCTGCTGCCTTTGTCCCTGTTCTGAAGCAGCTTTCTGCCATATGCAGCCCAGCATTTCAAACTCCCCAAGTACGCTGCGGTGCTCAGCAAGTATGAAAATCATATAGTGCGAGATGGAAGCCCAGAGCAATGGCTTAACACCGTTATTATTTTTCTCAACCTGTGTTTGTTTGCATTTAAATCTGTATTCTACTGCCTGTGTGCTTAATAAACTTTGTAATGTCTTTATATATGTAGTGTGGCTACCTTAGAAGTTTTCTTCTGTCTTATTTGAAGCAAAAATGAATTCAAGGCACTTGTGACAGATACACACATGCAATTCTGGACTTTCAGTGTAGTGAAGTGTTCAGATTTAGGGTGCTGGTGTGGGCCACCATATGGGATGGAGCATTCCGGAGGAATTTTGAGGGGGTTAAAGCTTGGCTTAGCTTTCAAGCAATTCCTGTCTAAGGAATCAACAGCTGGTTTTCATTAGCTTCTCACTTGTGAGCTTCAGAGTTATAATAAAAATAATGTGCTCAGGTTATGCAAGTCTTCTTCCTTTTCCCTTCTCCAAACATTGGATCTCTGAATCAATTACATTTCTTAGGACTGATCCAAAGGGAGTACGTATGTTTTCATAATTTGTCTCTTTTCCTTTTTTTAGAGGCGTTCATGGCCATTTCAACGGTCGGCGCCCATGGGCTTTGGCAGACGAGTGCATCGTGGACCTAATGGCTGAGCTTGTGGGTAGGTGCGCAGAGATGACACTTGCCCTAGAAACGCAAATGTACTTCTGTTCTTCTACGGCTGGAAGTCCTGAAACTCTGTATCCAGGATTTAGTTCCCTGAGTCCTTTCATTTTAAAGGAGTTTTTCTGACCGCCTGCTACATGGAGTAAAACTTTATTTTAAGGTTTAAGTGATTTAAGAGAAATGTAGGCAGTAATATATGAGCACATGCATATCAGGAAACTAATTGCAGCAAAGGGTTTCTTGGAGCATCATAAACCACTTGGTCTAACATGAGAAGCCCTTTTAAAGGGCAGCTGATATCAGAGAGTCTCCGTCTCTTTCCTAAAAGTGAGCCAATGATCTTTCCCTTTTGAAAAATGACTTCTCTCTAGCTGCTTTCTGCTTTTTTTTCTCCTTTCTCTGTCACTAAATCCAGCCTTGTATCTGAGAACTGCTTATGCCAATGAAGCAGATAATTGGGGCAGGACCTGCTATTTGTAAGTCCCCATTACCCTGCTGCACTCCTTAAGGAACCGGCAGTGCTGAAGGACGCCGACAGCAAATGCGTCTGGTTATTCCAGAGATTGAAAAGTAGCCCTGGAGACTCCTCCTGGTGAGTTTGCCAGCCCCAAAAGCAGTCGTCTGCACCTGGATGCAAATTTCCTCCATTGCCTCTTGCTCTGTCCTCTGTGTAGTTGCTAAAATAATCTTTCACTGTGATTTCTTTCGGATCTGTTGCTATTGGAAAGGGGAAGAGAAACGACGTTGGCACGGTCTCTCTCAGACCGTGTTTCTCCTCAATCCTTACGGCTGTTGTCAAGGCTAGGTTAGTAGATTTTAGTTAGATTTAGCCAGTATTTCAATTTAGCTGTTGAAGGTAACTGTCAATACTGACCGTCTGAACTGAGTTATCATGGGTTCATTTGTGTTGTCACTAAGAAAAATATTACGGTTAGGTTGACCTAGCATATGTTAGATATTGTCTCATGTAATTTTTCCTCCAATTATAGACAAGTGTACAAAGAGCCAAGCTATGGCTTTCCTCCTTCAGGAGGAGTAAGTGGGCTCGGAACAAGAGGAAGGGGAGACATTAAGGAGTGCTTCATGACAGGCTTATTTATATATTTATTTAACTCCTAAAGCAAATAAAGGGAGCATGTGCAAGCTTCCTGACTTCTTCATGAAGCTTCCAAACAGCTAAAACATTGGAAATTTTCACTGGAGCAGAACAAATACGGAAAAACTGTGTTATATGTTTATCCATAATGTAAGTACTAAGATAATATAAATATCAGCATGCCTACCCATGACATCATTGTGCCATGTAGAGATATCCTGCTCGTAGGATGAAATAATCCCCAAAATGCAGGTCAGGCGTTTTATCTTTCTAGGTTCTGGCTTTGGTACTTATTATCGTAGTACGTGGTACTGCTCAGGAGTTTAGGAAATGACTTTTTCTTGATGTTGAAGGGCAAACATGGTATATTTATCTACTAACTAGCATGGTATATTAAAGTGTGAGAAACATGGAGGGTTGAAGCTGTCTCTGAACGCAGCTGAATTAGTGATTCCTTGGTCTGCCCCATCCCTTCCGGCAAGCCGGTGCTCTGGTTCAGGTGTAACGGGGCAGCTGCGAGCAGGCAGAGAAACGCAACCTGCCGCACGTCTAGCACAACTGCAGAGCCAAGGCTTTAAAATTGCAAACCTCGAACTTAATTAGCTGGAGGGTGGAGGATTTATCTTAGCTCTGCGCTACGCCGAGAGCAGCGAGCAGCCAGGCTACCTACCTGGAGGTAGTTAGATTTGCAAAGTAGTAGGGTGGACTCTTGATGCTCTCCACGTAACCAGCAGAGATTCGAGGTCCCCCAAGGGCTAATTTTCTAAATTCCCATTGCTGAGACCCGCTGTGGGGACCACGGCCCGGCAGGAGGCGTCAGGGAGGGCAGGCGCGGAGGTTGGCCCTGGACAGCAGCACCTGCAGCCTTCGCGCTGACCTCCTGCCAGCGCTGGTGCCAGTGGCCTTCGGCCTCAAGCTTTAGGTCAAGAGTCCCTGCAGAAAGCATGGAGTCGGGCTGTTTTTTTGTTTTTTCCCCCCCTTAACCATCTGTCTTGCAGAGGTTGCCAGCTCCATGTGTATTATAATATTTGTTTAACTTAAAAGTATTTGAAGCCCAAGGAGAGGAAAATCAGATACTTGCACAAACTTCATCTGATTTGTTGTCAGCCAGGTTCCCTATGTTTTCTCCATACGAAACTTATGACAATGCTCAGACCACACTGGGCTTTACAACTCCATTCATTTTAAACTGTGACGCATATGTTTAATTTCTTTTCTATAAAGCCTGTCATGAGTGAGACATTTTAATGACATTCCCTGCCATTAACTAACTTTTTAGAAAAACATTCATCACTGGAAGGTATTTTGTAGTCCTGTTTTCCTCAGCAGTAAAAGTCAACAGCATCATTTTGGATTTCATTCTCCAGGGCACGTGTGTGGTGTGGTGCTTTTTTTTTTCCTCCTTTTTCAGGGGTTGTTTAATTGAACTGTAAAATGTGACTTGGGCTGAAATCTGGCCTTCAGATTCACAGATCAGTGGGATTTTATTTTATATAAAATACCTCTATATCTTGTTTTCAGTACCTATGTGAGCATCCTTTGAATGTGAATAAATATCTTCCAAAAACGGATGCATTATATATCTGTGCTGGTTATAGCTTCATAATAAGTACTGATTTTTTTTATCTTATATAACAGTGAAAAAGCAAAGAGAATACATGCAGGAAAAGATGTTATGTTACATTAAAATGCTGTCTTCCAATGCAGTACTTAGGATTAAGCACTCTCTTCCAGCAGTAATGTGTAATAGCAAGTATATCAGTATGAGTCAAAAGTGAATTCTGGATTTCTTTTTTTTGAGACTTTGATGTGAGAACATAAACAATTTTACACATTTTTTTATTCAATATTTATGTTATGGAGTAGGAGGAATTGCCACTTCTCACTCTAAGTACTAGTAAGTGAATATTATTTGGGGAGATTCATTCAGGATTGGGCTCAAGACTGTAAAATACCTTTGTCCATGTAATGGTTTATGGTGCTATAACCCCTTGCTTATTGAACGCAGCCCCGTTTTCTTGTTCAGTGAAAGTTACAGTAGTAAATGCGCTGTGAAATGCAGCGCCAAGGTCAGCGGAGGCCGCAGCTTCCCCTTCTCCACGCTCGCGCCGAGCGGCGTGACGGGGCGGCGGTAATCTCGGCTTCTCCTACCAGACTTTATTAAAACGTTGCAACCTTGGCAGGATCACCTTCTGATGGAATCGGATTAACCGTGCGGCCGCCGCTCCGCAGCATGCTCAGGCAGCGCTCCGCTGAGGCGGGACTGGGCGCTGAGCAGATTTGTAGTGACTTTGATAAGGATTATTCGAAATAGCCAAACTGCCTGTAGAACTGGAGCCTTTTTTTTTTTTCTTAAATGATTTTTTTTTACTTCTTCTGGTGCAGATCAGGCCCCTGTTGCAGGCAGAGAGGAAAAGGACGGCTGCGTCTGCCTAACGCAATCATAATCGTCTCTGAAGTTGTGCTTTGCAAACGCTGCTTCCCTTTATTAAAGAGGAGATTTATCAAACGGAACATATGGGTTTTAGCCCGTCTTGGAGATACGGTATAAAGTTAGGAAATAAAGAAAGCAAACATAATTTTGTCTCCGGTGTGCTGGGTCTTTGAATATTGTAATAGGTTAATTGGATCATAGAAAGGTTGTTTTCCGAAATACAGTGCAGGTTATGAAGGATAACAGTTTTCCAATGACATGGATGAAGTTTGTTTTGTGGGCATGAAATTCAATAATGGAAAGCTTTTAATAAATATATAATTTACGGAAGACCAAGACTTACATGACAAATGTAGTGTCATATTTAATTTGGGTTGCTAGCATGCAGCTAAAAATGATCTACAGATTAACCATTTGTTTCGTGTGCGGACGGTGCAGCAGACAGACTTGTTCACGCAGAATCCCAGCGAAAGCCACAGACCTTGTGGAAGGAGCAGAGGGAGAAATGCTAACACAGTTTCCTGATGCTGGCCTTTTTTTCCAGCCTCAGGAGTTCCATATAAATATTAAGACTGCAAATAATACCGTTTCGAGCTGCAATCGCTCTCTAGCTGTCGTCTTCGTCTGCAGCTGAACAGCCACAAGGTGACCTCTCCCAGCAGCATGGAGCCTGCAGGTGCAATGCTATCAGAGTAGCTTAAGTGTGTGTGGGGGGGAGGCATATTTTTTTCTTATGAAGAACTAGGTTCGCTTACATTTTTTTCCCAAACTTGATGTTCTCAGTGTCTGGACTGCAAAATTACTCAGGACTTCTCCTTTCTGACTCATCTCCTGGACAGGTCCTCCTAATTTACTGACAGCTAATGACATGTTTTTCTGTCTGATACTTAGATTTCTGCACCACAAAAAAGGGCCACTAAACATCTCAGTTTGAGCGGTTCTTGGCTTTTGCTGTGGTGGCAGGGGCTGAGGCCTGCTTGGTGTGGGACTCCTTAGAAAGAGGGTTTATGAATAAATCATGAATCATGCTTATTTATAAATTTCCGTGTTCATTGGAAATGGTCTGTTTCATTGTACTGAGGTCAATCCAGTGTCTCTTTCCTGGTCTGGTGAAGTAATAACTCCATGAAGTGAAATGCTGTGGGACGTGGTAGGAAGGTCTTGGTGCTCTTGCTGCTTCTCCTCCTGCGGTGGCTGGGGCCTGGTGTCTGCAGCAGGGGTAGGACAGGAGCGGCTCAGTGATCCTTATTGCTCCCCTTCCCCTTTTTTTGCCCCAATGTTGTGTTCTTCTTTCCTCTTTTTCTCCATCCCTTCAGTGATTGCTGCCCTCTCTGTCTTTTCACATGTCTCTCCATCTGTCTCTGTCTGCTCAGTGTCCATACCCTCCTGCCCCCTTTGGCAAACCCCACCTCCTTCAAGATGGGTAGGCAATACCATCAAGCCTATCTTCCTTCAGACGAATATTTTCCAAGCGCTGATTTGTCAAGGGTGAATTAATGCTTTTCAGCAATGGACGTCAGGAAAAAACAAAAAGAAATAGGAATTGATTTTTCTCCATATCTTGGTGGTGCCCTGCCTAACGTGCAGTCCCTCATCCTGCCTAAACCCTTTCACCAGTGGTTGATAAGGGTCTGAGAATTCATTACTAAACACTTGATAATAACAATTGGCTGTAACTCTATTAGCTCTGTCTGTGATTATCTTTAGCCAAAAGGCATCTGTTATTTGCCTCCTTAAGGCTATGTGTGTATGGCTTCTTGTCAAGCTGGTACGTTAACAGAGGTCTACTGTTATTCATTTTTTGGTCTTTTGTTAGGTCATTTTTTTTGTCTTTGTTAGGGATGAGATTTAGCTTGACATTACAGTAACCACTTACCATAGATGATTGTCCCAATAAGTTTTGGTACATGCTTTGCATGTAAACTTATGAGAAAAGTAAGTTTGTAAGTCTTGTTTTACGTATAGACTTATGACCTGATTATGTCTGCGGTGTTAATGACAATAAATCCACTAGTAGCTTGCCGGTAAATGGAAATATTTCATCTTTTTTTGTTTTCTGCAGCTGACCTGAAAAAATAAATATTTTCCTGCCAGCGTGGTGGTGTGAGTCAGACAAGAAATCTTTCTGCTTCACCATGATGACACCTCAAGCATTTGTTTACTTTCTAGCCTTTAGAGAGAGATTGACTGAAAAACATACTTTTGCTTTGAAAATGTTTTATTGGATTTCTTTGAAATTATAAAGGAATAATCCCAACCGGTATATTTTTACATTTCAGGGGCCCAAAGACAGGAAGTAGCCTTAATGAACGGGCTAACTGTTAATCTGCACCTCCTGCTGGTATGTCTTTACGATGTTTACATGATGTTGTGTTGACAAAATAGTCTTCATTTGTGAATGTAAGCAAAACATTTTGTCTCTGATGACAACATGGGACAATAACCTAACTTTTCTTAAGTTTTGGAAGTTGTACTGGCAGGATACTCTGAACTATGTTTCGGCACGTACAAGACCCAGCTCTGCCTAATATAAAGCACAGAAGCTGGACAGAGAAATATTTTCAAAGGCGCTACGGGGGAAGTTCTGAGCTGTTCTCGCACGCGGTGTACGTCAGTCCCTGGAGAGGACAGGTTGTTATTTAAGACAGATTTCCAAATAGCTGCTCAACATTCCTCTCTGAATCTCAATCAAGAAACATCTCTCATCTGCGAGCAAGGAGAGCGCTGTAATTTCTATCAAATTTAGCACACAGTTGCACACGAGAGAGAACCATTATCTAGTCATGCTGCTTATATAGCCCCAAAGTCTGGGAAAGCATCTGTTTGTTAGTTTTATGAAATACTGGCTATAGACGTGGTTTCATGATGAGCTGGTCACTAGGTCTGTCTCTACTTCTCTAGTAGCACTAAAGACTTTGTCCAACCAAGGGAAGACGTGAGGCCAATGGTTCACACAAAAAGGTTTAATACTTGGACCTGGTCCTCTATAATATGTATCTTACTGTTTTATAAAACTAAGAAATCTTAAGCAGGACAGGCTGGGGCTAAGTACAGGGTAATTGGCTTGGTGTTAGTTAACCCACCTGAGCAGGTGAGCAGTCGGGATCTTCAGCCTCCTCTGAATCCTCTAGACTTGGTGGTGAGCCCAAGTCTTTGCTGTCGGAGCTGAGCAGGAAAAGCTGCAAGTGCTGAGGTGGATGAGAACAAGACCTTTGCCGAAGGCTTAGTGCTTTGGTCAGGCTTGTTTCAGAGGCAGGAATGATTTGGTAACTAAAGGTTAGAGCAGGGGATAGGAGTTTGGTTCCTCTGCTGCTCTTCTGCAGCTGATTTCGCTTGCAAGATGCAGCCGGGTGAAGTCCTGGCTTCAGTCAAAGCTTTGCCATTGATCCCTCCCAGAGCAAATTTTCACTGTTGGATTTTTGTGGCCTCTGTTACAAAATAAAGTATTATAATGCTTCCTACTTTGATAAATGTTATATGGGCAAAGAAATACTTGTAACTCCTGGGGGATTCTCTGATGCAGCCTGTGTAAAAGTAAAATTGTTTTTACTAAGTAATATACTGGAAGCATCTCTCTCTTGCCTCTGCTTAATGTGTTTTAACATATCTTTTTTTGTTCCTAACAGCTATCTTTTTTTAAGCCTACTCCAAGACGCTATAAAATTCTTCTGGAAGCCAAAGCCTTTCCCTCTGACCATGTAAGAAATTAATATTTCACCATATTTGTATTATTAATCATATTTTTCCAAAGAATATCAGTAGCCTGATTTGAATATTTATTAGCTCATCTTGTCCAAGTAACATTACAATAAAAAAATCTGTCAGAAGCTTTTGAGCTCAGCATATTTTACAGATTGTAGCTTTATTCCTTTTGTTCAAATAAAAAATGTTACAAGAGGAAAAGATTGAATGGGTACATTGATTTATTAGTCTTTTTAAAGACATTGAGCAAACTACTGGCCTAAATCAACTGAAGTTGTAAATGTTTTATTAATTCTTGTTGCTGTTTTACTTTATGAAACCAAATCAATACAAACTCACAACATGAACACTTATATATCCCCAGACAGAGATGGAAGTGTTTGTTCTTAGCACTTTAGATTACTAGTTCAAACATAATTTGTGTGCTATAAAATGGGAGACAATAGCCCGTGCATCAGAGCTTAGAACAAATTAATCTTTTTGTTTGTGGCCCACTGCTACTTTATCATCAACTCAGTAAACTCCTGGAAATTGATAACAAATTTGATCTCTAAGGTGCAATAAAAATGACTCTAACTACTAACAGGTTTATTTGTAACGAAGATGGCGGCACAGATGTATAAATTTCAAGTTGCCTTTATTCTAAGCAGCGTTGATCCTAATGCCACCTTTGTTCTGAGCGCGCTGGTGCGTTTGGAATCCATCTATTTAAATTTCCGCGACACCTCAGTAACACCCTGCGTGCTGGCAGTCACTTTAGTCCCTGCCATGTAATTTTGAACTATTTTATAGTGCTATTTGGTAATTCTTATGCCATCTCCAAAGCGTTATTGATTGATAAAATCAGTGGGCAAGGTTTTCAAAATGGGATGAAGGTTTAGAGCTCTCATTTCCCTCCAGCTGTGCAGCCAATTTAAGACAGGATAGCAAGGGCCAGCATACGTGTGCTAACCAAATCTCTGCACTGACAGCAGCGCGGATGTGACGGCCTGGGATTTAGCTCTGCGAGCTATAGGCTGTGCTGCTGCGTCTGCTCAGCGGCTGTTACCCGTGCTAGCTTTGCTCGCTGGCGTGCGGTACAGCCCATGCCTCTACCGTATTTCCACCCTCATTCTGCTCTGTAAACTTATCCTGTAGGATTTAGACTTTGACTCTGTCCTTGCTCTCTGATGATATGAATTAAATGCTGATCTTTTCCAAACCAAAGCAAACTTAGAATCTTTTCCGTTGAGCTGGATTAGGATTTCAAGCATTAATTTTAGTGAAAGGCAGGCATCCAAGTCCCTTTTCTGAAGTTGTAATGCGCTCGGCTATCGTTCTGTCTGTTGTTTTATCATTTAATTGTGCTGACGTGCAGTATGTGGAAATCTCTTGCAGTATGTTGTTGAATCCCAGCTTCGACTTCATGAGCTTGATGTGGAGGAATGCATGCTCATGATACGGCCACGGGAGGTTGGTGAGAAATATGTCGGCTCTCCTTGCTAATTCTAATGGCAGACATGTACTTTGCATGAGTGTGGTCATATGCTCTCAGATATCCCAGTGTCTGCCTGCATAAGTTATAATCTGTGTTTCTTCTAACGCTTTCGGTTAGATTTTATGCACTGTGTATTCTATTTGTGTATTCTTTGATACTGGAACCCATTTTATAATTGCCTGGTTCAACTAGCACATTTACCCTAAAGAACAAAAAAATGTTGTTTTTCCCTATTTTTTCCTGTTTGCAATAGCAGACAGCATCCTAACAGAACTGCAAAACGGAGCAGTTCATCGGTTCATTCAGAAGCCCCAATGTCCTTTTAGTGTCCTAACATAAAAAATTGCCTTGACAAGAACACCATTGTATCTTTATCAGCGCAGACCAAGGGAAAGGTCTGCTTTGAGTAATATGCAATTCAGATGCATTTGAAAGATTGCCTTGCTTCACTTTCAGGGCATTAAGAACTTTGCCACCTAACTATAAACTGATGGTGACCTTTTGTTTCTGAAATCTGAGTCATCTTGTGAGTAAAGAGCCTACTCCTGAATGCTTGATAGATTTGCAAAGGTTGTTGAGATAATAGTTACTTTCAATTCGACAGTCTTACCCAAGCTCTTTTCAGTAACAAGTCTAATTTAATTCTAGGTTTTCACACCCTAATTGATCCCTAGGTGGTGGCGTGTTTTACATGATCCCTTGCTAGGAAGATGAGAGGAGGATGGGGCAGTAATTTTCTTGTAAAGAATCAAGAGTGAGATTTTTTTTTTGGTTGAAATTCCTCTATATTTAATGACCCCGGGTTTGGGGATTTTTGTACTTTTGATGATGCGAGGCTTATTGTTTTTGAAATATAAATATGGCAGGTTTATAATAGCTTCCTGTGGGATATGACATTTATCAGAAAAGTACAGAGTGAAGCTGATAGACAACTTTTAAGCCTTGTGGGTGTCACAAAACTCAGATACCACATAAAAAAAATCATTATATATGCTGTTTGCACCAGAATATTTTTCAATACTGTAAATTAAAACTGTCTGAAATATTAAAGACTGTGAAGCATGATAGAATACAAAGCGAATAGACTTTTTAAGACTGGCACCTTCAAGATAAGTTTGCTAATGATTTTTTTTTCTTTTTTTCCCTCCAAGTAACCTACTCATAGGCTACTTCATGGTACTACCTTTGTATATCATTACCATGCTAAGGGTTTGCTTTTGATCTCCTTATGCAAGCAGCGCAGCTCATAGTAAAATATAGATTATGAAATAAGAAACGACAGTTTCATTACTGCCAGAGCTGATGTAAAATGTGTGCTTTAACTTTGTTTCAGGGGGAGGAGACCTTGAGAATTGAAGATATCCTTGCCATAATTGAAAAGGAAGGGGACTCTATTGCCGTAATTCTGTTCAGCGGAGTGCAGTACTACACGGGACAGCTGTTTGACATCCCCAGAATAACAAAGGCTGGCCAAGAAAAGGTAGAAATGCTCCAAAACTGTCCCCCTAACACCAATTTTAGATCAATTTTCCTTGTGAAATATTTTTAATTTCCACTTTTTGTGAAACAGAGCAGGGCACATATGGAGACCTGTGGGGCTCTGCTAAAAGAAAACATTCTGTCTGCAGATCCTTGGAGGATTGAGGGCCGTCATGAAGAAATATCGTTGTGATAGTCATCCTAAAGGTGTGACCTAAAGTATAGAGAGAGATTATTCATGACTATTAACCTTCTACCGGACTGTTCAAGAACAGAATTTCAAGAAGTTCAGTGAAGGAGGAGGTGGTAATCGTAGCTGCAGACTCCCTTTAAAGGTTAGGGTAGCGTGTGTCAGACTTCTGCTTTTCAACAGACTTTCATGCTATTCCTCTTTTCCCACCCCGTTGCTGGCATCTGCTATCACAGCTCTTTGCCTCCAGCCAGTGGGGCAGGTGAGCTCCCCGCAGAGCCGGCAGCTCTCTGACTCAGCTGATCAGTTTTCCGGAGACGGGCACAATGTGGAGTACATCAGCTTCACAGGATGACTATGTTTTAGTGATGACTCAGCCGCAGGAACTTGCAGCCAGCATGCAAGAGACTTTACTCTATGGACATAGCTGTAAAACTTCTTTAACCATCTTGATTGCCTCAGGAATCCAGGAGAAAATAGCTTTTAATCAAGTCATCTTATCAACAAGCGGTCACCAGGCTCTCTATAGGCAGTCTTTTATTGCCTATACCTTATCTCATCTAAGATTAAGCCACTCAAGGCTAAAGCTGCTTAGTATTTCTGGATTTCTGCAAACCAGCTAACTATTTATATTTGGTGTTTTAACTCTCTAGAGAGGCTCCTGACTCACATCAGGATGTACATCTTCAGTTGTTGTAGGCTTGTCAGGGGACATTTTTCTGGAGGTCAGAGTGTAAGTTATGCTGGTGTGTAAAGTGATGGTAAAGTCTCCTTTGGGAGACCAGAGCAGGTGCAAGAGTTAGTGTACGGCCTGTGGGATATAGAAGTGCATTTTCTCGCTGAGCAGCACCTAGCAACAAAATTGGTCCTGAATAAAGTACAAAACAAGACTGACTCCTGAGATGGTTGCAGAAATCCAGGAGGAACTGAGGGAAATCAGCTGAGAGGGAAACTGGGGTCTATGTCTGTATTAGCTCTATGTAGCTCTAAAAATGACATCTTCATAGTGCCTTCCTTGAGGGTCCTCCAGCCCTTTTCTAACAATAAATAATCAAAAGGCTATGCTGAAAAGTTTGCTGAAAGGGAAGATAGTCTATTAATAGGATGTTGCCACCCAGCTCTGTGCTCGCTCTCGCTCCTGGTGGCAGCAAAGCTTTCGTTCCCCAGCCAACGCCTACACGCGTACTAGGCTGCCTCTCTGAAATCTGCTCGCTCAGTGATGTGTCTGAAAGGTGTCTGGAAGAGAAATCTTTCTCCTTATACTGTAAATATGAACAACCTGGGAAAAACCTATCGCTTCAACGCCTCCCTAAAGATGCTCTCCAAACCTTGGGCCACATGCTCAGCCAACTGAAAGCTCTGCGGTTTCTCTGAAAGTTATAAACTGGCCCAAAGCGGCTGAGAATCCCTCTTTCAGAGGAAAAATAGTTACCAGTACTTCATTATACGGAGTGAAAATGAATTTGTTTATATTATCTAAGAAGATAACCAGAACTTGTCAGGGAAAGCTTAAAAACTCTTCCTGAGATAATCCTCTCTGGTGTCTGCAGCCGTAACTCTTTACGCAAGAATCTGGACACGACTTATGAGGTGGTGCTTTGTCCTCGCATCTTGCCTGTGTCCTCGTTGCCCATCTCTCACAGTGATCTGTTCTTCCAGAGATTTCAAAAAATGTGTGTGTGTATATATATATTTTAATTACCACCCTGTTGCAGTTAGAATGCTTAGGACTGATCCATGTGGATTCATGTATTCTGAATTATCACAGGCATATTAAAAAAAAAAAAAAAAAAAGCCTGAAGAACTACTTGGATATCCAGGAAAATTTAAAAGTTTGAGCCAGCCCAGTTGTTGTTCTTCTCCTGTCAGATATGCGCGTTTCAATGTCTCTATGGATTCTGCTCTCTGCGTTGTGACGTTTGTACAAAACCACTATGTAACATACAGTTATAGCACACTTAAACATCTTCATATTGCAAATATTTACTTGAATAGCTATTAAATTGGCAGAGTTTGCTGTCTTAATAGTGGTAAGAGCTTTTCCTGTGTCTTGCTGCTTCTGTAAGTCTCAGGGTTTCTGGTTACCCAAAATAAAAATGCTTGGTCTTCAGAAGTAGAGGAGAGGCTCCTCTCCTCTACTCCCCAGCAGAGCTGATGCTGGGAGCTGTTGTTGGGTTAGAGGAGAGAAGAGGGATCTGCTGAACTGGAGGCACATGAGGAGAAGGAAACATGATGAAAAGGAAACAACAGCCTTCCCTGCTCAAGAAATCTGAATTTATTTAGCTGATGACCCTGAACAGGAATGCTTTGATTTTAATCTAGACCTTTTTGTCTTTAATTTAGAAACTGGTTAAACTTCAAATGCAATGCTTCTACTCAAGCATAGAGGTGTGAAGACAGCACATGCCATCTCATCTGTGAGATACCTGGCAATAGCAGTGACCACAAACTGGCAGTAACGTGTTAAATGAAGCAGTTGCAGTCCAGGTTAAAGTAGTGCAAGTCTCTTAGAGGGTTAACATATATTATACTTTTGTGTATAGCTGTACTAATCTAAATGTAGATGAGATGAGAGATGTATGCAGAGTGGATAGGAAAAGAACAAAAGGAAGTGTGTGCGTGGGGGGGGTTAAAACAAAGCTAACATAGGTCTTGTAATATTTTATTTTAACCATTTAACATGGTTCAGGTATGCACACATTCTTGCTATTTTTGATTATGCAAGTACTTGCTAGTGAAGAAATACACAACCTTTGTTGAGAAGCAAGTTGCAAATGGGAACAGGTATAGCTGGTAATCTCTTTAATTAAATCTTACCTAACTGTTAAACTTTTTTTCTTGTATTTCATTTCATGAGTAGTTATTTGTGCTGTACTTCTAAATGACTCCTGTGTTTGCAGTGTGACAGCAGGAATTTCTCAGGTCGTGTCTGAATGCCGGCATTCCCATCTGGCCTTCTGAGAGCAGAGATGACTTGGGTCCTTATGCTCAATACTTACTGGAGTAAGATGTCCCTGGAGCAAGGAGCACCTTGCTTCCCTGTTGAGGATTAGCAATGGCAGTCAGCACAGCTCTTGCCTACACAAGTCAGTAAGCACAGCAAGAATATGGTGGTTTCATTCATTTGTCTTGGATGGCTCCCAGGTGAGCAGTTATTTCTCTTTCGTAAGGCCTTTTTGGGAATGCTAAGAGACATTAGGATCAAGTGCTCTTCCTCAGTGGACATGGTATAGGTTGCTATACAGATATTTCAGCTCTTTGGAGAATTAATTTGATGGATGGAGGGTGAATGCAGATGCCATCCAGAAGATCACTAGCTGGATGTGGCTTTATTGCCTTCTAGAATTGGTCATCAGTATTGCGTACTGGCTTAATTTCTCTTCTATGGTGTCCAGTTTCTGTTCCCAGGCTTGCAAGTTTTCAGGATAGTAAGCATGTGGACTTAAAGGCTACATTTCCCTCAAGAGCTTCTAGAGCTGAGAAAGCCAGTAAGGGTTAGAATAACTGTCTCATGCAAGACATTAGATTATCATAGGAATGCTGAAGTCCTTTAAAATCTGTACTGAAAGAGGATAAACCTGAGAAAGTCATGTTCATAGCAAAAATGCAAGGCTCGCCCTACTGGTGGTGAAGGACAGTGAATGACCCCATGCTCTTGGGAAAAAAATAGGTTGGGGAGAGCTGACAAGCAAGCAACTAAGATGGGGAAAATTTAAGGTGGAGGTGTCACTTGAGCAGGGAAGGAAAAAACACTTGTCAACTAGTATAGCAAAGTCCTACAGAGATGGTCTAAATAATTCTTTTAATGTACAGTCTAAATAAGATCCTGTAGTGTTGTACTCTATCAGGACTTGGCTAGAGATTTGAGCTGCAAGCTCAGGACGTCTGGAGAATGTCCTAGGATTAGTAAGGTCAGTTATTTATGAATTAAGTTACTGACTTCCTTTTACATTTTTTAAGCCAATTTCCTAAGTTCTCTGCGTATGTTAAGATTCCTCCCAGAGTGAAAGCTCTGCACATAGACAGCTTCATTAAGTCGTTAAATATTAAATGAACTAAATTAAGCTTGAAAAACTACCTCTGGCTATTTTTCCATCTTAGGTCTCCTGGATAAATCAAAATTACTACGTATTGTGCCAGAGACTTATCAGCAGGCTGAAGAGGCTTTAACAGTTTTCCTTGTTTCATATTTTGTGCTTGCTTTAGAGGATGGGGGTTGGTTGAGTCATTTTACTCCTTTTCAAGTGAAGAAATGGATGGCTTCTAGGAGACTCTAGCTTTCAAATGCAATTTTCATAAGTTAGATTGAACTTTCAACTGACTCTGTACAGTATGTAAAGTATTTTAATCTCTTGAGTCCCAGTAGGAAGAGCTTTAAGATCCTTCATCTTCATTTCTTTTCCTGTCTCTCTTTCTAAATGTCCCAGCTTTGCTTGTGTGAAGCTGTCATTTCTCTCCCTCTCTCCAAATGTCATTGTCCATGCTGAGTTGTTACCTGCTGGATATCAGCAGCTATCCAGACGTGCTGCAGAAATGACTTTTAGATGTTAAAATAAAATGGAAGAGGCAGGGGAGAGCACAAGTCCTCTTCCTTGCCCAAGCCAGATGGAGAGCTCTGTTTATTCCCATAGTTTGGGGAAGCAACATTCCCACGCAATCCCTGTTCTGCTTGTTCAGGAAGAGCCATTTCAGTTTGTTTTACTTAAAATATGCAATCTGTGTGACTAAACATTTGCTGTTCGTGCAACTCGAGTGCCAGACACCTCCCTGGGGAAGGAAAGCAGTGCCACCCATTTCGCAGATGACAACTTGAGCAAAATGGTATGAGTGGGCTTTCCCAAGGTCGTGCAGAAATCTGGTGGTGCTGAACCTGGTTTTCAGGCTGCATCAAATTAGTAAGTCAAACAGCACCTTTCAGAGCAGAGGAGAGCAGCTACCACCTTCCAGGATTATGTCCCAGTGGGTGGCCACCCTGTGGAGAGCTAGGAGAGGCCAGTAGTGGTGGTGCAAGCTCGTCTGTCCCAGGTGGTTTTGGTGCCCAGGAGCACTTGTGGCATGGTTTGGTTGCAGGTGTGTATGTAGCTATGATGCCCCTTTCTAGCGCTTTGGTTGCAAGGGCATCCTACCTTCTCATATCCCAAGGAGTCTTGTCCTACCTCTTTGAACTTCTTGGGATGGCAGTCATCTACAGTTTTTTCCTAATTTGTCACCCTGTGTTTAAACATTTTTTTAATACAATTTATCACTTATAGACAGGGGAAAGGCTCAGATTTTTTTTTTTAAATGAGCAACTACCATTTTATTTAAAATTTTGTTAAGGTACTGTCAGAAAGATTCATTCTGTCAGTATATCACAGTATTTCTGCTGTAAGCAATGAATTTCTGATAGAACTTCTTGCTGAGAGAGCTGAGCCTGTTTAGCCTGGAGAAGAGAAGACTGAGAGGGGATCTTATCAACTTGTACAAGTATCTTAAGGGAGGGTGTCGAGAGGATGGGGCCAGACTCTTTTCAGTGGTGCCCAGCGACAGGACGCGAGGCAACGGGCGCAAACTGAAACACAGGCAGTTCCATCTGAACATGAGGAGAAACTTCTTCACTGTGAGGGTGACAGAGCACTGGAACAGGCTGCCCAGAGAGGTTGTGGAGTCTCCTTCTCTGGAGATATTCAAAACCCACCTGGACGTGATCCTGTGCAACGTGCTCTAGGTGACCCTGCTTGAGCAGGGGGGTTGGACTAGATGATCTCCAGAGGTCCCTTCCAACCTCAACCATTCTGTGATTCTGCGATTCTTCAAAAAATGTTTGTGTGGGACATATGTACAAAGGGATACCCATAAATGTTAAAATCCGGTCAACTGAAGTTTTGAAGTTAAGTTAATGTCTTAAAACTCTAAGATAACTTTCTTATTCAGAAGCAGATTGGCTTTAGTTTGCTGTAGCTTATTTCTCTGAACCAAGGCCATTTTATCTCTGAATGAGCGTGTTCCCATGGGGCTCCACTGTGCTTCAACTTCTCTGCATTAACTTCACAATTTCAGTTGATTTGTCTTAACTTACTTCTGAGTGTACTGTTTAAATAATTGAGTCGAGACTCCCTTTGTGCAAGAAACAGCAAGAGACTTAAGAAAAATCCTTTGTTTTACTATTGGACGTAGATGTTTTTGAAGCCTATGCTCTCACTCTTATTCCTACCATGCTGTTTGCAAGCAGGCGGTTTGTTTTTAAAGCAAAATGCAAAACAGCATTTAATTTGTAGTCCAGACACAAAAGGCAGTTTTATTTCTCTACACTTAAATAGCATGGCTTGGAAAAACTTTTTTGGGCTTTTAGTTTAAAAATGCTGCCATCCAGTGGTTAGTTTGTGTGTAAAACTGCTACTTTGTGATCTATACCTCTGTAGTTGTTGTATGCTTTTCTTTTTCAGTGCCCTAGACAAATTGTGGCTATAATAAACACATCACTTCTCATGGAGAAATGAGAAAATGCTTTTGTAGCTTTCAGGGTCACGTACAAAAGTCCTTAAAAATCAATGTGCTGCATAGGATGCTTTCTCAACCCATTTCAATTCCCAAAGAGCAAGATTCTCAAACGGAGAAAATCAGAGGGACCTCAAGTTTAAGTGTATCTTAGAATGCATTTGTTATTGTGTGACTAGCATCATTATGTATATTATTACTATTTAGTCTCTACCTAGGGCTTGTTATAATAAGTCAAGTGTTTGAAACAATTTATTCATTCTGAATATTTATTTCAAGTTATTCTACTTTATTCCATAAGAATAAACTTAGAGATCTAAACCATGTTCAAATGCCCTAGAAAAGACAAGCTCATAAAAATCATGATTTGGATATATATCTACTGTAAAGAAACTTGTTTTTGGTAATAACTCAAAACAGATGGGACTTGATAGGATGGCTGTATAGAATGCAAGTGCATGCAGCTCAAAAGATAATTTTTCAAAGATCATTTTTATAGTGATGGTTATCTTCATAAGAAATGTATTGCATATCTCTTTGCTGCAGGGTTGCTTTGTGGGATTTGACCTGGCTCATGCTGTTGGTAACGTAGAGCTTCGTTTACATGACTGGGGAGTAGATTTTGCCTGCTGGTGTTCCTACAAGGTAAAATAGATTCAATGTTTGAGAATATTTTCCATAATTATTACAATTCCATGGTGGATCAGCAAACTGGTAACCATTGATCAAGACCTTTTGAACCTTTATCTGAGACTGTAGATGGTCTTTTCATTTCTATTCCACTTGCTACTGAAATCCCAGCTGAAGTAGAGGCACTACAAGAACTTTTCTTATTTCATTTCTGGGCTTCTGAGAATGAGGGAATTTTGTTAGAACCGATTTATTCAATGCGTCTTTCTAGGACTGGTTATAAAGTAGCAGTGCTGGTTCCATTTGTTATAGACTTATTTTCCCCCAGGAATCTTTAACTTTTCTTGATGTTTGGAACACAGCCACAAAAAGGAGGTGTACACGGACTTAGGTGACAGTTTCGTTATCAATGGTTCCAGTAGTCAATACTGGCAATTTTTTTGTTTGACCTGAAAGCTCTTGTGGCTCTTGACAGAGGAATTTGAGTGGTGGTGGAACATCTGCTCTGGCCATTGTCAGATGAGGCCCTCCTGTTATACCCCACATGGAGGAGGTCTTGCATCTACAGGATTTTCAAAAGTGGTTCCTGAATAAGAGAATATCCTTGTCTAAACTTAAATAATTTTAGATCATTATACAAGGTGTCTTTATTTCTGCCAACTTCTTTTGACATTAGAAGTTGATAGGTATAGTTGAATTACTTTATTGGGGGAATCTATACATATTATGATATGGGACTGCTTCAACTTTACTTCAATTTTTATGGAATTTGTCTGTCACATTTCAATTATTATGTATAAGCCAAGAAAGATAATTTTAGAACTAATCTGAAAGAATGAATCTGCTTTTATCTAGGCCTACACTTTGAGACAAATGCTAAGATTGATGCTGAGATCTTCAATTAGAAGCCATTAGAAATATTAAAATTGCCCTGTTTTATAGGGCAGGGTGAGAGAAGGAAAGCTACACCTTACAGATAATGAGCACAAAATGTGTACATGTTGATTTATTCTTTACAGTATTTAAATTCTGGAGCAGGAGGCCTAGCTGCTGCCTACATTCACCAGAAGCATTCCCAGAGTATTAAACCAGCGTAAGTATATTTTTGTACCCAAGTAAAGCTAAAAGGTGCTGTGAAGCTAAAATGAGAAAATATTTTCCCTTTGAGTTGAGATCTGAAAGTGACAAAGTATAAAGGATTCCTAGTCATAGACTGAAGTCATGTTATACTGGGATATATATATATATATATATATATATATATATATATATATAGTGTATAGATGCAGAAGAACGAGTCACTGCTTGAAAGAAAACCCGTTAGCCATATATTTGTTATTGAGTTATTGCATTAATGAAAAGGGCAGTAAAAGTTTAGATAACTTGGTTTTCTGACTTTGTTACCTCAGATGGGTTATTTTATGCTAATTTTAGTTAATTTTGAAATTGTTAATGTACATGTTCATGTCTTAAATAGATTTTCTCCTTGAAATCTGCTATCAGTGCTCAACTAAATATAATTATAAAAGAATGCTTATAATATTAAAAAATAAGTAGCCCAATCATGCCTATGAGACAGTCTAAAGTAAAGAGAATACTTAACTTTTTCCTTTAAAAATGGATTTTTTAAATCATCATAGTCTCCAGTTCGTGAACAAAATCAAAGCCAATTTCAGCTCTGTGTCTAATAGCTCTTTAATGCTGGCATGTTTTCATTAAAATTATATCCACTGGTAAAGCTAGGAAGCATTACATGGAGATCTCTGTTCTCAAAGACTTTATAATCCGTGAAAAGCTGTGCTATCAGAACAGAGGTTAGCTGCATTAAAAAAAAAATACCTGTTATTTAAAATGTTATATGACTGTAGTCTATATATGTATATTAAGAACAGTAGGTTTAAGACTTTTAATACATTGACAAATGTAAACACTTCTTTCTGGCTGTAATACCTGGAGAAACTGCTGGCACTTGCTTTTATTTTAGCTTGAAGAAGACAAACTAAATCAGGTTTCAGCGAGAGATAATATTATAATAAGCAGCTTCACTGTGCCATGTGCTGGTTTTAGACTGTCTAGACTCCTGGTAGATAACAAAATAACGCTGATGAGTTCTTCTCGGTCACCATAACAGAAAACTCATTATAAAGATATATGACCGTCATGAGCTGATTTGATCCTCACATGTGAACACTGGAAAAAAATATTCTGAATATCTGGATATTCTTCTGGATTACTTCACAAACTTCCCTTTCCTCCCAGATTATACTGCATTTTTTTTTGTCCTTTTAATTGTCCATCACCTAGTTACTCTTTGGCCATCTCCTTCGTTGCTCTGGGGAACTCCGGTGGCTGAGGCTCCGGGGTGCAGCTTGTCTGCGCTGGCTGTGTTGGGTAGTCTGGGAAGATGCAGGGCGCCAAAAAGGAGTGAGCCTGCTAGAAAGCACAGAATAGCAATAGGAGGAATGGAAAAAAAACCCTCAAGGACTTGGAGGCCTTTTTTCCCTCCTTGATAAAATTTTGAAACTTTTGTGAGGGCACTAGCTTGGTATTGCAGGTAGGAGCTTAAATGAGTTTTTTCTGAACCAAGTTCTTCATACATAGTCATTAACCTGTGTATTGAATCTAGATACTGAATGTCTTAAATGCTTCTATGAAATAGACTTTTTCAGCCTGGGACCCAATTAAGGATACAATTCCAAACTTCCTGCAGAGACCGTTAACATTATTTAATCATAGTTATTTCATATTTCCTAAGATTTGATAATCACTCATCAAATTGTTTGTAGTTAATATGCCCCGGTTGCATTACTTTTCTTTCTTTTCCACATCAACCAGCCATTTCAGGTCTCCAAATAAGGCAGTGAGACAAAGGAGAATTTGTCTATGTCAAAGTATTCAATTTTATAGCTGATTTAAATGCAGAGCAATTTGCTGAATGTTGTACAATCAAATAGAGTGGAATTTAACTGCTCTGGAAGTTGCGGATTTTATGTTGTATCTAAAGTCTTCAGCTGTCGTCTGAATCAAGGATGACACCCAGTGGCCAGACAACTTCATTCAAAAGCAGAAGTACCCAACTCTCCATTTCTGTGTGCCTCAGCCCACATGTAAGTGGCTGATTAAATTCCAATCCGGCTGATCCCCTTTTGTCATTTAGACTGAAATACTGTTTTTAACTTGCAGCCAATATTATGTGAGTCACTTTACCCACCTGTATGGATTTTCTAATTTGTCTCATCCTTCATATTTTCTTCAAGTTATTGGCTAGGTAGTTATTTTTTATATCAGTAATGTATTATATTTTAATAATAAATGTATGCTCTGACCATAATTCAAAGATGCAGACCTCGAGTGTGCTTTTCTGTGCCCAGAGTTTTGCACTGTTAATGGTGTAAAGGAGCGGGCACTCAGTTTGCAGCTGGGCCCTCTCCTAGAAACCAGGTTCCCCTCCAGGCGCTGCCCACATCTGTGGCTCCAAAGGGCATTCCCAGAGCTGGTCCCTGGACTAGAGACAACGCAATGATTATTTGCTGCTGCTTTCTTTTAAAATGCAACTGGAGGAAGACGCATTTGTTTCTTTAACAGCCTTCCTCCACCAGGAAAGGGCTTGCCTAAGCCACTTTCTGCTTGGAGTCTGCAGACCAAGGTTGGGGCAACCTACGTGCAAACCAAGGCAACCCAAAACTGGTGGTGTTCAATAACAGCGCATGTCATATCCAGCAGATAAAAAGCAATACCTCTGCCACTTTCCTTCTTTATGTACCTGTAAGCTTCCTGCGAGTTTTTTCAGCCTCAGCAATTTGCTAGCTAAGAAGGTTACTCATGCACAAGAGCAAGGTTGGATCCTCAGGCCTGGTGGTGGGAAGACCAAGGCTACGAAGATAGAGGTCCCCCTGTCCCCTGCCCTGTTCTGCACTCCCTGGTTGCACGTGGGGATGCTGGTTACTTGATGCTGGATTCGTTAATTCGCTGCAAGGGCCATGGGTCTAAAACTTACATCTTGTAACCATCATCATTAACATCTTTACCTGAATGTGTCAGGCAGTCTTTTGCTAGGCCTCCATCTTTCTTCCTTTAGTAGTAAAACTGGATCAATCTGACATATATGGGCCCAATATATCCCTCTTCTCACATGATCTCAGCTCCTTTGAAGTCTTTTTTTAATACTGAAGAGCTTTTTTTAATACCTGCTCTATATATCACAATGCAATCTATTCTTGGCTAATTGTGCTAGGGTGATGTCTCCATGGGAGGATTTCAAATAGGAAAGGCCTGGTCAGAGCAGGAGTATGAAGTAGTACTGAAACTGTGTGGCTAGTTACTGCCTGCCTGATCCTCTGTCGCAGACTGTCCCTGTGAACTCAGCTATGTCGCAGAGGCGATGTTTTCTAAGGCACAGATAGCCCTAAGGTGTCCAACTAATGCTGAAATTCAGCTTGCCTTGCCTGTCGTGTCCTGAAAAAGCTTCTTTTTCTCTTCTGTTCCTCACTTTTTCCATTTATATAAAGAAGGATAATTAAAATTTACCAAACAAATTAGCTATACAGAAATGTGAATGTTTGTAAGTGTGTGGGGTAAAGGTAGTGTGGAAGCTAGGCATTCACACTCGAGTATCCGCAGTTATAATTGTACGGTGAGTTTAACTCTGCTGTCAGCTGGCATAAGGGTTGGGAGGGAAACTTGCTGAGCCCTGAGATAGGGGAAAAGAACAGACCTCGCTGAATCCCTATAATAAAAAGTAAGGCACAGTTTTAAAAGATGAAAGGGAAGTAAATGTATGTAAAGCATCCAGGAGAATAGTAGATAAGCCTTGGCAGAGGATTAAATGAAAATTGTACACAGTCTAGTGTTTAAAATGAAAGGATTTATCAAGACTTAACTTTAGCACAGACTCGCAGCAGGTAGAGTTTAAAAATAAAAAGTTTGTGTGATGTGGAGAAATGCTGCATGTGCTGTATGTCCAAAGAGCATGTCAGCTTTTATTGCAGGATAAAAAAAAGTATCAAAGAACAAAACCCAAAAAGATACCCTGTGCTTCTCAAAGCTAGTATGAAATAGTTATCTTCAAACAAATTCTTTGCAGATGGAGGTGAGAAATCAACCTTTTCTTTTAGATCGGTTTCCTTTTTGACTTATGGTCCCAATGAAAATGCCAGAGCACATATGGGAACCCTTTATAAAGACCTGCATAGTTTTGATCTGTGAACTTTTACACTGGTATAAAATACACAAAAATAAGATATCCAAGGTGCCTGGCATCTCCACTTTCCCCTTTTCCCAGAAGCTCTGCATACCGCAGCTCCAGTGACAGATCCTATTTGCTCAGTATTTTTTATTTTGCAAGTGTCTGCTTGATTCCTTCCAGGCAGGGCTGGTAGCTCCTGTTGAGCCTTCCTCTAGTTATTCTCTTGAAGGAGACACTATGTTATTCCATTCTTCATTAGAGCCACGCAGTCCCCAAACTAAATGGCTGAAGCTTCTGTGAAAATAATGTACCTGTGGAATAGTGTGGTTCTTGTTGGGACAAGAGGATGGTCACAAAAAGGTGGTGAAGGTTGTAGATAGATATAGCATGTATATATATTTATATATATAAAATGTGTGCATATATATAGTAGATATACATATAGTATAGTGTGTGTGTATATATAGTAGATATAAATATCTACCATACTGCAAAGAACTATATTTGCTCTTGGTTAAAATGCTTCGAGGAAAAATAGACCAAGATGGCCAAATTTTCACTGACCTTTACTTTCTTTGGAGTCTACCAGATCTGCATAGCTCAGCTTTTCTGAAAATTATATCAGATCAGAGCACCCTGGCGAAGGAGAGGATCTGCAGAAGCAATATAGAGGGCTTCCAGGAAGCTGCACTGAATGGAGCAAGGTCAAAAGTTAGCGGTCACAGATAAAAGTGTACAAGTTTGCAGAAGGATTTGTCGCTGGTCCTAGCGTACTCGAATTGCTCAGTAATATATCGGTGAGCTATTTGTGGCATGCAATACTTGTCTCTGGAGTGCATAAAGTATCCCATATTAAGGTAAAAATGAACTGTTTCTTTGCCAAGGAGATGAGAGCAATTTAGCTCCTTGAGCTAATTTAAAAACCAAAAGTTAAAACCTCCCCTGGGAAGAGACTGTTTAGGAATAAAGGCATTGGCTAATTAGGCTTAATTGCATTGTCTTGGGACAAGTGATTTATTAGGCCAATCTAGGCCCATGATGGGCCTGCAGGGGTGTGTTCTCAGCTTCACCAACTGAATGGCAAATATCCAAGAGCATCTTTTAACTTTAGAGAGAGTCTTTGAGAGAAGGGAATGGAGGGGAAAAAAAAAAAGTGAGGTTAATGCGCGTTCACCTATTCCCATATCATCTATCCCCATTCTCAACTCTCCAGCTTTTGTGCATCCTTTTATGTCACTCCTATGCCTATGGTTGTCTCCCAGTTCTCTGCCAAGCATTCGCTCCCCCTCTTCCTTCAAATCCTCCTTTATAATTAAGCTATATCTTCAAGCAACCCTGCTTATTTTGTCATGATAAGTAATCCTCTCATTCTCTCCTCTCTGATGGTGTTCCCCTATGTTTTGTCACCTTTGTCTTGGTTAGATTTTGAGGTCTTTGAAACAGGAACTTCATGTCTCCTTGTAAACTCATGGGATTATGTACTAGTAAATTTGTTGTATATTATGTTGTATGACCTAAAAGATAGTGCGCATGTGAAAGTAATGGTTAATGTCCTATTTTCTTTCCTTTTGTGTCCTCCTATGCAGCCCAGACATTTAATTTTAGTTTTGAACACTCAAAACTTAGCATGTGGAAAATCAGAGACATGTTTTCTGTAAAATTTCTCAAATATGTAAAATATTGGTTTTAAAAAGCATGGACTGATTCCTGCTTTTGATGCCTATTATCAAGGCATTCCTTTGCATTTTTAACCTGCAGGCCTGGATTAACCTGTGGGAGGGAAGGAAGAGGCCTGAGAGCATTTGCAGTCACCAGCCATGGTAGCACTGAAGTGGGTGCACAGCTGACCCATTAAGACAATTTTTTTTTTTCCTGTTTCAGTATTGTCCCATACCTCCCTGCCTTTACTTACCTTCTTGTAATCAAAAAGAGGAGGAAGCTCACTAAAGATAAGGAAAGTCTGTACTCGAATTACAACTAAAACCTAGACAAAACCCACGCGTAGAGATAAGCAAGCAAACAAAAACACTTAGCTTCACTGAGTCAGATCTTTCTTCTCTAAAACAGTATTTATAGCATCGGTATGTTTGGTGTAGGCATCCCGAGGACAGATTTGTGGGTTCTGCATATGCTTAAATCTTTGTCCTGTGACTTGCTCTTTCATATGTTCAGACCAGCAGTACCACTTTAAAGCAGGCTTCTTCTCATAGCCTCTTTTTCTTAGTCTGAGGCTGGTCAAAAATTCTTGCAACGTATTTTTTTTCTTTTTCTCTTGTTTTTTTCCTCTCCTCTTTTAAAGAGTTTGATAATGTTACCGAGGCCTTGCAGCTCCAGGAGGTGCCTGGACCTTGTGGCCAGTACCTAGGTCTTATCAGCCTGCCTGATACTGGATGCCTCCAGAAGGCATATGGGGAATTTGTGGGGGAGTACGCTGGCTTACATGACGGGCCAATTCAAATTTCTTGTGCATCTGTCCTTCTGCTTCATGCTGGCAGGACATAAACCATTTAGTCTGCTCTGCCACTGCCTCCTCCTACTCCTACCCTTGGAAAGGTGAGGGCAGCTGGCCTACATTTCTCATGGTCGCAGTTTCCCTGACTGCAGCCTGTAGTTTTTCTCATCAGCTGGTGTAAGACACAGTTGTTTGAATACATGAAAGGCACAACAGGCTTAGCTTGTTGGAAAGGTGAACATAGCCTGGGGGCAATTCTTGCATCCTGGTTAACTAGCAAGGAAGAGATCCCAGGGCTCTCCTCCGAGTCGGTGCAGCTGCGGAGGCTTTTTGCCACTTAAAGACTTACATTGCTAGCTGCATGCCCTTTGTGCCTCAGTTCTTGGCTTTTAAGAGGGAGGTGGTTTTGAAAGCACTTTGCTGCTGCACCTCGGTTGTGCCAATAAGAGAAGGCGATGAGCTCGTTTCCTTCCTGCTGCGTGAGATACCGGAGATCTAACACGAGCCGGTGTTGCACACCTCTGACGAAAGTCACAAACTGAAGAGTTAGCTCCCCTCTTGTACTACTTAATCTCTGCATCTGTGCACCCGCCTCACAAAACCTGATCCAGCCGCTTTCTCTCCTAGGGAGGAAAGAGTTTATGTTCAACAAAAACATTAAGTAAATCTTCTGCCGTTTCCATTATGAGTTCTCTTACCTCTGTTTAGAAATCTGCTGGAACTAATGCAATTTGGCATTTGGGATTTTCCTCTAGATGTTGTCTCATTTTCAGCATTTGATCATTTTTCACTTTTTCCACCTCATTCCCATTTTTGTACTCTCTCTGAGGTTTTCCTTCTAAGATTCTCATTTAAGCATGTGTCCTTTAAACATCAGGTTTGTTATGCACGTGTTAGTTCATTAGTCCATAGTGGGGAATTGTTTCTAATTCTTCAGAACTGAATGTGCTTTCAATGTCCTGGCATGCCTCACAAAACTGCTCCAATCTGAAAGCAGCAGCTGTAGTCCTTTACATTTCCGTGCCCCTAGTACACTTACCTTTTTATTGATTTATGTCCCCGGAGGATATTCTTGTAACTCTCGGCTATCCGTTCAGCTCCAAGTAGCTGGGGTCTTGTACACGGAGCGTGTCCAAGAGCTCGCCCTGCCATGGCCAAATACCTTCCTGCTTTGGCCACAGCCCTGGGATCACGCAGCTTCTTGGAGAGCTTCATGACGCATCCTCATGTCTTCTTGCCTGCTCTGTTTAGAGAAAGGTCCCGAAGTCACCTTTCTGTCATGTTCTCTTGTGAGATGAAATTTCAGCCCTCTTTGGAGGAGGGACTCGAACCCTGAAAGATGCTCGTTTCTGTCCTCTTAATGATTTCTTGTCTTAGAGTTCAGCTCTATAAACTCAGGTTGAGTTCATTTCTCTTTGTGTATCGTTTATTGATAGTAAATGTTTTGAAACACAGCTGGATTCTGTGGTAACTCTGACTCGTAAAACTTTGAATCCAATTAGTTCCAGCCTGTCCACTGACATACATTTTAAAAAAAAAAAAAAAGGTCATCTAATGTGATCCTTTTTTCAGGCAAAGAGCAGAGGTGATAACTCTTGCATTTCAGCTAATAAGGATTCTGGCATGATAAAGGTCTTGCATTAATACTGCAATTGCTGTATTCAAAAACAACGAAAACCTGAGGCAACACAGCTTAAAATTTTTATACTATGGTTCAGTCAGCTATATATATGTATTTAGAAATCTGTCTTGATATCACCCCCTCAAAGATTTATTCAAGAGATTGAGGAGACTGTATAGTTCAGTAAATGCATCATGGTAATCAAAACCATCCAAGTCTCCTTTAAGTCAGAATTCACATTTAAAAGTACCTCTAGGAGGGATTGTTGCTTTTGCTTCTTGTTTAATTTAATCTATTTGAAACAGCCTAGAAAAATTTACTGAATTCTTAATGAATGTAATATGCCTTTTTTTATCACCGTAATATAATTGGGAACTATTCAATAGTTTATAAAGATCAGTGAGAACTTTATTAATATCTCTGTGAGTAAATTGGCTCCCTGCTTGATTTTTAATTTCTGGTGTTAGGCAGAGGATTTGATTTTCTCTTACTAAATGTGCTGGCATACAGTTGGCTGTATTCCCCCTTTTCATATATCTGATATTTGGCTAGTGGAAGTGATATATGAGCACTTTGTGATAATAGTTGTTCATAAGCTGATTTAACAGTTTTGCATTCAACTTCATTAGCCTTAGAGGGGTTGGTTTTTTTGGAAGATCTTTTTCCCAGGATTTAATTTAGGCTCCGGTTTTGTCTGCGGCTTGATCGTAACCTTTCTTTTGCCTGCTCACCGCAAATGAAATCATCATCCATCATCGCAGGCGCATTTGAGGTTTCTCAGAGTGCTGTGCACAGCCATCGTGCAAGCAACTTGTTTCCTGCTGCAGAAGCGAACTCAGTCTCCTCTTGTTTTGACCTGGAGGGGTAATAGGGAGGGACATGCTGAGATTGGTGTATTCCCACCTGTGTTGAGTCTAAAAGACTAACGAGGAGAAAAATCAATTCAAGAAGAACATGTGTAGCCTCTGTCTTCAAATACCCATCAGCTGTAAATCACCTTGTGCTTGATTGACCAAACAGCCAGGTTTTTCACCCAAGGGTGTCTCTAATTGTTGCAACAGTTGCAGTAAATTCTCCCCTGCTGAGAACAGTGATGTCCAGGAGCTGAGAGTGCTGTCCAGTTCCTTTTGGAAAAAGGGTGATGCTGATTACAAAATCCTCTATGTTTGAGTAATTTCATCCATCTCAGTTGCATAGTTAACTATGTGTCAATATTTAGATTATAAAATGTTTTTAGTGATTTTGAACTTTGCTGTTAAAATTTACTGCTAGGCAGAAAGGGAATTTAGCCATTTTTAACTAAGACAAGTCTCAAAATAGAGGAGAAAAACTGTCTCCCTTTAGATGGTACTAAAAATGCAAGCTACTTAACAGAAGAAAAATGTCATGTTATTAGCTTCTAATACAATCATATTACTTTGGTCTTTTGACAAAGTAAAGCCTCATTGATATTAAATATGGAAAGTTACTACTTTCACAGTAGCAACTTTTCATGAGGACTTCAGATTTTTTTTCGCTGAGTTCTAAGAGACCGGTCCATTAATAATGCATGGCATTGCTCACAAGTCACATATGCTTAATAATTAGGAAACATTTGTAATGAGTTGAAAAGGGTAAGGAAGCATCAGGGTATGTGGAAGTCCAAAACTACAGAAGTCTGAAGCTAATAATTACCTGGGCTTCAAAAGCTTTTCAAATTCTCACAACAGATTCTACTTTAAAATTAACCACAGACACTGCACAGAAGAGAATAATGAAATAAGTCCATTAGCATTTGGGATAAAGGATATCCAAGTAGTAGATATAACGGAGAAAAAAACCCAGGGACTTTAAATATAGCTTCTGGCAGTCATGGCAAGGTTTTCTGAAGAAGATAGTGAGAGTTAGGTTTCGAAATATTATAGGCATCTAACAGGGGCTAGCTGCTAACTCCCTTAATCCCCCATGCAAATCCTAGCCAAGCATATAGGCTATGAAGTATGTTCCATAATTGACAGCTTCACAATATACGAAGATTTTTCACTTACACAGGAGGGTTAAAATCTTTGAATTCTGCACTTTGGTGATGAAACTGGGAGTCACTTCTCAATTATTCCTTGTTTTGATTAAACAGACCCCTCATCACCACACCAAATATTGCTTGAAATGTTTCCTTCCTTGCAGCAAGCTGTCAGCAGGGGAGCGCTGGGTCAAGACAGGACGCAGCCGCTGCGCTCGGTATTAGGGAGACCGAGCTGCAGTGTAATCGGGCAGGCCGGGATAGGCATCGTTAGCGGGAGCTCATTTCAACCAAATAGCAGCCCACGTTTCAGGTGGTGCAAATGTGGGACACCGTGGTCCTACCATATGCTTTTTGGTTTTGCTTCAGTAAACTACTGTATGAAGGTAAGTGATGGAAATGCTGATTTTTTTTTTCTTTTATTTTCCTTTCTTAAGTGCCACTTAAGTGACATGTCCCCCCCCCCCAAAAAAAAACAAAAAACAAAAAAACAAAAAAACCCCTGATCTCTAAAACTTTTGAGCCTGAGAGGATAATTCAGGAAAAGGCTGAGGGGAAGAGGGGGGGAAAAAAGAAAACCGTGGCATCAGCCATGGCCTCCCACTCCCCTCTGCCCATCCGTATTGCAAGAAATCCAGTGTAAAATACTCCAAGGAAATCTATTTTTCTATTCCTACATGGTCCTCATTACTAAGTATGTGAAAACATGGTAATGAATATATTTTCACCACTCACCAGAGAGTTAGGGCAGTACTCAGCATCATTTCTGGAGATGAGAGCTTGAGGCACAGAAAAACTAAATGATTCATCCATGATCAGGCAAGTCTGTGATAGCAAAGAAAATTGAAACTCCTTCTCAAACCCCAGTCAGTGAGCCAAAAATATGCTATGTAAAGTAATGAACAGCGTGTTTTTTGCTCGGTTTAGAAGGCTTGATTTTTTTCTATTTATTCTAAATTTTGGCATTGAATCCAGAGGAGCACGATTGTGCCCTTGGACTTGCAATATACATATATCTATATGCATATATGTATACACACAAATATATTAAAAAATGCAATAAAATTAATGCAGAATAGAATGGACAGACTGTGCCTTGACTATCGAGCCTGGACATCGCGTCTGTCTTCAAAGTCTGCTTGAAGCCCTAGCAGACCATGTGCACTCACAAATACCGGATTTGTGCAAGTCAGAGGTGTGTGGGCTGGTTTTTCATGAGCTTCGTGCTGCTGAGTTAGATGTATGAGCGCGCTGGACTCTGCAGGAGTGAGACAGAAGTGGCTGCCTGACTCTTCTCCTCCCCTCACCTGCTCCTTGTCCTTCCTTACCGGTTGCAGCCCCTTGGGTTTGTCTGACGCTGGTTTGGCCCAGTCAGTCCATACTTGTGTATCTATAGTTTGTGACACACACGTGGGTGCTCTCTTCCCTCTTACGAGTATTAGATTAGGTTTTCTAAACTCTGCTTATGGGACAAGTACAGATACTGTATACTTGATGCTCCAGAAGGCATGTGGGTAAGTGAAGTGGCTGCCCAGATTTTTTATGTTAACACAATGAGAATGAACATCAGTCTGTTGTTGAGTTACTGGAAACCTTATGGGCCCTTCTGGGGGAGGAAGACTGTGGAAATGAAGAAATGTAACGGTCTACTTCGAATAGGTTTTAGTAAAGAAAAGCCTAGCTGACAGATGCAAATGTAGAGAAGAGCAGACTGACAAAAATCAGCAGAGTTCTGAAAACTTTCTGGAAATGATGCTGGAAATTTGAGCTGTTTGTAAATGTGAGCAAGAGTCAGATGGCTTTGGGAGGGTGATACAAGAGTTTGTTTATATCTTTGGCTTCTGGGACTGATTTTCACCTGAATACAGCAGCATTAGGGGGTGTTCCTGCTAAAGACCTGAGCCCCAGCTGCTTTTTAATGTCTATGTTGCACTATGTGGAGCTCCAGGACGCTGCTCAAGATTTAGAACTAAATTTTTTTGTGTGTTAGAGACTCATATATGGATGTAAGTCATATTAAGGAATACTTTTGCATTTTGGGAGTTGGTTATAACATTGGTTTCTCGGGGTTTCTCTTTTTTTAACCAAGCCTTCTGAAGCATTGAAAGCTGGGCAAACCTGGACTCAGGATCTGGCATTAGTGGTCTGGTACCATCATGTTCTCTTAGGTAGCAGGATGATGCTTAAACATGATCAAATCACCATGACTGAGGTCAGATACAGCTTGTCCCTAACCTCAGACAGGTTTTTCTTCTATTTTGGCAGTCTAATTGTTAAGGCCTTGTGGGTTATTTGTTTAACACGTTCCCTGCTAATGGAGGGATACTGGAGACACAGTTAACCTCTGCCTGTATCACAGTGTAGTGTGCCTCTTGGTCGTCTTTTATAGGTCTTAAGGATATTGTGAGCCCTAAACATATGGAATCAATGTATTATAGACCCTTTTAAACTAGTCATTTATGTCATGGATGTCTGGGATTGCAGGAAACTGAGCTTAATGATTATGATTAGCCCTTCCATTCTCTCTTTCTGTGTTAAGTTGCCTTTGCAGACATGGCATATCTATGCCAGTTCCTTGGAATAAACTTTCTTTTGTGTTTTCCAGTATTGCTAGGTACTGTCTTGTGAAAGTCTCTTTATGGGAGAAAGGGTCTGAAACTCCTCAGCCATAAAGCTGTGAGTTTCCTTCTAAAGACAGGTGCAGGGAAAAGTATCTTACTACTTCCCTAATACCGGTTCCCTCTTCTTACTCATAGCTAAAATAGTAGGATGCACAATTAAAACCTTGCCAACACGTGGAAGTTCTTGCAAACTGCCCTTCAGAACTGCCTGTATATGATTTAGCTTAATCCGTAGTTTCATGTACGTAGCGTGGTTTGCTGGTATACGCTCCTAATACAGATATCATTTAAGAAAGACATAGGAAATTTCTCGATAGAATTGTGACCTGATTGCTGAGGGGAGACACACTGCTCCACGCACAGTGTGGCTGGCAACTTTAACATAAAGTATTGCTCACTTCACACTGCATTCCTGCTGTAGCTTTCCGACATGCTTTCTCGTGGACAGAAAATGATTCTCGCCCAATATAATGACAAGATGCCTGGAACGAATTCCCCTGGATTGGAAAAATCAGGCTGCATTAATATTTCCCTGTTTTCTCTATCACTGCTCAAGAGTTTCTTTCTTTCCAAGAAGGGAAATGAGACCCAGGTTGCTTCAGGCTGTAAATTATAAATGAGTAGCATGATTGTAACTCGAAGCAAAGGTCAAAGGTTTTTTTTTGTATTTTTCCTGTGTTATTTAACTGGATCTTCTTTGCCTACACTGTGCATACATCATCATCATTAGAGCCCATGCTTTTGCATCATTAATGCAACTGCAAATGAGATGGCTCAAGTTATGAACCACCAGTGCTTCACACTAACGCATACAGATATGAAGGGGGAAAATGAGCTAAATAAAAACACTTATTGAAGGAATTGTTCCCTGGTGTAAATGTGCTTAAAAGGAGGAGGACTATATTAGAGGACAGTGTTCCTTTCTGGAAGCATTTTCTGACTCAGCAAATCTCTGCTTATTGATTTGTAAAATAAGTGAAAATTTGGGGATAAATTAAGGAATTTGAAAAGCTTTCATGCCTATTTGTCATGAAATCAAGCAGGTAATAGCTTGCTTTAAATTGTATGTTGCACATTTAAAAACTAATTCTGTGTACACTTTGGAAGGTTACAAAATTCTCTGGGAAGTCCTCATTGCTATCAGAACATGAGGATGTGGGTTTTGTTTGAGTGATGAAAGAGAATATCTCACCTTCCATTTTAGAAGTTATTCATGAACTGGGCTTTATCTGCAATGAGAAAGTTTTAACTCTAGAGTCCAGTTACATACAAGCTTAAGGTGTTTTTAAATACAAAAACATCAAATACGACTGTTCAGATTCTCCTATATTATGCATTTTGCAAAGATTATGGCTTGAAATTCAAAATCGATTTAGATCTTGGTGCCTTTGTTTTTGAAGCAAGAATAGTCAAAATGGCAACTGCACTTCAAAATACCCATTTTGCATGCAGAGTAACAACTCTTTAATACAAAATTTTACTGCAGCATCTTAATGTGCAGTTTTATTGCCTATTATTTTTAGCAAGCATTTATAAAGCCTTATGTTTAGGGTTTAACACCTTAGCTATTTCCCATCAAAACAGGCTGAAATTTGGCATAGCAGTGGCAACCCTCATTTCAAATTTTTCACAGAAAATTGTAAACAGCAAATTGCTAATTTGTAAAGATTTTTGTTAATTTCAACACTTTGGAGCCTGTCATCTTAAATGTTTAATAATATGACATCCATATGGACCATTAGATCAATGAGGCAGCTCTGGTCCTAAACCATCAAAGTGCACATCCTGTAGTGACACTTCTGAAGTTCTAGAACAGCCAAAAAAAAAAAAAAAAAGCAAATTGTCAAAGTTATGGTAGGAAAGGGCAAGACAGCTAGAACTGTCTTTAAAAAAAACCCCCTTCATTCTGTCATTTTGGAAAAGTTCTGAAATTTCAGTTCCCAAGTTCCAAACATGGCACTGCAGCAGAGGTCTGGTTTTAAGCTAGTTTCAGAGTTAATAAGTTTTGAGCTTTTGAGACACAACCAGAGTTGACTTTAGGATATGGTCCAAATAGTACATATTATTGTTTCTCCTCACTACAGAATATTAGTCCACATGCTACATTTCACACTGGGTTTTTGCTGGGCAAAACTTTTGGACTTCATGGAATTTGTGTGCCATTGACATCAGTAGGATGTTGTAGTAATATACAGTAATTCAGGGTTTATGGCAAAATATTCTATAGGTATTATACAGTAATACTAAATAGCTGGAATATCTTTTATGATTCAAAGCATCTGTAATGGAGTCACATGTGCAGAACCTGTAGTATATTTTATGTGGGGAATATTCATTTTGGCAATGTAATATCTCATTTGAAATGAATATGTATTGCACTATTGATTTTCATGGGTCTTAGAAGAGTAGAAACATCATGCAGCAATAAAAAACTCGGTGCTTTTTCTGTATGCACCATGTTTAGATGCAGCTCAGAGCTTTTCGTAGAAGTAAACATAAAACCTATGTTGTTGTACAGAAATACCAAGTACTCTATTTTGCACTATGCACGATAAGACTATATAAGTCTATAACAAGGCTTTAACTCAAATGCGGTCTTCATACTACAGAGTTAAGTTCCTCTAAGCGTAGTGCAGAGAAGTGTTCCTGCTTTAGACAGAGGCTGTTCTTCTTTTTCTTTGTTCCTCTCCAAGAAGGCTGATCTACCTCTTTTTTACTCTTAGCTTTTACTCTTAGATTGTTTTTTTTACTACTACAAATTTTGAACATTGCTAGGCTTTATCCCCACCACCTCTGCTACCTGGCATAGAGAAAACGGAGCAAAGCCTTGAAAGAAACGCTCTTTATACCTCCATCTCCAGAGACCTCAGGAAGGAGTCTTTGGCCATGTTTTCCTATGTGTCATAACAATGTGAGGATTGAAACATGGGGCAAAAAATGGCATTTTTAGGGTAGGAATGGAGGCAGGCTGTGGTTCTCTCCTTTCTGCTGCTCTCTGGTACTCTTTGTATCTTGCGGCGCCCAGACACCGGGTGCGATCCAGCTGCTTTGGGAGATGGGAGCAAAGTCCCCAGCCCCGACTCCGCTCCTGGGATCCGACCCATCCACCTCTTGTCCAGAAGGGTTAATGCCACTGCAATACTTTGTGGTATCTCAGTCCATAAAGGATTCAAATAGCATCCCATCCACTACCAGAAACTTATTTCTCTATTTCCCAACATGTGTCTGCATGGATTGGAAACCTGTTTATAGCAGTGTCCTTGAGAAGGTTTCCCTTCAAGTTTGGAAACAGTAATAATGTAATGTCATCTTAATTAAAATGCTTGGATAAATGATTTTCAAAGTAACAGACCTTTACTTTTTTTTTTTTTCTTGGAGATGATCTGAAAAATCTGATCTTTGGAGTAAATTGTTTTGGATTTAATTTTGAAGGATCTTTTCTGAATAGTAATCTCAGTTTCAGGAGAAAAACAATTTACTCCAGAATTCACATCCTTGTCTCACAGCAAGGAAAAGACAAAGCCAGCACAATCTTTGTTCTAGGACCCTGTTGCCCATCTACTGTTTTCACTAATTCCTTTGCTTTGTGAAATTAAGTTTGACATTTATAACACCTTTTGGCTTTCAATATTCATCAAACTAACTTTAGGAGAGTGGAATTTAATGCTTAGGAACAAAAGACTGGAAGTATTTATGTTCTATTTTTCATTTTGCAAAATGAATTCAGACAAAATGGATATTGTTAGAAATCAATAGTCAATTGAAAAATGTAACACATTTTATTCTGAGTTGTTAAAGAGAAATTTCAAAACAGTAAAAATTAAGTTGTTAATGCTAGCTATTTATAGAATTTATTGCCTTTATATGCCATTGTTATATTAGAAAAGTATATAGTTCTCAGTATCTAAATCTTATTTATATTTTTCTTAACTCTTAAATGCAAGTTAAAACATATCAAAGCAAGGTTGTTTTTCACTTACTTTCTTTTGACCAATTTTAGGCTAATTGGCTGGTGGGGTCATGAATTCAAAACAAGATTCCTCATGGAAAACAGTATGTATTTTTATACTTTCAGTTTTACCTCCTATGATGCATTTTTATATAACCAGCATCACTTTTACAGTAGTTTAAGTAGAAAAGAGAGAACTTTGCATCTCACCTGTGTCAAAGGTATTAAACTAAACTCATCCCAAATATGTAACACAATGGAGTCAAAGTAATATAGAAATAAATTTGATCTCTAGGCATACTGATCTCGTTACCTGCTTCCAGACATTTTGCTTAAAAACACCAAAACCCCTTCAAAATGCAGATGTAGACTATGGAAGAAAGTTTGAAAGGATCTCAGTGAATTCAATTCGTAAGACGCTGAGGAGCGAGGGTCTGCTATCATTCGTGTTGGCTAATATATTACTTTAGGATTAGTTCCACGGGAATTAATGAGAAATGATATGAATAAAGGTAAGGCAATCTGACATAAGTGATGAAACATCAGGAATGTTTCAGTATCTCCAAATCCCCTGCACTAGCAATGGATGGAGCATGAGACAAAACCAAACCTGCTCCAAAAGAAGCTGAAAGTTTCTTGCCCCAAAGCGTGGTGAAATGAGGTTTCCTTTCTACATCTGCCACCTAGACTTTTCTGCAGCTCCGTTTTAAAGCACTGCAGAGAAACTGTTCTGAAGGATCACGAGAAAGGAGCTTTGCATTTTTGTTTTTTTTTGGGGGGAGGGAGGCGGTTCTGGGTTTGACTGCAGAGTGCATCTCTAATAGCCTCCACCTGGTCTTTTTCTTCTGACCAAATGTAAGTCAGTGGCATTATGAAAAGCCGGCAGGAGACACAAATTACCTTGAAATACTGTTAGAAGAAGAAACTTGTTTTATATTCATTTCCATGGAGAGTCGATAGGGAGAAGCTGGGCAATAATCATTATAAAATTAGCTGGGCTGCTGTGCGTGAAGACCTTCTCCCTTGCAACGTCCTCCTGCTCAGGTGCTGGGGCATAAAATATAAATAACGACACAGAACGTACAGTGAGGCTTTATGCCTTTATTAAAGAGGTTTTGTGAGATTTCACAGCCGAAAGTCTATGTAACTTCTATACGTGGCCTGAAGCTACGCTTATCCGCATATGTGGTCTCCCACGTGTCTCGTCAGTTTAATAAAGTTAAGGAACATGATTCCCTAATCGTGCGCTCTGGCTTCACATGAGTGTGCCTCTGCTGACTTGGAGTTTCTCTGGTTTATGCCAGTGTTAAAAGAGATTCAAGTGTAAAGGTGGTTTTAACACACACCATTTAAACAAATTAATTGCAGTTCTCTAGTTCCCATGAAGCAGCTAATGAGATCTTCTGCTGGATAAAATTGGGCTTCTCTGGAAGTTAAAAGTATTAGCTGTGAATAGATTACTATTTCCTTTTAATGACTGATTCCTAAAGGCCATGTTAGTGATATATTTTATTGCATGAGGGTAGACTTCAAGATAAGGTCCAATAGATTAAGAGTAAAAATTCAAAAACATTAATATCTGTTACTCATTTTTCCAGAATTGCAACTAAGTGAAGGAATTAATGGCTTTCGGTTATCGAATCCTCCAATTTTACTGGTCTGTGCTCTGCAAGCTAGTTTGGAGGTAAGTAACTGCTTTACTTTAACCCTGAATATAAGAGGATAACAGTGTTAAAAGAATGTTGTGGGGGTTTTTTGCTGTCTTTCTTAAAAATGCCAGAAAAGGTTAAAAAAAAAAAAAGGAAGGGGAGGGGGGAGAGAGAAACCTTGAGACAAAAAGCCCTTTTATATCATGCCCATTCTTGACTGTTCTCACAGACTTTGCTGTCGGATTCAGTACAGGTGAGGTTTGCTCCTCCAGCTTTTAGACAGGCGCCAACGCTAGAACTACGTTTCTCCAGGCTTTTTGGGTGCAAATGGCAGCTTTCTCTATACAGATGTTCAGAGCTTGCCTCGATGTAGTTACGGGAAGGATGAGGCTGGAGAAGATCCTAGGAAGCACTCGCGGAGCTCTGAGAGGCTGCATCCAGAGCTGCTTCAACATATATTTCCCTGGACAAAACCTAATTGCCTTCTTTATGGAAAAAAGGCAAAAAAAAGGCTGCTCAATGTCATGCAGCTTAAATTGAGCGAGCGGCTCTGGGAACACGTCATCCGTTGTATCTGCTTTTATTACAAACAGAGCAGGCAGAAACCGCCCGCGATCGCTCCCTAAAAGGGGGAATTCGTGAGCGCGGTGTCGTTCCGGGCTGGTTTTCTTCTCGCCGCTTTATTGGTTTTATTTATTAGCGCGGGGAGGGCTGTCCCAGCGCAGGGAGCTGCGCGTCCATCCGGGCGGCTCGCCCCCGCAACGCCGGGCGCCGGGTCTTTGCGGATGGGAAGGGGGGTTTTGCATGGATTTCTCTGTAGCACTAGATTATCGTTTTTCCTAACCTGCTTTGCAAGTCAGCCCGGGTTGCCAAGGTTTTGCCACCAGCGTAAGTGGGACAGATTTATTTCTAATAGCAGTTTGTTAACTATAGCGTAATGGTAAGGCTGATGCTGGAATAAAGGGCGATTTCTATGCACTGCACATTCCTACTTTTATTTACTAAAAATGCAGCATCTTAAGCAAACAAAGTCAGAAAATTGCGGATTACACTTTCTCCAGCTCATGCGCAGAGCTGAAGGGCTGCAAAGGGCAGCGCAGTGCTGCCTGTTCTGCCTGACAGTTCATTTCGTCAGCCCTTAAACATCCAATTTTTATTTTTATCCAGTTTTTAAACTGTGCGCGACCTTCGGGACGAGGGGGAAGCTGCTGTGCTCTGGCCCAGCCTGCCAGTGCTGCGGTCGGCACGGGCGGGTGTCCTTTCGCCTGCCGCCGTGAGCCGTGAGCAGCGGGGCTGCGCCGTCCCCGCTGCCAGGGTTTCCCGGCGCCGATTGCTCGAATGCAGTGGGAAACACGATAGTTTTTGTCTGGCAAGAGACGGCTGGTGAAATTGCCGGGACCCATTAAGCAGGAGGCAACATTTGCAGTGGAAACGGTGAAAGCTGCGGGCGTTAATGCGCTTTATTCCTCAATAGCGCTTAAAGGGACTGTTATGGCAGGAGCTGCTCCCTTTTATAGGTGGGAAAAAAGATGCAGTGCTCTAAAACCACATTTAAAAAAAAACTTTTTCTAAAATTTCACCCCGGAGGCTAAATATTCCTTGCACGAAGCCTGAGCAAACAGCTCTTTGCACGCAGCCGAAGCAGAGCCAGCCCTCGTGTCGCGGCAAAGCCCGTCGCAGGAGGAGGCAGGGCTCCGCTTTGCCTCCCGCAGCGCGGTGAATAGTTGCGGGTGCGCGATGCCTGCCTGCACCCAAGGAAACGCTTCTCGGCGCGCGGTGACCTGCGCCAGCGGTGACGGCTCGAAACGTGACGCCCGTCTGCGAGCAGCCCCAGTTTGCTGCCCAGAAACACAGAAAAGGAATCCAGCGGCTTTGGGTTTTGTGCAGCCCTTTGTGGTGGCGATGGCACCGTGGGATAAGCGGGAGAGTCTGCAAAAAAGCGCTTTCCAGATGCTGCTGGAAACCAGGGTTTGGCGTAAATCAAGTAGGACTGCTCAGTTACTGCTTTATGGGCTTTTTCGGGTCTTGATCTATGTAAACTTAGAAGTGTTGCTCCGAAGTTTCTCCTGCGGTGCGGAGCGGTGATTTCCCGAGGAGGAGGGTTGTGGATTTGTGTACAGGACCCCTGGTTTTGCAGCCGCCGTCGGTGGAGGCAGAAGCGTCTATGCGCGGCTATGTTACGTTTCTGTGCCGGACGCTGATGCGAAGGGACGGCCGGGTACTTAGCTGTCTAGATCTTGTTGTTTTCCCCTGCAGCTGATTACACGGGAAGAAAAAAACGGAGGCTTTGGGTGAGGCAGGGGCTGATAGTTCCCAGGGGGGCGTTTTCCCGCGTTTCCTGTAGCTGAGCCCTTCCCTGAGCACGGTTGGGGGGAGCAGACGCTGCCTGGCCTTCCCCTCGTTCCCACGCTGTTTTGCCATGTTTTTTGTTCTTGCTAATGCAGCAAAGCAGGGCTTCTAGGCGATTGCTTTTACATGTTGCATCGTAGTTCGAGTTTTTTGTAGCTGTATAAGAGCAGAAGAGCTGTTAAGTCAAACCTGAACAAGTATTTTTTCCTTTATTTGGATGAGCAGAGAGCCTGAAACCCTGCCTGCACAGAACTCAACACCTGCAATGTCAATACGTTAATTTAGTTCTTCTGTTTTTAAAGGCAACAGTTTGCGCTTCAGTCGGGATGTTTCAGTCCTAACCCTTGACTTGTGTTACTTGAGGCAGGAAAAACTTGTATGCGATTGAGTTTTACTCAGCACAGTTTCATCTGCAGAGAATTTGGGGATCCTCTTCGGATATGCTGCTGAGTGCGCCCTTAGCAAACCGCTTTTGTGTGCAAATTCATGTATGCAGGTATGGATGCGTGTAAAACTATTTGACAGTAGACAGGGATGTCTTTCATTATGCAAAGTAATAACATCATCCTCTGTTCTCAAAAGCCCAGTTCTGCTGTGTATATGTATAATGTGTATCAGATATTATCACTGAAATCGGGCAGCATAATGCATATGGAGAAATCTGCTACCTAGCAAAGTAAGAACGACAGGGTTTGGTGCCCATGTTACCAAAGTGATTTACATTATTAGAAAGGCCAGAAATGGCCTTAGCCGCCTTCGACTTCTTTTTGTGTTTTGTGGCAATGCATTATCATTCTAACGATTTTAAATCATTATAGGTTTTTGGTCAAGCCACAATGAAAGCACTGAGAAGGAAATCCATTCTACTTACTGGTTACTTGGAATACCTGATAAAACTTCACTACAGTGAGGATAAAACAAATCCAGAGAAGCCTTTTGTTAAAATAATCACCCCACCTCAGATTGAGCAAAGAGGATGTCAACTCACACTATTTTTTTCCCTTCCGATCAAATCCGTATTTAAAGAGCTGGAGAAGAGAGGAGTAGCTGTGAGTAAATCAAACTTCACCTTCTTATGCACTGTTTTGAGAAGCTATCCTGTACCAAAGTAATCATTTTGTTTTTCTTCCTGTATATGTAATATAATATATTATATTCCTCTATATCTTATTCTTGTATTCTCATATAAGGCCAAGAAAAACTTCAAGTAACTTCAGCAGGTTTCAGAGCAATCTTGCAGAAGATAAACTTCTCACTTATAATAAAAGAGAGGATTTACTCAGATGATGGAAATGTGATTTCTTCATGTGCAAACCTAGAACCAGATCATTTTGCAGATCTAGAAACGTTTAGGTCATTTCAGTAATTGCCACGTGCATGCAAATCTCTTTCAGCATACAGATATATTTCAGCCTACATGGAACCATTGCATTTTCTTGGAGTCGAGACTGGTGTCGGCATACTGCAAGGACACCCCTGCCCAACTTGAGAATAGACAGCAATTTTTGCCATTTCAAGAATTGCCCTCTAACAGTCAGTAATGAGCCAAGCTGAGGCTGCACTTGCCACCCTAAATGCCAAAATTCGGATACCCACAGCCTTGCGCTAATAAGAAGCTCTGAACCCGAATCCGTCCCTTTCATGATCTGCAAATGGCCGAAACCTTGTTCTTCGCAAGGCGCCGAGGTGGAGAAATTAAGAAGCTGTCATTTCCTTAGAGATGTGTTTTAGCACTCAGAAAAAGAGGCCACTGGAAGATAATGACATGTAATGACATGGCTACCAGCGAGCGCTACTCGGAAGGAATAAAAGCTAAATTTAAGGCTATACATTTGGTGATTTAGAAGTGCTGGGAGGTGAGGCTGATAGCGTAATGCCATATAAATGATATACGAGTTTTATTTCTGCTGGTGACTTGTGTTCCCAAAGGGCAGCTCTTATAGGCTAAATATGCTTATGTTTTGGTGCTGCCAGGGAATTCCAGGAACCGCTGCTTTTAAGAGGGCATAGGGCCTCGTACTGTTGGCTTGTCTTTGCGATACAGTAATATGTTTCACGTTTGAGAGATTATTATATTCAGCAAAATGTGTAAATTTGCAGAGGGGAAAAAAAAATGACTGCAAGTCCTGTGACGTTACTTGTACCTTGAGTACAAGAGACTTACCATACTGGCGTGTTTCTATTTTGTGGTGGCTTTTTTGTCGTCTGTGAGGCTCCAACTACAGGTTGCTCTAGGCGCTGAGGCATAAATTCAGCACAGCTGGCAGGATCGCACAGCCTGGCTAACGCTCCCAGAGAGTTTCTTGGGGGTCCCAGAGTTATGACCCATGGCCGCGCAAATGCTCTTCCGCCTCTGTCTAGTCAGTCCTCCTTCCTTGGGGTAGTTCTACTTAAGACAAGGTTGGCATGCCTTAAAAAAGAAATAAAACAACTGTCTGACAAATAAATGTGAAGTGACCTTAATTTACGAAGCACTCCCTTTCTGTTTTGCAGTGTGACATGCGAGAACCAAACGCGCTCCGCGTTGCCCCGGTTCCTCTCTACAATTCTTTCCGTGATGTGCACAGATTTATTGAAATCCTGGGATCCGCAATTACTGCTTCAAAACAAACAGCAAACAATACTGCGCTATCTGCTCCTTATTGATGGCTCGGCTGCATCTTTTAATCTATTTTTGACTAAGACGCATTTATCCCACTGAGCGATTCTTTGCTTCTAGTAGACTAAGCTATATCCCATGCAATTTGCAAAAAAATGACTGTCCTTGAGTAGTTATTTACAACAGACATAGTTTTATTAAAGCTCGTATTTCCACTCTGCTTTGACTTTGACTTCATGAATTAGTATGCTTTGTATATTTTAATGGGGCTTTTCTTAAACGTTTTATGTAGTTTTATTACATTAGCTTTGAGAAGCATGGAAGAATTCCTATCAGCTACAACAGGAATGAAAAAAAATCCCCTCTTCATTAGAAAAATGATGCATAACAAAAAATGGAAAATAGACAAATCTCTAACTTAGTTAAAAAATACAGTCCAATTTACATTTTTAATTTATCAGTTCTATTTAAAGCAAGTAAATGGTATACTATACTTGAAGAGTGAAAGTTGAGCAATTAGTTGTCAAAAGACTGTTAACTGTGGCATACCGAATCTTTCAAAGGCCTCAATGTTTTGAAATTCTGGTTTAATTAATATCTAATTGATGAATGAATTTAGTGTGGACATCGCCTTTGGTAGGTAGGTGTGATACAGTTGGCTAAAACATGAAGTTTTATATTTATCTTATATTTCTGGGTGTGATCTAAAAGATGATACGCTTGAGAAAGCTGAGAGAGATTTTAAGCCTGTTCATGAAAACCAGCGTTAAGGGCTATAGGAGCATTTACTGTGACTTTAAGGCTTGTTTCAGATTAGGTGAAATGAACTATGAATTGTTTAAGCTACAGCAAAACATCTTATTGTTACCTTACAGTATGGCCCAAACTTTAGAGATTTGCATCAGACAGCCGAGTGCAATAATGAAAGACTTTACATTAAACCAATACTTTAAGCAGAGTTGTTTTATTATCGCATTAATGACATAAATGGTAACGGGGCTCTGAAGTTTGTGCGTATTCAGGCTGTACCCCTTTTTCCAGAATCAACTAATCTGTGAGATTTTCTCTCCCCAGATACTCAGTGCATCTGATTTTTGATACGAAATACTTAGGAGAACTTTTTGCAGCGCTTCTTATTGTGGTTGTAGGGTGTGAAGGGATTTGGAGGGAGGCGTGAGGACGGCTCCAAACCTTTTTGGCCTGAGGGCTTTCGTGTTGGTTGATGCTTTTGCGCACTTTAAGTGTCCCCCTTGGTCTCCTGCACGCGTGTCCCACCACGGCCGGGGCCTTGGCAGTGCCAGCCTCCGCTGCGAAATTCCCCCCAAAAGGGTAGCTTTAAAATCCCTGTTGCAGTAATACTTATTTCATCGGTTGTAAGGGATAGCGGAAAATGGAAAGAATTGCAAATGCAGCATTTGTCGGTGTTTTTGGCACCTGTGAAAAGTAAGAACAACCACTTAACCTAGAATATCATGGTAAGCACGGCCTTCTTAATCGGTTAGAAAGCTCTGGCTTGCTCTAAAAGGTTTTGATTATACTGACGTCATCCCTCTTTAATTTTAAAGAAACCTTATCATTGTGTTGCAGACCAGGTGTCTGGATTTCAGCGGCTGCAGTTTTATTTTCATACTTGCATCTGAAGCGCTGCCACTTTCATCTGTCGAGTGCCGCGAACTTGCAAAAAGCACCTTTTTACGCAGAGCGGCTCGTCGTCAGAGAAGCACCGAGCGCAAAGCCGCGCGAGTGCGCCGTGGCGCAAAGGGCTTTAACTCATTGCTGGCGCCTTCGAAGCAGTCGTGCCGCTGCGCAGCGATGGCACTCGCGTCTTCCGCAGAAAATTAGGCAAGCCTGATATAAATGCAGACGTGACCCTGCGTCGTGCTATAAAATGCCTTCCTTTGATTTCAGCTCGACTCTGGTTGCCAGGTAGACCCGGGAAGAACCTGCTGATGTCCAATAGTACTTAGACGTCAAGCAGATAGGATGGAAATTGCACGGCAAATTACACGTGGCGAATTTTGAGGTCTCAGTCCAGCACAGCAGTTTGGGATCTGCGTTAAAGTCGCTAGCTGTAAAAACAATTCCTTTAAGGTATGGAATGTGAGCCAGAGAGAGGAGGTAAAATGCTTCCCGGATCTGTAAAATCTTGGTTTTCAGAAGATAGCAATTCATTAATAAATGGTCACTTGTATTTTGTCATTTTGCAACACCTGAGGCTTGGTACATATATCGATTCTACAAATAGGCATTTGTGTTATGTGATGGGTTTGCCAAAGTTCAGAGTCAAAATTCACTTATTTCCACTTTTCTGAATCCTTTCTCTTTTACCTATGAACTGTGAGGACAAACATAAGACTCCTTGCTCTCCTGGACATGTATATACATTTAGAAAATTAAGAAATTTAGAAAGTGGGGCAGGGATGTATTGTATTTTATTAAAATATTACAGGATAAGCACTCGTTTTGCATGTTCTTTCTTTACTTGTACTAAAAGTTTTGCAAAATGAATAATACTGAAAGTTAACATTAGGTGTCAGTATTTTACATATTATTTAGTGAGAGAATATCAAGTGAAAGCTTCTGTGCAAAAAAAAAAAAAGGAATGTTACAGTCTACAGTTTCAAATGCTCTAAGTTATCACAGTTAGCGTAATATCAGGAATAATTATGTGTGAAAGAATTAATTGTATATACCCTGAATGCTTCTTGCTAGTTACTTCTCTGATTTAAAATTCCGTATTAAGTACCTCTGGTTTCTAATTGTGATGAGATTGAATTCTAGCATTGTCTGAAGAAATTACATTTTTCAAATTAAACTGCAAGACATGAGGATCTGTAGATGGCAGGAAGTGATATGCAGGTAGAGTGAAAAAATGTCTGTAAGATGAAAAAAGATAAATGAGAACGTGTAGATTCCCAGTTCTATGTGATGTTTCTTAGCACAACACAATACTGTACGGATCTCTTAAACTCCCTGTAACTGTTGAAAACTTGAAGGGAAAATATTTTGGGATCCATCTGTACAATTTTACCCCTGTTTTGTCAGGGGAAGGCTGGAGAGAAGGCAAAGTCCTCTCCATCACCAGAAAAGGAGCATATGATGCTCTTGTTTTCAGAAGGAACGATATACTCGGAGCAAAGACAAAAGGATGAAGCTTGTTATGTGAGTGCAAATGAAAGAAGACATGACCCATTTTAAGAGATTAAGATGTAAAATGTTGAGAGTCCTTGGTCTAACTGCAGCAGAATTCATCTTCCTTTCATTTACTGAGTACTGTGGATTGGTAGACTAAGGAAGAAAGATGAGAAGAAAAAGGGAGAAAACAATACTAATCTATCCAAGCAACACGCTCAGTGCGGGAAAAGACAGAATGGGAGACAAGGAAACAAAATACTTCACGCTTTAAGCTTTGTTATGGTATACTGTGTTCCCAAATGCAACGTTAGGCAGGTGGGAATTCGCTGTGAAATTCTAGCTGTGAGGGTAGGGATAGATCTTCATGAGGGATATACGTGCTTATAAAGATGGTGATAACCACGCAGTCCTAAATCCATGGAGGAGTCTTGTGGGAGGTGTGCATCCCTCTCCCAGCCCAGGAAAGCAGCCCACATGGAGACGCTGGGATGAAAGGCTTTCAGGTGCCCTGAGAGTGGCTGGGAAACGTGGTCCCTGCTCCACCTGCCCTGTGCTAAGGGTGTGAAAACACCTTTCAGAAAGCCGCCCAAATCCCAGCTTTTCATGGTGTTCTGCACAGCCTGTTGAAGGTGACCCCGTCTACATAAGATATCTCCATGCCTGGTGAGAACGTGCAGCACGTTGTTACACATGCTCCTTTACAAAACCCACTTTCGGTTCTGGTTTGGTTCCAATTAACACGTCGTGATCTGATTTCTTTCAGAGGAGCTGACCTGCTCGGAGACTCTTAAAAGTCTCCGTGGGTACCTGTCTCAACCTCTGGGCACCCAAACCTTCGAAAATAGGTTTCTGGAAAGCTAGTCGGTCTTTCCAGCCAGCTGAGGGACAGTTTTCCACCCCAAGCTTAAAATTTTGTCAATATTTGTGAAATATATTTAGAAAGCTAATATGAAAATGAATAAGTTATAGACCAGTAATTCATACTTTTTATGCTCCAAGTTTTTATTACCTAAACTTACTCTTCTAAGCATCACTTTACATTTCTAGTTAAACATAAGTCAGAATTGATTGGGGTATTTCTCAATGGAGTTCTATCTTTATTTCATCATAATTGCTTCATATTTGAATAATGACAGATGAGCTACTTCATTCAATTGCAGTTTTAAGGCTTTGAAGTCACAATAGCAGCAAAGGATTTAAATCCTGAAGCCATTATTATGGCTGGGAAGACATCAGGGAAAAGGAAAACTTATGGTGGTGTAATTTTCTAGACAGAAAAATATTTCTGTGGTTGCACTTTGCTTTTTTTTTTCCTGGATATTTCACTAACCTTAAGAGGATCCCACTAAACTTCAACAAAATGAAGTAGCTGCAACTTCTAGCAGAGCAAATGGCTTCTATCCACCCCGGAAGAAGGCATTATAAATCCTGAATTCGAGTCCATGCTGTAAGTATACTTCTACAGTTATTTTGCTTTGGATGCTGGCTACAAACCGTTTAGAATTCTGTGCAGCTGCAATACTGTATTTCACCAATAAAGAGTTCATTAGATCTTTCTTCTCTCTGACATTTACGTCTAGTCCTGCATACATGTTAATACTCCAAGGTAGGAATTTCAAAGTTCCCTTTATCTTTGTGTACAGTTTTAAGCAATTAATCAAATGATATAAAATGGCTTTAAAAATAAGAAACTAATTGTGAATTTAAAGTAATGTTCAAAAAGTTGCTATGTTATAATTTGTGGGGGACAACTGAGCTGGGTGCAGAAGTTCTTTTTTTTTTTTTAATTGAAAGTTTTTCAAGAGATTGTCAAATTGTTAAAACATGGCCAAACTGTACATTCAGGATAGTTCTTTCTCCTATGAGGCTACATCAAAGCAGAAGAGACATAGAAAAATCATTATTTAATAGGTTCAAAATGACTCCCATGTGGGGTAAGATTTATACATGCTTCTGAAATAAGCACAGGGCCAACTGATCCTGAAAACCCTTCATTTGAAATAAAAACAAATAACATTCGCAGCACCAGGTATAAACATGAAGATATATATGAAAACTTTTCCAGTTATTTCTTAGTAACAAAGCATATTTGGAATGGAAGAAAGCATATGAGCACCAGAGATATCACGGAAGCGTGAAAGGATTTATGCCTTGGTGTGCCCTCTGCCCAGCGAAGCTCAGATTGCGCCGATAAACATAGGTTGCAGCACATCTCATGGGCTCGACAGTCCTGCCATTGAGTAAGGTCCCTGCTGCTGAAGAAACCGTCTGTAGTGGGATAGGTGTTACCTTATATTTGCGGTAATAGGCTGAGAATCAAGACTCCTGGGTCTAACTTTCAATTTTGCTACTTTGCACGCTTTCCTGGTGCCTCAGTTTACCAGGAAGGAGGGATCATGATGTGGATGTGTTTATTGTGAGGCTGACCGGCAGGTGATGTCTGCAAAGTTCACGCTGGTACTTTGACAGAAGATATTAATAACTGGGAGCTATTGAAATGACGTTAATGAATCTCGACAGAAACATTTCTGTAAGACACTTTCTATTTTAGTAGTGAGGTCTGTCAGGTATAGTGGAACTGTGTTTCCTTCTATTGAGTGTTTTATTTAAATTTCCACTAGGGAGGTGAAGAGTACTGTGTATTTGCAGAAATACTCATCTCTCAGGACATAGAAGCAGTTTTAATTTCTCAGCTGAAAGTTTATGCAAAATGTTTGGATTCTCTCATATGCAATATCTAACTTAAACCAAAGTCATCAAGTGTGTCAACAGTTTCTGCCTATTCCTACTTTCTAAGGTAGAGCAGCCCCTTGCCACAAGGTAACTTGAAAGGAAATGTCCATACGTTTGCAAGGATGCTCTTAGACTTCCCTATATTGCTGCTTCCTACACACAAAAACAGGATGAAGGTCTCGAGAGAAATTAACTGTGAAAGTCCTGATCGTCCTACATCTCCGTTCTCTTAATTGACTCTGAAAGGATTATTTCTCTGATTCCAGAGCTGAGTTTCTGTATGACTGAGACTGGAAAAATGGTTTTGATGCAAGAGGTATGAAATGTAGAAGCCATGAGTGTAAGGCTCTTTGGTATGCATGGAGAAAGAGAAAGGAGAACTGCAGCTTAAGAAACGAAAGTCCTGTATAAACTGATTTGTCAGGCATGATTACAGTAACCGTAGTGCTTTTCTTCCAACCTCTGCCCACAGGAGATGCCATTCACATTAAATAGTATAATATTAAAAACATAGCTCTGCATGCCCTTTACTATCCTTTTGCTCTGTTCTTCTGCAGGGTCCAGGTATGCCCGTGAGCTTTCCTGTGCTTCCTGAGTTTGAGAGTTTGAGTTTCAGAAGGATAAAGGGTAAATACAGGGATTGATAACATACTTACATTTAGTAACATACATTTCTTTACAAGAGAATATCATCTTGGAAAGAGATTTCACCTCCTAGAGCTGGGGATTGCAGGGTGATGGTTCATGATCCAGTAACAAAGCAGTGCTTAGGTCTCCAGAGCAGCCCAGTCTAAGTATGCTAAAAACATCCCCAGCACATGCCAACAGGATAAAACCCAGCAGCAAGTACAGCAATGATTATTGTTCTAGTCAAAAAGGGCATGGTGGAGCCTTACTCAGAAGTGCTCACTGGTACCCAGGGAAGGGGGCACCTGGCTATTAGACCTGCCTGAGCCTAAGGGAAGTAAGTCCATATTTTCTTCACCTTTCTTAAAAAGACGCTAACCAAGAGCTTAAAGTATCTAGAGGTATGGTGGGGAGGATGGGCAGGTAACGCGGCATCCTGCAGCTGGGATGGGCGCACTGACGAGAGCGCAAGAGTCATCGAGCCCAGCAGGAACTAGCAAAAAGGAACTAAATGCTATTGCCGAGCTGTTAGGTAACTTCCAGGGTGCAACCACCCCGAGCTGTGTATTAACAAACACAAGTTCTGTTCAATTAGATAAGTTTGAGACAAGTTGTCTGCGTTAGGACCAGGGTGGACAGAGGCACTTATGCGCAGTCCTGATTCAACCATAATCATTAGAGAAGAACAAGAGTTTAGATGTATTTTTCACTGGCAAAGTCAAGGTAGTAGTTACCCTGCTCAGTGCAGGCGATGGTGGATAATCTCACCAAAACCCAGTTCTTCCCCATTGACTATCCGATCTGCCTAATTTCCTTTTCACTGAAAAGGGAATCTTGGGGTATAACTTGATTTCTATGGTTTACCATCTTGGTTTCAGGTATTTCAATTTTACTGATCATGAAGTCATGCTTGAAGTGCATTTCTAGACCTCAGACTTTCTTGTTGTTGGTTGCACTTTCTACTTTTCTAGGCTATATACTGCTTAAGATACAGTTGTGCAAAGGCAGCTTACTAAGATAATGGTATTCACCATATATAGTGTCTTATTAAAAAACACTGCAACTTGACTCTTAGGTTCATGTGAAAATCCCATTCGTTATCACTGTTTATGACTTCTAGAGTCTGAACATAGTTCAGTGGCAGACTAAGTTAATGGATGTTCTTTGTAATATCTAATTTTTATCTCTTTTTAAATGAGCTTGTGTTATAAAAGGTAAATTCCTTATAGGCCAAAGCAGGAGTGACAAAAACAGTGAATTCTGGAAGGAAATAACGCTTAACTTCTCAAATTTAATAATAAACCAAAGATTACTGCTCTGTATCAGATATGCAGGAAGGATAGTCCTTGGATCTACCTAGCCTATGGGCCAAATTTTAGAAGATCATAAATGCTGTGGAAGTATGGACCTAGAATATGACTATTTCATTTTCATTAGTTTTCTTTTTCTTTTTTTAACTTTCTTTCAACTGTGGATTAAAACTGAGGTGGTAAAATACCAAAAAAAAAAAAAGTATGACTCACCAAAATCACATGCTGAAGTCTGTTATCTTGACATTTTTCTGAATGAATATTGAAATGCCTAGCAAACCAGATCTTGAAGTTCCTCCATCAGTAATCAGACCCAGACTTGAAAAAAATTCTCTTCATATGTAGTTATGGAAAGCATGCTCTTAATTATAATGATGTTCATTAAAACAAATGCCTTAAAAGACTAATATTTTCAATTCAAAGACTTTTCAAAAACATTTGAAAAAACAATCTACAATAAATTTATCCTGGAAAAATATTAATGAGGAATTCACTGAAAAATAAACTGATTGCATACAGTATATATGTTCATATGTATGGGTTTGTGCACGTGTGTTCCTTTTCAGAGACTTGCAAGGTTTGGTTCTGTCTTCCTTTTTCATATTTATAGAATGTATAAAAAGTCATTTAATTTGATGAAATCAAACATTCAATGAAAGCAAAAGTGCTAGCTCTGAAATAAGACATCATTTTTGCAGGGCTATACATCCTTTGAACTTAGATGACATTGTCTCTGAGGACAAGATGTTTGATGAGTTTTATACTTTAAAGCCTCTAGTAGGAAAAATTAGTCTGGAATCTGTTCCTGCAGGATGGAAAAAAATCACTCAGTCTTCAAAAGATCAGGAAAAATATGATGTCATTTTCTATTTCCCTTAAGTATCTTTCGCTCAGATGCTTATATTGGAAAAGGCTCAACAGCCATGAATTTAGGGGCTTATACTCTTTTGATCCATAGGGCATTTATGTGCGCACTGCCCAGAATATTGAGGAGAGAAAAAAACCCTTAGAATATAAGGATAAAAGGATCTATGGATAAGACAACCTTAAGAAACACTGCTGACTAATTTTAATCTATTAATTTAATATAATGAACATAATGATTTGTGTAAAATTACATTACCCCTGTTATATGCCAAATCTGTTCGTAACAGCTGCTTTGCATTCAGTATATCATGACATACACTGCACAGTTTTGAAGTTGAAATTCTTTTGCGTTACAGTGCCATTTTATGCATGCACACTTGTGCCCAACTTTAATTGCATGAATAGCTGTGCATGCTGAAGTGGTGCATCGGGTCCAGCTCCTCAAAAGGTAGCACAGAGCCCCAAGGAAGGACCTCTCTGAGGTGGGGTTGGTCTGAGCAAGGTCATAGACCATTCTGGGGAGAAGGGCCCATGTGGGCCATGTTCGAGAGCGAGCTGGTTTTGAAGATCCAGTGCCAAGGGAAGGAGGAACCTGAGGACTTAAACCACGATCGAAAAGATACATGGGGAATATTTTTTCCCAACAGGCCTAAGGTTCAGCGCTCTTTTGCTCGGAAGGGCCACAAGACCTGAAGCTTGGAAGGTGATTTGGAAACCATAGTGGGGAGGTGGGCTCCAGGAGCTGTAATGAAGCCTTCACAGATGCACACGGATTGCAGCAGAGACATCGCTACACTGCTAATCACCATCTTAAACTCCCTCTTTCCAGAGCCCAAAATACTTGCTCCTAAAAATTGCTTAACCCTAAAAAATGTTTACCTTTTGAACTGTTAATTATACACTTTGTCCCATAGTAGAGGGTGCCTATGGGTGGAACGATAGAAATAATGATTCTGGATGAGTGCTTTTCACAGCACAGAAGGTGTAAGAACAGCTGATAAGAAATCAGCATTGCCATATTTCTGTCAGTGCCCCCACAATGCCAGGCAGGAATGGAGATGTAAAATGTCACGCCACCCATCTACCACCTTCGTATAAAGGTGATCTTTCTATGATAATCTCTGTAGGCTACTTATAGGTTGAGAATATGAGAACACTGTGTAGCTGTTTCACGATGCCCAAGGTTAAGTTTGACAGAAATAGAATAAAAAGGAGGCTTGTTAAAGCAAGATTATCAGCACAAACCAGCAGAGTGAGGAGGACAGAGTGGTCTTGGGAAACAAGGGAAGTGTATGTCTTCAGAGGCCACAAACTCTAGAGGTAAGGAGGAACTGAAAAACTGGAACAATCTTAAAATCTGTAAAATGAGGGCTATCAGGTTTCTATTTTCCCCTGCTTGAAGCAAAGCAAATGTTTGCGGAGATGTGTTGGAGTGGTCTGAGTAAAGACCTGCTGCTTATTTTCTGCTGTAAAAGGTGTCTTCCAAAAAGTTTAAACAGTCAGCATCCCTAGTTCATTCCCAACCTGGAGTTATTAATTGTACTGTTGGTGCACTACTTTGTGTCTGTATTTTTTAAATCTGGGTAGCTCTGTTTCCAATAACCCCTATGATTTTGTACAATGCCTTCCAAATTATATGGGCATGTCTAACAGGAATTGTCTGCGGGAGGAAGGGAGCAGAGGGAAAGGCCACTGGAGCACAGCGGTGTACAAAAATTAAAAGTATCCTTGCATTGCACATCCAAGTAAAATCACAGGATGTGATTGGAGCTGAGGTACTCAATTATTTAATTCAACTACCTGCTTCCATCTTTAGATCTTCGATAAACCAATTCTTTTTTCCTTCCCTGTTGGTTCCAGGCAGCACAGCCTCTCCTGAAAGCTTCTGGACCTGAGAGAAAATAATCATCTGTTTGCAGAGGAGTTTTACTTCCCGCTTCTGACTTTTGCTTGTTTTTATTGACTTTTTATCTTCTGGCACAACCGTCCAGGCAGTTCTGTTTTGCTCTGTGCAACGGTAGCGTGGGAGGGAGAAGAGCAGGGTCTGCAGGCCAGACACAAGCTTTGTTAGGAAGAGCCAGCCAACGACTTTAGAAGTTATTATTTCTCCTAGATGTGATGGGAGCTGTATTATTTTCATGGACATCTTGCGATACTATGTACTTACGTTTCTCTTTTTGCGAACGTACCTGTGGAATTTGATACCGTCAAAATAAGCCTCCTCTTCCTCGAAGGCTGAAGCAATAGAAGCAATATCCTCGGATGTCTCAGAGCGCTCTCCTCTTCATGCTCAGCATGGGACTTTACACGGCTTGGGACTCTCCCTGCCTGTTATTCACCGCGTCGCTGAAGCTTCTATGATAGAGGTAGGAGCAACACTGGCTGGAGTATCAGCTTCATACTGAGGGCAGCCACTTCAGATTTCCTTTACTGTGAAAACACTGACAGTTTTTGAAATGTCTCCAGTTGACGAGGGAGGGAGAGCTGGCAGGGAGAGTTTGGGTCAGACCTGAACCCGCTGCTAATAGTTCAGAGACGAGAAGGGCTTGGAGGAGGTTTCTAGTAGCACCAGTTTGTAATTCTGCCTTAAGCCTGGCTCCACGGATTAAGATATTGTCACACAATGTGCACGACACACGTTTGTCTTTTTAAAGTCCGTTATTGCGTGATGTAAAATTACCTTTTTGGCAGTTCAGTATTCTAGCACTTTTAGCACTCAGAGGCCTAACACTCTAGAAAATGCATTTACACTGCATTTAAAGCTTGCATGTTACTAAATCCTGTCACGGAAAGTCTTTAAATAATGCATTAACATATGTTTGTGTTTTGTCTCCTTTTTTAGTGCAGTATTACTACACAATGAGTTGGAGTTATTGTCGATGGCTTTTCTAAGTTATTAAAGATACCACTAGACAAAGCTGGCCTTTAAAATAAATGAGTGTCAAGAACCCCAAAACACCTGGGAAGGAGAGAGTAAAGGAACAGACAGCCTAAATTTATGTAAAGCTTTCCTATCTAGTAGTTTTCATTAACTTCAATATCCAGAAAAGAAAAGAGAAAAATTAGATCAGATGGGCTTGGAAAATAGTAAGTTTAAAAATAAATGTTGTTTTCTTAATTATGAATGTTTCTAAATCCAAATTTCATGATAAGGCAAAATAATATTTATTAGGAGGCAAGTTCTCCATTCTAAACATCTGTGCTGTTTTGTGAAGTATATCTGTAATCAAAGCTTTAGCAGGTCAGCTATTAATCAAACATTAATTTGAATGCTGTGGGTTTTAGACCTCAAGTCACAGCACATATGTACCGTCCATACAGCCAACATTAAACTGCTGGAGAAGCTCGTGGGACCTATTTTCTACCACCTGTGACAACTTAAAAAAAAGGTCTTTTGCCTTTTTAAGACTGTGGTAAGCAAAACAGATTTAGTGGAAAAGTCAGCTCTGAGTAAAAGGTTTTGGAAGACGATAATGGAGTGTATATAATGAATATTATGTTTGAGAGGGCTATGTGAATTCAACCGTTATTGTACATTTACATTGACATTTACACGCAAGTTTCTACATAACAAATATTTTTTGCCCAAGCAGATAGTATTGGAGACTGCTGTTATCTTGGACTATAAGCTAGTGGTGTCACTACATGGCCTTCTCTATACATGAGAATGTGCTCCTAGAAATGCTTTTACTGGCATTAAGTGTTCGGAGCCCTTACAGCAACAATAATGGCTACTGAACGAACACGAGACCTCTGAGCAAACAAGGGTTGGGAACAAGAATATAACTTACTGTCCAAACAGATATCATTTTTTGTTCCCCTTTCTTAATTCAAATATTTTAAATCCACCACAAATAAGAAAAATAAAAATTATCAGCTTTTTAATGAAGAATGTGGGAAATAATAATGCATTATTTCTTCATTATCACAAAGTCTACCAGTTTCTTAGGCTTTTCCCAATGAATTATGGCATTGCAAACTTTTGCAACTTTATCCATTTCCATTAATAAAAATTTGATTTTGTCTGGAAGCAGTGACTGGATGCACGGTTGTTCTTCCAGCCTTGTGCTTGCCTGCTCTCCAGGTTGGTGGTTTCTCTTATGACTTGACCTATCCACTGAGTTAGTTTTGCTATCAGTGGGATGCTGCCTGCTACACAAGCCAGACTGGTCTTCCCGTCAGTCTCAGCAGAGAGTAACGACTGAATGAAGCAAATGGGAAAGAAGGTCACGTTTTCTTTCACCATAGGAGACCGCTGGTCCAGAGCAAGTCCTGGATGTGGTGTTAGGAACCTGAAGGAATGTATAATACTGCTTCAATTCATTAGACTTCGGTTGGTAACGGCTGCTGGGCATTCAGCATCCTCCAGCAATCTGTGTGCTTCAAAAGCGTCATTTTTAAAACAGTGGTTTTAGCCTCAATGGTCTCTGCTCTTAGTTATGAGATGTGTAATTTCAGATGTTCACTAGCTTGATTGCACGTCTCATGAGCACTGACTCCACGAGGCACTGAAATAGGGACAAGAAATCTGAGCTTCAGATTTGAGAGGTCAGGGCAGCAAAACCCAGCATTGATATTGCTTCTTTAACTTGCATAGCAAACCTGCAAAGACAAATCTCTTCAGCAGCAATCTGCTCCAGGTAATGCCTATGTAGTTGCTGTTTCCTGCAGAGTTTTGCTGAGATTAAATGAGCTCTTAGATTTTGCTAAACTGGTTTTTGCACATCTAAAGTATTTTCAGCCTTCCAGAGATCACACAGGAAGCTGGTGCTGCATAAGTTTGAGTTTGCAGTATGCAAAACTGCCATCTTTTTATAGAATTTTGTCACTACTGACATACTGTCAAATGGATGCTGAGGAAATCAGACGAAGTATGCGCCTTGACTTGAAATGTTAGGTGTGTAGTGAAAGGCGTTTTCACAAAAAAATGTCACATCCCTGGTAAGCCGGCTTTTGGATGGGGTATCACAGACAAGTGCTGCTGCAGTATTTTACAGGTTTTCTGATAGTCACTTCGCGTTTTAGTGACAAGGTTCTACTGTCCAATAAGGCCACCCTGTCCATAATTATTTACTATTTAAAATGACAAAAATACCTTCTGCTGGTTTTATTTAAGAAAAGTCTTGAGATCTGTGCAGCTGCAATAGATTTTTCAATTAGGAGTTCTCTAAAATTGTTCCTTTGGCAAAATTAGTTGAAATATACATTGCTTTTAAAAGAACTAGCAATTAATTAGTGCTGCTGCAGTTTCTTCAAGCCCTAGCATTGGTTAGCTTGTGGAGAAAGCACCATGTTGCTTTCCTTTCTGGTCTCTTCGCATCTGGGAGAAACGTCCCACCAACATCCGCACACAACATCCACTTCGCTGTGCTGAAAGTCCATCTTCAGAAAATATCCTGAAAATGCAATGGCTGCAAACAAATGTTCGTTTAGAACCACGAGTGCTAACTCATGCTGTTCATCTCCTATCTATACCCATGTGTTTTCTCTGTTATGAAGTGAGCTTTTGGGAACAAGGCAGTATAGCGTGCTGCTAAAATCTGACTCCCAGAGAAGTTGTCCCAGACATTGGGGTGTCCAGCAGGTCCCAGTGAACTGTTTCCCGGACGTCTGCACAGTGTTTTGGGGTGAGCAGTGCCAAACGCATGCCCAAAGGAGCAAGAATTTTACCATTTTACTGGGCCGTCGGGACAAATCCTTCAACCGAAGGACGGACAGGTCTTCATTTTGTCGTGGGAGATGACCCAAACCATCCCCCTGTTCTGCCGGAGCATCAACAGAGGGCTCTGCAGCCTGCCTCCGCGGCACGCGCCGCCCTCCTCACGCACACCGTGCAACCACCGTGCCGTGGAGGGAGCCCTCGCGGCTCCCCACGCGACTCCGGCTGGAAACACCGGCAGGATACTGCCCTTCCTTGCTGCAAAACGGCACCGGGGCAAGGTAGCGGGGAAAGCGTACGCGAGGAAGGGGCTTTCCTGGAGCCCCGAAGGCGTGCGGCTGTCCGACGTCGCTCTCCGCCTGTGACGGGTCGTTGGGTTCCTCCTGCCCGCGAGGGAACACAACGGCGCGCGTCACCGCGGGAAGCAAAGCCGAGCGGCAGCTGCGTACGCGTGTGGCGCTCTCGGGGCTGCTTCAAGAAGAAGTGTTAAAACAGAAAATCAAAGAAACAGAAGTGTTTATCTAGAAGAACTTCGCCAGGCAAAAGTTCAAGCAGATTTTTTTTTGTTTTTTTTTTAGCAAACTTTCTGATTGGCTGGAGTTTGCTATTTTATATATCTAAAGTAACAGTATGGTAAGTGTCATGTTTACTAAAGCTCCGTTTCACAACAGCAAAGCAGATTTTGTTGCAAGCTATTTATCTTAGTGCTCAAAACATTTTATCGAAGGTAAGAAAAGGGAAGTTGTCTTGAGGCTTAGAATCGTAATTCCTTTCAGCATTTCCTTTTAAACCTCATGTTCACCTTCTGCAAAAATTAACCCTTCCTATTTTCTGCAATTTTAACAGAGAAGTTCGCTTCGTACTTTTGAGTTTGTTTCTTTATCCAGCACAGAGGACTTTTACCCTAGACTGGGCGTAAGTCACTCACTGGTGAGATGGTTAGCTCCTGCTCTTGCAGGAAGTGGTTTTATTTTACTCTTTTTTTCCTGCTTTCTTTCTATCTTTATGAGCTGCGGGAGATTAACCCAAATGCTGTCTTTAGACATGTGACCTAGATGTTTTCCGTTTTTTGAAATAGTTAAACTGTTGCTGGTTGATGACAGTTTGAGATGGGAAGACGACCTCTGTGAGCCTGTAGGTAAGGAATCTTCATCTTAATGCAGCTCCTGAAACCTGTTTCTAAAGACTTTTAAAATAATTATAATTGCTTGCATTTGTAGGCATTCAATACAGATTACAATAGTTACGCAATTATTTTATTTCTATTGTCATGTGTTAATTTGAAAACAAGGAGCAATGTTGCACAGGGTACAAATATGAATTGATGCTTTGAAGGCAAAATTAGTGTTTGGAGTCTAGCGAATCTGTCACATCCTATAGAAGGAGCAACCACAGATACTAGAGATCCTCCCTAGTATCCTAAGCCGCTAAGTCTCATGTCTCTGCCTGTGCTATCTACTTATCCCCAAAAGGGGGACAAAGGAACCAAGCTATGGGAGATCACGTTTCGCAGCATACGTCTTTACGGGTGCAATTTAGCACTGTGCGAGCAGTGAGTTTGCCTGCTGGTGGCCACCAGAGTGGTGATTAGTGGCAGTGGCCACTGTAGGAGTTAGTGAGTGGTGAGAGCTGATACTAGGGATCACTAGAGGTTGAAGGGGAACTCTCCCCTGGCTTCCTAACCCTACTCCGGTCCATCCGATTTGTCTGTGGAGCTGGGATTCGTCGGCAGGACCCAATGGCAGTACAAATGCCAGGATCTTCTCTCCCTGCACCCCTCTCCCTGGGTGTCCCTGCTCGAGACGTGCTGGCCCACGTGGCAGCCTGGGCTGCCGGCGGTGGGAGGAGTGCTACTGGGACGTGTGGGGCTGTGCGAGGCAGCGCAGCGATGCCGGAGCAGCTCCGTAGGTGCAGAGCTCCTACCACTATCTCACAGGTCTCCTAACGTTCAGCATCGTAGAAACTGAGAATCACGTTTCGGGATCACAAAATTTGGTACTACTTTTTCATCTGTCAGTAGTGCATGATGCTCTTGTCCCGCGTGACGCTGTTGCAGATCAAGCCTAATTCCTCCCCTCCTTTGGAGCTGGCCAGAAAAAGGTTGCATGTCCTGAGGCCCAGTCTCTTTATCAGAAAAGATAGCTCTGCACCACCATCAGTGTGCAAACGCTGCTTTCCAGTCTTTAAAGAAATAATAATTTAGGAGGGCATTCAAACAACATGGTATAATGATTTAGTTATGGACAACATAAAGGAGAGCCAGGATTAGCAAGATTTGTTTTCTAGTGAAGATTTATTTTCCTGGTAACATGCAGTTTGCTGAAAACTTTGTGACATGTACTCATGTTTGTAACTGATAGCCTTATCATAAGAAGCAACTTGTTTTTCTTTGGGAAATATTGGTCAGAGTTGAGAGAAATCACAAGTGGCTTGAAGCTCATTTTGAAATTGTGCATACTAGTTGGAGACAGATTTTAAAGTAGTGTTGTAAGATTACATTTCAAGTTTTCTGTACTTTTTGGAGAAAAAAGCTGTCCTGCCTGCATATAAAAATCAGCATAGGCAGGGAAACTGTATAAAAAGAATATGTTCTTTTCCTGGGCTGTGTTTGTAGTGGTTTTCATGCTGCTGCTACAATGTCTTTAGAGTCATTTGAAATGCATTTTCGACAGAGTTGTGAGCTCTGGTAAAGTAGTTTGAATTCTGAGAGTTATTTTTCTTTATTCTTTCCCCCTTCCCTGCAACTTACCTCACTATGTCCAAAGAAGATTCGTTTAAATGCAGCATCTCTTGCTCACTTTACCTCTCTGCTTGAACAGCCTTTTCGGTAGTTTCTATACTTTAAAGCTCCTGCTGCACGCTATTACTGATTTATGAAAAATTGCTTTTGTGGCTGTACTTGTATAAACTCCCTTTTCCCTTGGCACGAGGCCTGGGCCCTCGGGAGCCCAGTGACAGCAGAGACGAGCTCTGGGCCAGTCGCAGGCCCGTGCACCTCGCTCCCGACCAGAGCAGGAGCCAGAAGCCAAAATGGTGACAAAGTCATATTTCGATTCTTGTGTTGATATTTTGGTGACACAACAGGAAAACCTCCAGCACGGGGCTAATGCTATAATGGTGCCAGCAACTTGTTGGCAGCTCTGCTGCTGATTTCTCTTTTTCTGGTGCCAAAAGTTATTACTTCTTTTCAGTGGCAGATATTAATGAGACAAGCTTGGGGCCAGGCTCTCAGAAGAAGTATCTGGTGTGATAAATTTGGAGCATCCTTCCCCATCTCTAGTGCCTGGTGCAGAGGATGGCTTTTGCTGTGCTGTTCAGAGACTTCAGCTTGTTTCTGTGCTGAGGAGTCCTGAAGTCTTTTAGCACTGGGAATTGCTAACGTCTAATGGCCTGTTTCTGCTCAGCCACAGTGAACTTAGGGGTTATATGTAGCATCTTTGAGGATCATGATGTGTAATTCTGATACTTGCTTATTTTTCTTAACCGTTTTTTCTGCAGTGCCACTATGCTGTGTCAGCTCAATCAATGTGAGTTACTAAACATTTTATAGGTAGTTAAAGCCTACGTTCTCCTAAAAGCTCTCTCTTGATGTTGGCGAAGTCTGCTAATGCTCACGTGCATTATTTATTAGAGATTTGAAACATGCAGTTCTGCAGAATGCTGCTAATACTCTATGTGTAGTCTTGTTTGGGCTGATCTCTTTTAAAGACAAAACAAAGCTTCACTGGAGATCTAGCTAAATAAAGCCTCTTGTTGCACTTCTATCCTGACTAAGACTACCACCTGGATGGATCAGAGCTGTTTCGCCATGCTACAAAGACAGCAGCTGGCACTAGTGGACACTATTGGTATGAAGATGCTCTGATGGCTTTGATGTTTTCATGCGTTGATAGCATTAGTCTGGAAACAGTGAGATAAAACTGTGGCCCAGCTTTTGCCTGCATGTCTTCCATGATAATTCAAGTGCTGTACAAGAGCACAGCGTTCTTTATCTGATTGCACAGCTTGCACAAATCTGTCTCTTTTTCCCATCCAGTTGTGGCTTGTGACAGCTTTTGTCATCAGGAAAGTAATTATGGCAACATCCCCTGAGTCTCGGAGCGTGGAGCCTCTGCTACCTTCGGTGTGTCCAGGATGACACCCTGGAGTATTGGTTGTGCAGTTGGGACGCTGCTAGCTGGCCCTAGGTCAGGCTGCAGGAGTATTACCTGCTTTTGAAATCTTTTCACAAAGTTGGGTCTGCTTATATCAGGGATCTCGATGAATCTTAATTTGACAGATACTCTGTTATCAACCTGTTAAAGACCCAGCTGATTGCTCTTTTGCTCTATTGGATATTAAGGTTTGTGACTTCAACCACTTGAAATTTCTCTGTCAGTCTTCCCTGGTTTGAGAAATACTATAAAAAGTTTGTTTTGGAGACCCACTACAAAATAAACACTGCTAGCTTCTTATTTGCACTGGACTTCCTCAGGGCAGATCTGTTTTCATTTTAAGAGCGAGGCTCTTACGGAGGTCATGTACTCTAATAACTTTTATTACCATTTAAGGCACCTTGAGGTTGGCCGGAATAGGAACAAGGGAAATGTCATTGGATGTTTTTAAAAAATGCTGTCTGAGTGGGAAAAGGAGGCATTAATTTGGGGGGAATGGATATTTACCTGCTTAAAATAGACAAGGAGGGGGGCAATGACAACTTACCTGCTTATGCTAGAGCTCAGTTTGTGCATGTAGCCAGATCATGCTGGACCAGATTTTCAACGCATTGCTTGGTTCATGCTGAAGTTGCTTGGAAGTGTTGAGGCCTAGCATGTATAAAAATGAGTCCTCTTTGTCACAAGCTAAGAATCCAAAATTCATATATGCTTGAAAATTTATGCCTTTTCATGTTTGTTTCTCTCTATTTGCATATACACTTAGCATGAGAAAGAACTGCTTTGGAAATGGATTAGAAAAGAGTTTGAAGGGTTATTTAACAGATTTTGGTATTCTCCAAATTAACTTCTAAACTTTTTGGGTGTGTAAGTTGCACAGTAGAATATTAATTTAGGCAGCACACAGATCCCTACCGAAACATTCCTTCAATAAATTAACTAGGTAAGTTGAAGTCTTTGACATTTCTATGGTTAGTGGTTAAAGGTTGTTAAAGATGCAGTGGAACATTTTAAATCATTCACTTGCAGTTGAGCTGGGTGTTTTGGGTTTGTATTGTGGTTTTTCACAAATATTTCTTCCGAAGTCTGTGCCTGGCATGCTGAGCAGGCGCAGTCCTCCAACAAGTGGTCCTAAAGTGACTTCTGAGTCCATCTCCAAAACATGCATCATTTTGCAATGTTTTAAGAGAGGAAGGGAAGAAAATGAGGAAGAAAAACCAAAGTGAAAATGGCTGAAAGCTGAAGAGACGGGCTTCAAGCATATTCTTGCTCTTTGTTTCTGACTTCTTTTCCTGCCACACCCTGAGCAAAGCCACCGCCGTAGTCGGTGCTGAATCAGATACCGCGAGGCCAAGTCCCTACTACAATGCTTTCTGTTTGGCACCTGTACTTGTTTGTCTGCTGCTCAGGATGTTACTAAACTCTCTTCCTCTGCGGGCAAGGAGGGAAATGACACACGTGTTTTGTGAAGAGAATTGCAGCCCTGGAGTTTCAGCCTCCAGGACCTGAGGATCCAGGCTTGAGGATGCAGGAGGTCCTGCTGGTGGCTGCATGTGGCCATCCAAGCAGCTCTCAGCATTTCCAGTGGCCTCACTGCAGCCCTGCGGTCCTCCATCCTGCTGCAGGAAGGAGGATATGGAGGAGCCAGGCAGCCCAGGGATGGATGGATGGACAGATGGATGGAGCCCAGAGCTTGCCCCTGGGCCACGTGGTGGGGATGGCTGGAGCAAGGCCCTCGTGCTGGGCGCGGGAGAGTTAGAGGGGGCCACCAGGGCACCCTCAGCGAACGCTGGCAAAGTCCTCCCCAGGTGCCGTTGGACAAAATGCATTTCTAGAAAATGATGTGCTGCAAATGAATCAACATTTTCCAGCAGGACGATGTCACATCAGACTTTCCAACTGGCTGGGCTGCTCTCGCTTATGCTACCTTTTTTGCTTTGGGTCAAGTAGTTTCGGGGCCTGAATTAGAAACTTAAGTGTTTCCTGTATCACCAGTATGTTGCATGTGTGGTTACTTTGTTAAGACCTTCCCCACCCCCAAAATATAGGTCAATAGATTTTTGGACTAGAAGGTGGCACTGAACCATCCACTCTTCTTATAGTAGCAAAAGAAGTGGAAATGGTCCAAGTAAAGCATATCTCCATTCCTGCTCATTCATTAATTCCTTGGCCTTTATAAAGTAAGGTGAGGAGTGCCCCTGGTCGTAGCAGGGATTTGGAGAAACTGGTCTCCTCAGCTGGTTCTTGAATTTGCCGTGGGCAGTTTAGCACAGGCTCTGCATTGAGTGGTATGTAGTTCTGCAGACTTGAGATATTCAAAGATGCTGCCCAGAGATTTTAATAGGAAAACTTTCTTTTTAATTTTCATCTGAAGTTTGGCACTTGTTATCAAATCTTTCCTGGAGCGCAATAGAGTGAAAGGAGGGATTCTATTAAGATGTGGAGCACTAAATTGCATAAAATGAAAGAATGAAAAAAAAATTGAATGGAGGGATTTCTTATCAGACTTGTATCTTGCATCAAGACGTGTGTATTTAGCGAACAACACTGGTGTACTAAAAGGAAGTTTTAACTCAGGTATGCAAGCCTGCAAGCGGTCACTTGAGCTGCAGAGTGCAGCAGTTTCAGCTAACAAGGAGCGAGAGCCTGCAGTACGTCAGCTCTGCATGAAACCACGCTGCTAATAAACACACAGCCGACAGCAAATTTAATACTTGTTAAGAATCCGTCAGCCACAGCTACGATGTGCCTCGGAAGAAAGCAAACCCAGTGCATGCTCTGAAGGAGGCAAGAAAAGCCTCCTGGTCGTGCTGGTCTCCGGAGGAGCTCCCTGCTGACCCCGGATTTTGCGACGGCTTTGAACACGGGTGGATGAGGGGGACGCGCCAGCCGGTGCTGGATGGTGTGCTGCCGCTAAGGCGAAGGTGCAGCCTGCCCTCGGCCGCTGCTCTCGCTGTCTCCGCTTCCAGGCCTTGGGAGAGGTGGGAACTTGGCCTTCAGACACTACCGGCTGCATCAGCTATACTTTTCAAACACCCCCACCTATTTTAAAATAAACAGTGCTTTGAAAGCCATCAGTTAGAACATGCAAATTAAACACAGGAATATCAACTCCTTTTCATCACCGCTCCGTTTTACTATTCAAATACTTGGCTTTTTAATTTGTACTGTTAGCAAAGCTGGGGGCAGTGAGCGCTGCCACTACTGCCTGTGACTGTTCATGTTTCTGTGCAAGATCGGGCACCATTACATTCTGGCCGTCATTGCATCAAACGTTAGCTGCTCTTAACAAATACAGCATCCCTGCGGCCAGACCGTTTATGCAGCTTAGTTATGATTCCCTACTCTGCAGAAAGCACATGTACGAAGTTGCTGGAATCATCCTGAATCATCTTTGTGAAATGATGTGCTCTCACACAAAACGTTGGAAGTACGCAGCAATCATTTTAGATATAATTAATGGAGCCTATGTTCAAACTTTCTGCATAATTAAAAAAACATGTATTTTTTTGAAAATTTCCATTTTTGGTACTGCAGTACTCCTGGTCTCTCCCCTCTGCTAACGGCAGACATCTGAGTTATACATAGTGATATCAGATAAAAACAAGCATCTGCCTTCTCCCTGCTGTGCGCCGTGCTGCTGGAGAGCGGTGCGGTGCGGCAGGCCAATCCGCTCCTGCTGAAGTCAGGGCAACAGCAGCGCGCGGCCAGCCACGAAAGCAAAGCAGGGGCCCCACGAAAAGCAGAAGAGGGGCTGCTACATGCAAGCCACAAAAAGTTCCCCGTCCAGTTCCTGATGTAGCTTAAAAGTTGTCTCCTAAAAGTGTTAAGTGCAGGCTCTGCTGCATTTCACAGCACCGTCTCTCTTACAGGAGCAGCACCAGGAACTCTGTAAAAGAAAGTGGAGATGGAGTGTGGGAACAGATTAAAAGTGTCTGGAGCGTCTTCTTTTTTTTTTTCTCCCCCTCTCAGATGGAAAGTGGGAGCAGTGAGAAGAAGTAAGGGAGCAGCTGTAGGATCGCAGCATAAAAACTGCTGCAGCTACGTCTGCAGAAAGAGTGAGGGAAGAGAGTGGGAGGGATGGTTTTATGTGCACAGCATGGGGAATCAATCACTACCCTGGGCAGCAGGAGGGAAGGTATCTTGCTGTCCAAAAATGTGGTGAGCTGCTTACTGTAGATGCTACTGTGATAGGCTACAGTGTCAGAAAGACACACTTCCATAAGAAGTTTATTTTACCTTTTTGTATTGTTTCTAAAGTCAGAGAAGCTTCAAAGCCTTTCCTATTCAATAATCTCAGCGTCTCAGTTTGACAGACTTGTCTGCTGTACAGTGATGTCTATATGGGATTGTAAAATGGATTAGGAGAGGGCAAATGTACGTTTAACCTGTTAACTAAGTTGAGGGGCACTTTAGGACACACCTCAGCTAGCCAAGAGGTTAAAACAACCCCCGCTGCTTCTCTGAGGGCTTCCCAGGGGCCGAGCGGGCGTTTTTTCCTGTGATGATGAGACTGTGGCTGCCTGAACCAGGGACCAGGGGCAAACTGGGACGTGACTTATAACTACTTCTGCAAGTGTTCATTATTACATTACTAATTTAGAGTTACAGTGTGATAAAACTCACGTGTAGTCTTACTACGTGGTGAATGCAAGGTGCTTCTTCCACTGGGGGAGAAACTACTCGTGTTTAATGTGGATGCACATTAATATAGTGCGGGTCACTAGTGTACCGTAACGCCCTACCCTAGCTGGCCTTGTGATAACATGTTTATATAGCTGTAGTCAAACTGAAACTGAAATTTCTGTTGGCAGAGCTGTGAAATCTGAACTTATAGGAAGTTTGTTTCTTTGGCTATTTGTATCAAGTTATGAAAATATTTTTCTAATGCTTCAGTTTGTCTTGCAGCAGTAACTCTTGAACTTCTCTGGGGAGTTTGGGCTGTTCCAAAATTACCATCACCACATGTCTAGGTCAGGTACGCATGTAAAGTTTGGATGAGTATCTGAATCTCGGTGAGGAGAAGTTCTGCAAAATTGAGCTGGAAGTAATTCAAGCAGTCTTTGAAATTTCTGTCACTTCTGCTTCTGCTTGTATCTGTAAATACTGCAAGAATAACCTTTCCCATAGTATCTCTTCACTTCAGATCTGGCAACATTAAAAGTAACAACACTTTTCTGAACATTTAGGCTATAGGAACAGATTTCTTTCAAGCACCGGAGAAAATTTGTGATTCTTATGTGATCTTCCTAGAGAAAACATTGAGATTTTTTACTCAGAATTAGACTGCTGGAGAAAAAAAAAAGTTATGGTGTGACAAGCATCATATACAGGTATAAAATGAGTTTAGAGCTGGTCAGCCTTGCCTGTGCTGGTTGGAAAGCCATGGGTCTGTTATGTACCTGTCTGCAGTATATAGAAGTGCAGCAGGAAGGAAGAAGGTGGGAGGAAATTATCTTTCTTTCACCTGGCAGGTGAAGGCAGGTCAGGAATAAATGAGCAATATTCCTATGCATTTCTCTAGCACTTCTCAGCTCTTATTTGGTGTTAAGTCAATTAAACTGTTATGAACTTTTCTGATATTGGGAACTACTACTGCCATTGGTTTAATTTCTAAACCATACTCATTCTGCTGTTAAATTTCACAGGGTATGGTACATATTGAATGATATTATTCATAAGTTGTTTTTGTTTTTTTAGTACTGTATCATAGTTTCATAATTTGAAGCATTGTACTGTAGTTTACACAGCATGGAAAATGGAGACAGGTGTAGTGGAGTCAGATGCTCTCAAAAAAGAAACAAAATGCACTGCCAACAGGAAGACCTAGAAGTAGCAATTTTTCCCGGGCATGTTCTTTTACATATTCAACTGAATTTCTGTTATGGACGACTGTTTCCAGAACATATGTAGGCCAAACTGTACACAAAGGCTACTTCTAGTTTCAAGTTCTGTTTGAAGCTGAGATATTAAATTGACATTAAAATGGCAAAAATAGACTCAGTTATGCTATCCCACATGATATTTTGGTACAGACAAACTTTTGAAACAACTGCTACCTTTTCCAAAACCTTCCCATGTAATATGATTAAGGAACTAAGTGATGTAAGAAGAGACATGACCATATGTAGTCCCTTGTTGACTTGAAAAAAACTCCTTTACCCCATTGCATAGTGTTCTTGTTCTTTCCCAATAATATCCTAGTGGTATTTCCTAACAAGTATTTATTTGTGCAGAGAAGTCCTGTAGGTTGAAGGTCATGGAAATCAAAGAGGATTAGAGAAGGGTCTGTAGTTATTAAATAAGGATGTAAGGAGTTTGGTATTGTATCTGCCCAGCTTTGAAATAAGAACTGTCTCCCACTTTCTTTCCTCTCTGATTCTCAAGCCATTTCTATCCAGATATGGAAGCATTTCCAGAGATAACACATCTCTGCCCTATTAGGATACAAGTAGCTTTTCAGGACCTCTGCTTTTCTTTCTCTTTCAATTCTGCTGTTTTTAAGGGTCTTTGCAGGGAGCAGACCTAGGGGCTTTCAGCCATCATCTCCCACAGGAAAGATTTTGGAATGAAACAAAGCAGGATCTTAGCTCTCCACTTCAGTCCTCATGGAGAGCCATTGCCAGTCTAGCACATCTATTCAAATTTTCTACCTTTGCACCTCTCTTCACCCAACCCGTGAGACAAATTGGTCAACAGTTTGTGAAGATTAGTAACTTTTCCGCTGAAACTGTTTGTTTGGTTAAGATGTAATCCTAATTTTGCTGCCATCTAACAGAAAGTGAGACTCACTCTCACTTTTTTATCGTCATTTTATGTTTTATGTGTCCTTTTAATTTTTGATGGTGTAAGATGCTGTTACAAGTGGAAAAATTAGAATAAATTACAGGCAAGCTTCATAGCACTAAGCCGCTCCTCATATTTTTAGTGCTGTGGTTAATGGGCAGGAAATCACTGAAACATCAAACTGTAAGAGTTTGTAAGCTGTTGTGTGGCATGGAGTCCTCCCCCATGAGGACTGGCCGCATACTGTAAGTGGAACGATGGGAAAAGCTCATTTTCCAAACACGTATGGTAAATATCAGGTATGCGAAATAAAGTAATGCAGTTTAAAATGATTAGGAACTCTTATCATCAGAACAAACTTACAGTATGTGATTATACCCTAAATTAAACACCATAGTCACTGTTGTACAGTGGTATAAGCCTGTGTCCTTCCCTCTTGCGGTACATTATAAAGTATGTTTCTCCACCTGGCTTTGTAATGCAATAAATGGTCTGGCTGTACTCCTTAGATTGCTGGAGAATTAGGTCAGGTATAGTTAATGCTACTTTTGTGTCGCTGTAACTCAATAGACTGAACTTCACTGAAATGAACTTCAGTGGGTTGGCTGCGAAACTCAGATCAGAATCAGGCCTCTAACACCTGTCTGGAACTCTGTGTACTGCACAAACTAAGAAGAAATTGTATTAAATGATAACACAGTTTGTTCCTGTTCGATATGACCCTGGTACATGAGATTTCAATCATGAGAAATATGTAGTTACTAACCAAGTGTTACTGTAAGACATAATACTCTCTGAACGTAGGAGAATAAATAGAAAAGGTTGAAAATAGTCATCGTATCAAGGATCAGTTTAAAAGCTCATAGATGAAAGATTCTTTAGCCTTTGAGTTGTTTAACAGCAGTGCCTGAAAATGCTTTATGTCTTGGATTGCAGTACTGCCTGGGAAGTCTGTTATGATTTGGGCCAAGTTGTGTGAAAAACTTTGCTTTTAGTTGTATTCTTCTTAGAGACTATATTTTATACCTCAGAGCTTTTCATAGCAAAATAAAGCTATACTGCTATAAAGTAAAAAAAGATTTTGTACTCTTCTCTTTGACTACAGAAGAGGCATGGGCAAACTGTACCTGCTTGTGCGAACTGTCTGAAGAACTATGTGGGCCATTTATTCTTATATTTTCAGAAAGTCCTCAAATACTGGACTAGAAAAGAGTGACTGCAAAGCCAATGTTTAAAAGCATTAAGTAAGATGACCGCTGCAATGATTGCTCAGTTTATTGTTGGCTCTGAGAGACAGCAGTGAAAGTCTAATATGGCTGCAGTAGGTAAAAATTTAAAAGATCGTTGGGTAATTAATGCATTGGGGGGAAATAGGGCACACCAGCTGACTCACTGATGTCTGCTGATGAGATTGCAAGTTTGGATGATAAGGGAAACTGTGTTGTTAACTTGAGGACATCTGACATTTTGCAGTAGATTGAACTCCACATGACTTTCTGCTTTAACGTCTCTCTTTATCCGATAGGAAGGGCTAAAACAGGAGTAAAGAGCCAGCCAGGGGTGGTGTAGTGTTGTTCTCGATCTCCTACTCTGACCACAGATGTGATTGATGGTAGATATTAATGCTACCCCTAAGTGCAAGTTATTCCAAGTTGGGTGACATCTCTCTGCAATGAAAAAAGGCATAGGAACGTTACATCTGCTTTGCATTTTCATTACAAAGGGTTTTTCCAATACTCAGATGAACTGGCTTCAGGCCTCTCGAAGCCAGCCCCGCACACCGTTTCACTGGACAACCCTTGCTGCTTGTGTCCCTGCCCTGGGCTCGGTCTGGGCTTGAGCCTGCGCTGTGTTAGCCGGGAGAGCAGCTTGCTAGGGACAGAGACAGCAGTGTGGGCATAAGGATAAGGGAAAAAGCCATGTGCCACTTATTGCCTCCTCTCTTTACCTGTAGTTGCTTTATCTGTCCTCCTTCATTTCCATCAGTCGTGCGTTAACCACTTACTACCCCCGGAGCCCTCTTTGGCAGAGATAACGAACAGCATGGATAGCTCTAAGAGCAAAAACCAACAGCAGAAATATTTACGTAGGTGTGTTGATTTTAGACACTTTTTCACAGACACAGCAATATGTTTTCTCCTTAGCCAGAATGCTCTGACTCACTGGCTGTGTCATTAGCTTGTTTTTTTCATTTAACTCTTACTTCCTCTTCCATTTTTACTGTTTGTTTAGGCTCCGAGGTTTAGGTTGATGATGAATGTAGTGTGGAGCATCATTCTTCTGTAATATCATTGCACTAGGTTTCTGTGGATGCTCTTCATGTGTGCTGTGCTCTTCAGCAGAAGACCAAGCAGCAGAAGAATGGAATTAGTGAATCTGTAACAAGATGCACTTAAGTTTTGTCATGCTTTCACTTTATTATGTTTAGCACTTTCATGCTCATTACACTTCTGATTTGATAGTGGTGCAAAAGTCATAAGGAAGAAAGACAGTTGGAAGAAAATAAAAGCTATTTTGTTAAACACAAGATTATATACATTGATTTTAATCTCAGCATGTTGAAAAACAAATGCAACCAATCATATTAATCATGAGTAAATTTTTCCTTTCTTGGATGAAAGTAGTTGTTATAAATACTTGGTATAAGATGCTAATGAATTAACATTTGTACTCTGTCTTTTATTATACACAGCTGTAGGAAATGTAGCCACAGCACAGGCCAAAATTTAGAAATGCTGCTCTCCTCTTGCCTCTTTAAGAACTAATATTTTGCTTTGTTTTGTGGAAAATCTATGTACTAACTAACTTTATGATACTGTAATAAAATTCAAGAAAATATGTTCTTGAGTAATAGCAGTCAGTCTGCTCATTATATGATGCATTTTTGGACAAAGCAACATTCCAAAACGGATTTAAAAAGCTGATACCTGCAATATGAAAATTCCTCTAGCTCCACGAGCTGTTGCGGGAGTGGAACACTTACTGGCTGTCACTGTGAGACAGAAACCATAATTAAGCTACTAAAGGCATAAGAATGGCAGGGGAATGAACTGTTTACTTTCCTAATTTTGCAGAAAGTTAAATATATTTTCCATCTTTTCAATAAAAATTCAAAGGAAGGGTTTTTTGTATAGAAAAAATAACAATGTTACTTTGTTTCCTCTATCATTTCCTTCCTCTTTTTGAAGAGAAAGGGCAGAAGAGACTTTTTGCAGAAGAGACTTCCATCTGAAGGAAATGATAAATGCTTGAAAGATTTTAATTGATATCAAACATTAAGATTTCATGAAAACATTGTTTTTTAAGACACATTACAGTAAATGCTGTTTTAAATAGTGTTGCCAAGACCTGATACTTTGTGAGGAAGCCTGAGAGCCTTTGTCCTTTTTTTTTTCCCCCCGATCTCTGCAGTTTGCTGTGTTACTCTTTTAATCTGGTCCTGATTCTCAGAAATGGTTTTACAGTGTATGCAGATTTGCATGTGCAATCGCCTTTTCATTTTTCACCTCTGTAACACTCATTACTTCCATGCCACACGTTTGAAAGTCATCTGTACGTTTTAGAAATTAGGGTTTTAGTATCTTATCCATTGATCTTCCAGCGATGGAAAATGTCAGTTGCCCATGCGATGCCTTTCGTTGGCATCGGAGCACGGGCTCCACTCGCCTCGCTCGGCACAGGGATGCTGCGCTACGCGCTGAAGCAAGCTGTGTGCGGAGGCGTTTCCTCTGTGAGCCCTCGGGGAAATTCATGGGGCAGTGACGAGGAGCGCTGACATGTTGAGGCACTAGGAATGACGACGGGGCAATAAGTAGTATTGCTAATTTCATAAAAATTATGCACCCCTTCTCCCCCAGTAAGGACTTTTGAGTTCCTGAGGCTATCTCCAAGTGTTTGTGTGCATGTAGGATAACTGGTTTTGCCTGCTGTCCCGACCAGAAAGGCAATTTTGTCCCTTTAGCTCTGTTGCACTACTTGCCCCAGAAATACGTTGATCTATCCACTTTCAGAAATTAAGTTTTCCTTTCTCACATCCAGTGTAATCTTTTTCCCCACTCCCTGAATCAGTACTCCCCTCCTGTAGCATCTATCCAACCTCATGTCCGTGCTTTTTATTGTACCCATAACATTTCCTGGCTTTTTCCCACCCTTCTGCATGCTGCTGCTCCTCATCCATGATGCCCTGAAATAGGTAGTTCCAAGACATTTTGTTTTTATTTTATTTTGTTTTATTTTATTTTATTTTATTTCCCCTTTCCAGCTTAAAGTGAGACACTCCAGTATATCTTAATCTTTTGTGTTCTTCAGAGGTATTTTAGGCAAAGAGGATGAATGCTGCTGATTAGAGTGGTGGAAGAACAGATCTTGCTGGGAAACCTACTTTCCCATGCTGCTTCCGAGAGACCATTGCCAGGCGAGTGAGGAAAGAGGAGGAAAAAGAGAGTTCTGCTCTCCTTGCTGGCTTCCCTGACCTCCTGGAAGTGAGCAGCTCAGCGAAGCCACCGCATAGAGGTGGTGCATTGCCACCCTGTTGGGTTGGCTGAAGCTTCTAGGGTGATACACAACTTTTTTGTTCTTTGCCAGCGCAGGCATAATCCTGGACTGGGAGCAAGTTATGATAGCTGGTAGCAGTCCTTTACTGAGCCAGTCTGCGAGCTACCTGAGGAAAGGATGTGGGACTTAAAGGGCAGCTGAAGTGAATATAGATGGCTAATGGAAGTCAGTGGCGAGGAGGCATGAACTAATGCCACCCTTGGCACCCCTTTGCCCAACAGCTGCATCCATCCTTCCTTCTAGCATGGCTTTTTGTTAGTGTGGTCCCCTGTCCCTTTCCTCTTAGGTGAATACAGTAAAGTTGTGGTGCCCCTTTGCTCCAGGAACCCTAAAAACAACAACAAGAAAGGTCTTAGGTTAATGCCTTTCTCTGGCAAATCAACCATAGGCACTTTCAAAACTAAAAGTTATATCCAGATGCCAAACAGCAAATAAGCTAATTATATAAGGAACATGGAGTGCCTCACAAGCAGTTGCCCAAGGCTTGGCAACTATGGCTTGCAGAAGTGAGTGAAACAAATTCCCCTGGAAAATCAGGCCTGAACTTGGTCCTGATGCTACCAATAGTAGCTTTAGAAACACCAAATTGTAAAAACATAAGATAGGTTCCTTCTTCTGCTTTATGTTAACATTTTAGCTGCTTCCTGACTGTCTTTGCCCCTCTGTTATTTTTTATAAGTAAAAAAATAAAATAAATAAAATTACAGCAGCATATAGGTACAGGAGCTGATACCAGAATTCTTTATGAAAAAGCAGATGCAATGCTGCCACAAGTGTAGAGCTCATATTTAGGGTGCCATCTACTGGCACAAAGCACAGATAACGTTGCTCGGGAATGTGCTGCCTTAATGAAGTTGGTGGAGCGTGGCAGGAAAGGATTTCTACCTGGAAAAACTCTTGCAAAGTGCACCTTTTCTTCGTATTCTGCAAGATCTTACCATGCTGTACTATAAGACAGATAAAAACCTGACAGAGGGAACGCTGAGATTTTTTTTATTTTGTGGTGGTTTCTGTAGTTTGAGTGCCTTGAAAATACATCAGAGAGTCTCATCATAATACTATGATATGTGAGAATTAGCCTTAATTTAGTGAAGATAACTGAAGCTCAAAGAGATTAGTATCAAAATACTCAGAAGTCTTTGCAAGACTTCTGATCTACTGACTAAGCTCCTACTTGAGATCCTGGGCCTGATTTTGTCATGGTATTAAACTTTTTTACAGCACTTCATGTACTGACAACACCAGACTGAGAACACCTAATTAAAACTCATAGTGCTCCCAAGAAGAGATATGTCAGTGTTTTATAGGTAGGGAGATTTTAGAAGAAAATGTAAGTAAGTGATGTGCTCAAGCCAAACATTGGATCAGTGACAGAGCCAGTGTCACTGCTGTCTCTCAAGTCTGATCAGTCCTCCAACCTGGAGCCCACTGAAAATCTGTTGAGAAGTGATTTTGGTTTGATACCAATGTGAAATACAAAACAGTTTGAATCTCCAAGTTTAGAAGGAGGGCAAAATCGTTTCCTGTTTAGCACTGCTGTAGGCCCCACTGCCAAAACGGCAAAGCGTGCCCCTGACATATTGGTTTTAGCAGCGACTGCTCTGTAGGGTGGCAAGAAGCATTTCAGAAAATGAAGAATGCACAGCGCTGCCTTTGCAAAGGTCAGTGTAAAGAGTTTTCTCCAATTTCCCATGTAAACTCTGTGGCAGAAATAGAACTGAGTACTCCTGAGTAGGAGGGAAACTGCTTCAGCCAAATTTTTCCCCTCTCTTTCTGTAGTTCATCTTCTGCAGGGATCCTTGAGTATCTAATTCAATGCATGAGGCAGTCATTGAGCATGAGCTTTACTGTTGCTTACAGTTAGTGTTTCTATCATGATGCATAATGTTGTGTGAGTAATCCCTAATACTGAAGTACTTTCTTCTTCCCATTTCTCTCTTCAAGAGTGCTGTGTTTCCTTGTGCTTCCATATATGAGTTGAAATCCCCTGACCTCTCATTGTTGTCCTCCAGATCTATGGGCTAAGGTGTTTTCCTGGGAGGAATTGATTTACCAGGGCCAGGAGAGGGTCACGGTATGGGAGCTGTTTGTTGCCCCATTAGCCCAACACCCCATGGCCCTGCCCCATGAAATGCAGGAGCCCTCCTGTTCTTCTCCCACATGAAACCAGCACTGTACTTTCCTCTGCTCCGATGCCTTCATAGGACTGGACTTTTTGCAATCAGGGAATTTCTGCTTTTAGAGTTTTCAGAGATTGGGGAGGTGCTGCTAGCAAAAGTTGTGCTTTCCAAACACATTTGGAAATGGCTGATTTTTAACAGTTCATATTATAACTGCACTTAAATGGATTTCCATTTGCCTGGCTCCATAGTAGGGAAACCAGCAATTCTAGCCTATATAATATCTCTTCCTTACAAGTTTTCTCACATGGTTACATCATAGAAACTGAAATAGCAAGGCTTCTTGTGGCCTTCTACCATGTTACTTCACCCACAATTTACATATAGTAGTGCCAGAGTGAACTAGAGGGAGGAAGAATGAGCAAGGGCTGGACATAGAGCACTGTACCAGATTTGTACAGCAAATATAAAGTAACTCTTGCCAATGGAAAATGTTGCAGGAATTTCAGTAGCTACAGCAGAGTTTGTTGAGTTGCACCGGGGGGGTCAAACAGCAGTACTACTGGAGAATCTGTGGGTCCTCAGTGACAACAAGCAGTTAGATATATGGCCTTGCATTTCTTTTAAAATATGGTGTATTCAATATGACAGATCTTTTAGCAACACAGAATTATTATAGGAAATAACAACACTATTTCCTTAAAAATTTGATTGTTCTGTACCAGTTCCTCTTGGTCCCTCCTAGAGGGTGAGATCTGCATGCTCAGCCATTTCCTCATTTCAAAGTTTCCAGAAAAAAAAACAAAAATCTCATCCATGCTGGCAGTAAAATTATTAAAATTAAGGGAAATTTTATTAGATGTGGATTTCAAAGTGGTATGCAAGCAGGATTCCAGCATGGCTGCGTAATGCACTCGTAACATGCATCTTGCATATATTGAACTGCAGAGGTAAGATATGTTAATTGGTTTCAAAGCATGTCATTTTCCTTTGCAAGATTTAACATGTGTAGTGTGAGCAGGGCCAAAGACAAAGTGTGATGGCTGCCAGCTGGACGTGACAGAGGGTTGCAGGGAGATTACACCACAGAGGAGAATGGCTTTTGAGATAAGGATAATCTTTTACATAAACTAACTCTTCCAAGGCAGCTTGGATAGGTGAGCGATAAGAACAATAATAAAACTATGGGCTGACACAGTTGGTAGTTATCGCAGTGGTCAAGGATGATCAAGATTTTGCCAGTTAGATAAGTCAGCTTCTTCTCCTGACTACAGTGGAATATAATCGGCATTGATACGTTCTTGTCTGAGGAGTCTCTAGATTAATGCTGTTATTTTATGTTCTTCAGGTTCAACCCAGGAACCATGGAAAGGTCTACAGCTTCTGATATGGCCTCTGAAAAACCAAACCCTTCTCACCACAGTACAGGGGCTGTTCAAATGAGGATCAAAAGTGCCAACAGTCACCATGATAGACTGAGCCAAAGCAAATCTATGATTCTTTCTGAGAACGTGAAGGTTGCTGAACCTGTAAGTAAAATACCCTAGTATTTCCTAGACCTACTGATTTTTGTAAAGCCACACAATTAATTTAAGTGTGGTTAAGATATCAATTCTGTGATAATCTCTTGCAAGAAGGAACTTAACAGCACTAATAGATTTTTAGGAGTACCACTAGGTATTGGAATAACAATTTTCCTTCACTGAAATACAGAAATCGGCTTTGATGGCAGGGATCATAGTACGTATTCCACATTTAAACTCTCAGGTGTTATAGCAATTAAATCAGGTTGCTGTAGAGAATAGTACTTGCAGTATCAGATATATGCCATGATTTCTGAAAGGCAAATGCTAAAACTAGACAAACGAAAGAAATGAAGATCACAGCTTTCTAAATAAAGGACAACTTTGTCAGTAACAAAAATAAATGGTCTTGCTGTAAGCATGAATGATTTGCAAAAATCAGACACTAAAGTTGTCTTCATATTTTAACAGTAAACAGAGTTGAAAGAGTTGAGTAATTTTTTATCCATTACCTTTTTTTTTGAAATGAAATAGTTAGTGATGAACTCTGCTGCCAGTTGCGTCCCTGCCCCTGTACTCCTCCTGAGCTACTAAACAAACTGATTGGTATGAGTCTCCCCTGGTTAATTTTCTTCCGTAATGGTGGCAACTTGCAGCTGAGGCCATATGATGTTACAAAATTATTTATGCAATGTTAACCACTTTTTGGACTCCAGATCCATTTTATTCTCAGAGAATGCAAATGAGGGAGAAAACTCTGTTAGCTGGGGACAGACCCCCAAGTCTCAGTCACTTTCTACAACCATGTGAGCTATTAATTTTTGTTTTGTTAATATAATGTATTCCTATGAAATATTCAGCTTTCTAACAAAGTTATTAAATGGAGGAAGCCTACTATAACAGCTGTATTTTCTTCCTTTTTATATTCTAAGTTCAAACTTATGCAGAAATACATAATTTTAGTCATTCATTTCTCTGCTATAGCTTAATTCATTTCAGGGATGAGCCTTATTATATTTCTGCAGAGAAAAATCTCTTTAGATCTTTGTAGCTGATAAGATATTCATTTACTTCCCATTTAAAAAATATTGTGCGCCTGAAACACATTGTACGTGTTTCTTCCTTTTTATCTGAAGTGAAATGTTCCTCCATTACAAACCTGAAACGATGCTTATAGTAATTTACTGGGAATAGTATAATGTATTATCAGGAAGAACTGTACCTTTGAAAAAGTTTAAAAGTTAAGTATATTTAATGATGCCTAACATATTTTATTGGCTGTGTTTAACAAAAGGCACTAGGCTGCAGTTGTTTTTGACAAGCATGAAAACATCACAGCATGAGACTGCAAAAGGAATTATGTAGAGAAATTACAAGTGATCCATCTCTCAATGAATTATCCACCTCAATAGCCTGCAGAACTCAGCTACCAATTAACACCTACTTTATTACATGTTGGGATGTACTTAATAACTTTCATGTGTTTATGCACTATTACCTTGACTGATGCCTCTTGTACAATTAGGCATAATTGGCATATCAATATGCAAAAGTTAAAAGGATTAACCCTCTTAAAACTAATGAGCATTTCTGTATCCAGCTGCTAAATGAGACAAAATTAGCATTTTTCACTTTTGGGCAGGATTTTATCATGCAGTTTCTCATTGTTGATATTACCTTGTTACATAACTTTAGTTTTGGGGATAGTATGCTGGACTGTTACAGAGCAAGGGCTCTAAAAAGTTAAATTAGACATAAATATTTGCTGCTGCATTCCAATAACCATAGCAGGTACAATATATATTCACTGGTTGAGAGCTGAAAAGTTGCTTTGTGTTACATTTGTTTAGTAGCTAATTATATAAAAGTGGAATTTTACTGAGTATATGTCATTTTAGCAAGCAAACTTGGCTCCGATATAATAGATTGAAAGCTTGCCATGCTACTAATTTCCTTTCTATTTCAATTCTTTTCATCTCTTTTTGCTATGCAGAATTTTCTGACTAGTTATTGACAGACTGAAAGTATTTTGGCATATTTACTTAAATAAGCCTCTTAAAGTTGTTTGCTAAAGCCAAACTAAAAGCAAAATTCTTAAGGATCCAAGAGTTTTCAAATATGTGCTTAAAATGCAGTGTGATTCCAGTGTAAAAGACCACTAAAATATCTGTATCAATTGCTTGTTGACACATCTGATTCTCCACATGTGATTTGTGAAGGATTTGGGGGAAAGTAATAGAGGAGATGGGGCCTTTGTTTGTCGAAGGGTCTGGAGAAAGCAGGGTTCAGCTGATATATACATTTACCAGTCTTGTTCTGTAACTCACGAAATTCTCTTTTAGCGCGCTTATATACACAGCCTTCACTTTTGCATTTAAAGGCACACAGCCCCCTGCTAAAGGATACGTACACTGGTATGCTAAGCAATGCTAATTATTTTGTGCTAGAAGGTGAAAAAAAAAAAAAAGGATTTATCCTGCTTTTCTATTAACTCAACAGTCTGTCTCTCTTTAGATGTTTGATATAGCCTATAAGGTATCCACTGATTGTGCTTATTTTCTGTTTCACTTTGACTGAATATTTTTTGTCCTGTCATTGGAGAGATTTTTCTTTCAAACACTAGAGATAGCTGAATAAGGGAATTCATATTACTCTTTTGCTGCACATATTAGGTATGATTGCTATACTTTATGTTCGACTAATAAATGGGTCAAATCCCCTTTACCCAACTTATGCAAAACCTCTTGACTTCAGTAGATTAAGGTAATCAGCATTTGGCACATTTTGAACAATCAATAGAAAAATATATTTCTAAAACATATCTGAAAAAAAATTAACACTTGGAATACAAAGGGAAAAAAACAGACAGAAATCCAGAAAGATCGTTAGTGATTTATAGGGAAGAAAATGCATAATTTTCTCTAAGGGATTTGTGGTATTCTAAAGCATTTGCTGTGATGCTTGTAAGCACACCTGGGGCTATACTTTTGAAGGTGGACAGATTATTTTCTATAGTGTGACAAAGAGGGGTATGCATCAGACATCAGTAGGGCCATATGCACTTGTGCATTTTATAGTAGTAAAGATGCAAATGTGGAATACAGAAACTAACTGATGAGAAAGCTAAATGTAGATTCTTGTGGTTTTTAGTTATTTATTTATGACGGAAATGCTTGAGCCTAGTGCAAAGGTTGAAACTGGTTTTAACGTAGAGTTTAAAGAGCACAAATCCTGAAGCTGGACACAGACTATGGTAAGCAAGGGCTCTTCCTCTGCTTAATGTTAGTGTCTGAACAAGCAATGTAAATGAACAATTTGCTGTTTTCATCTCTTAAATCCCAGGGATGTGCATTTTGCTTCATTCAGAACAACTTGAAACAATGAAATGTATTTTTTTATTGGTGTCTATATTAAAAATTAGAACCTATTTTTACATTCCAAAATGTTAATGTGTTAGAGCTTCTTCTGATTAGGCTAAACAGACTGCTAGGTTTATTTATCTCCCTGATATATTATCAGGGAAATGGGAAGCAATCTTCTTTTGTTTCTTACTCCTGTGATTATAGAACACTTGCCAAAGTTATGGCTAGCCAAAAAGATAGAAATAAAATTGCTAAAAATATAAACCTTCTGTTTAGCAGAGTTTTTGAGCCATATTTTGAAATTGCAGGGCTTGTACATGTTTACTTCAAATCAAGCTTATAGTCAAGTTTGAGGCTTTGTTTGTATGGATTGTCCTGAAGTAGATCCTGATATTTAATTAAAATGACACTAAATCACATTGAATTGATAAGACTTGGCATCTCAAACAAAGGTAATTGCCCGTATTGGTTTTGTACAAAAATAGAGCTGCTTGGAAAATGTGCAGCCAACACAGACTGTCAACTCCATTTATAGATCAATATGTGAAAACCATTGATCAGGCAGGCATGTGTAACAGTAACACTTTGCATTTATTTGTTGTTTTTATACCATGTTAAGGCTTACAGGATTATCGGCTTCCAAAATATTTTGACTTCCTCATAAATATGTTATCTGTTTAATGTTAATTACAAGACAGACTACAGCCCTCCTTTAGAATATTTTCAGTTTCATTGCTATGGGTAGTTTTAGCTGAAAATGGATTATTTCATTCTCTGAGAGATCATCAGAGCTTTCTTTATAGAATAGTTTATCTGGAAAAAGTTTTTGAGGATTCATTTTTCTCACATTTTTCCTGGAGAAAAAAAACAAAACAGATCTTGACAAAGTATTTCCAAAAGCGAAGTACATTCTCCTTTCACGGTTGTGTGCATTTGAGGTGGAAAGTGAGCAATATTTTCTTTATTGTGTTCTAAAAGTGGCTACCCAGTCTTTATTCTCCACAGATGAGATTATTCTCATACAGCAGTCCATTATATATGTATCTACTTTTATCTCTATAAGGGAAGAGCTGTGAGCCCTTCAAGTTGTTGCACAAATCATATATTAGTACTGGGACAGAATCAGAAAAATATATGAGAAATGTGGTCGTTATTAGTAAATGCAAGCTTATGGTGATGATCACTGTGTTTCACCAAGTATTTCATGGTAGAGTATAAAAGGAACAGGTTTGAGGGAAAGCAGTATGTCTAAAAGACAAGTCTAGTCTTATTTCTTGAAAGTGAATATTGTCCAAAAAGCCAGAAATCATAAACAGGAAAAAAAAAATCTGTTGAGTAACATTAGCCATTCTCCTTTCTAGTGCAGGAAAATGAAAAATGAAATGAGTCTTATCTGTTCTCACTGATTTTGTATTTTCGAAGTCTAGATCTGCTCTGTGGTGTCTATCAGGTTTGCAGAGGGGCGCGTGCAGCCCTCGCTGCCAGTTCTCTGTACATTTATTTAGGTGCGTTTCACCCAGACCGGAGGAGCCCCCAAAGCTGGGCAGCCTCTGCCGCAGGGCGCTCAGCCCGGCCCGGGCCGAGCCCTCCCAAAAGCACTTTCACCATCTGGTGTGGGCCACTGCATGGGGATACATCACATAGACCATAAACTGCCTTGACTTGGAGGCTAGAAGTAGGTTATTAATACATTAGAATATTTTAGGGTTTGATTTGCCTTCAGTAAGCAATCTAGCTCAATTGAGCAATACAAGTTGCCTCCCTACCCTTTCCAGGGTCAGCTTTTCGAATCCAGGCGTTTCTGTTTCTGTTTCTGTCACAAGGCTCAGAAGGAAGCCTTTTGTTTTTCCAAACATATATATATGTGTGTGTATATATATATATATATATACACACACACCCTGCAAGGAAGTATTCTTTATGTATGTCTGTACTATAGCACTTCAACTGAAATAATCTTGGTTAAAAAGGAAGAAGTTAATTTTATTGTTAAACTCCCCTTTTATTTCTACTCAAAACATTTTCATGGTAACATTTCAGCTGCATAGCTTGATAGGCAACATCATAATGAGATCATAGAATAAAGAAATAACCAGCACCTATTTCTTCTTAAAAGCTCGGCTAAATTCATTTCAGCTATATTAAGGGAGCAGTGAATGTAACTGGCTTGGCTTCCTTGTTAAACCAAACTGAAGTTCAGACAAGATATTATATGAGTTGGAACTGCTGATTTTGACTTTTACTCAGTGTGACACAAGGGTAGAAAAAAGGTTCAAAAACCTCCTTTTTTTTTTTTTTTTTTTTGCAATCTTACATTATCTCATGCTGTGAAAATCTTTACTCTATTTACCAAGCACAAATTAGTCTTGCCAAAGGTTCTGAAAGTTTACTACTTCAGCTTAGATCCTAAAACTTCAAAGAGAGATGCAACTCTACAAATTAGTGTATGTGCTCTGCCATGGCTATTTTAACTTGAACTTAACTAAATTCGTTTATAATTTAGTACTGATTGAACACCACCATAAATGTGCACGGGATACATTTTTTAAAGTTAGTCCTCTGATTACTAATTTGAATAAAAAACCCTAACCTTGTTAGCATCTGGACTTATTTCCATAATAACAACCCCTTCAGAACCTACAAAGTAATGAATAATTGACAACAAATGAAATGTTTTGATAGTTGTCGGCACAAAGCATGTTTAATGTTTTGTGTTGCTTCCTAGCTAATTATGTAGATGACACATTTGTCAGACCTTGACTGCCATTAGAAACGTGTTTCCAGAGGGGAGAAAAACAGGCTATTCATAGAGTAATTAACTAGAATGCTCAATGACCTGTGAGAGATTCAAATGGCTGCCAGTTCAGACATTGTTTTGTTACAGAAGCAGAGGGGTAATTAAAATTCCAAATTACAGTGCTATGATGAAGCATTTGTTTGTTGACAGTATACTCTTACTCTAGTTTGTTAATTCTTTTTTAAATTGCTTCTAATCCATTTTATAGCTTTAGGAGTTCCGTCTTTGAATTTACTGACAACTAATATTATGGTAAATTGTTCTTCAGTGGAGTACTGCAGGCTTGGCAGTTTCATGGGAGCACAAGGTGGGTGGGATAGAATAGCTGTTTCTTTCCCTAAACTGACATACCATGTGCTGTCATCGAAACGCGACTAACGCGGCACATCTTGTGAAATGATATGTTCATAATTCTGCGTTAGGGAAGATGTCTAGTTACGGGAGGAAATGGTTCAGATAAAGTAATAATAATCAGACAAATTGCATAAGGTGTCCTAAAATGTTAGAGGAAAAACCCTGATAGGGTTTGGGTGGAGGCGGCGGCGATCGGTTAGGTAAGCACTTTGGGAAGCTGAGATCTGGTAGAAAACTGGGACTTGGAGGACAATCGTCTGCAGGAAGAAATCAAGCACAAAATGTGAAGAACGGGGTATTTCACAAGGCTAGACCGTGTCTTTGCCAAAACCCTTTGTAGGCAGTAACGGACGTGACAGGCTAAGATGTCTTTCCAGTATAAACGGGGATGGTTTGCAAGTCCAGAATGTTAAAGTTCTGTAAACAATGAATTAAACGCAAGCCCGAGCGAAATATTTGTTTACTTTGCCAAAAGTGAGAATCCGGTTTTGTTAAGGAGACCTGACAGAAGTAACATGGTGTTTGACGCGGGAGAGCTGACAGCGGCATGGAGTGAGCGCTGATTATCCCGAAGACACTGTCAGCTAGGATTGATTTCCACTTTCTCCGTTTATGTAACGGCTCCTGTAACACAGCTGACCCCAAATCACGTTACCTTGTCATTTCTCTGCATGGATCAAGAAGAGATGAGCTGAAAATAGCTAGGCACTGACCTTGAACTTGCCAGAAAAGTGAGAAGCGACAGTGGGGTTTGGGTTTTTTTCCCCCATTTTTCCTGCGTGGTCCCTGCACAAAGCAGGCGGCGAATGCTCTGTGGCTGCAGCAGCACAAGGGGGCAGAGCGGGACTGGAGATTACAGGTGACGCCGGCGCTCGCAGCTGATGCTGCAGAAGCGCAAGTCCGTGCCAAAAACCTTCCCTTTGCCTTTTTTCTCCCCTTTTTTCCCTTTTTTCCCTTTTTTCTTTTTTTTTCTTTCTTTTGTTTTTAAATTAGGAAGAGGCTCTCTAGAAGGAGAGCTGCTGACTCCAAAATCTTGATGTGCCCGTGACCTGTCGCTTGGGAATACGAATGTTTTTGAGCTATCTATCTTCCTTGCCGAATGCCCCGCAAGGAAGTTTCCGCTCCCTCTCAGTGGCCATCTCCCCGCCGTGCTCCCGCTGAAAGGATGAAACACTCGTATCATCGTTAATAGAGCTGCCTGCAGTTTTGGGGGGAAGTTTACCAAGATCAGCACATCCCTTGAAAACCTACGGATAAATCGCTCTGAGGTGCATGGAGAACAGGGCGTAAAAAAATTAAATACTGACGTCAAGGCTGTGAAGGCCCTGAGCTGCGGCGCTGCCGGCCAGGCCCTGGCGCCTCTCGGCTGCCCCGGCGCTGCTCTGCCGCCTGTCCCTCGTCGCCCTGATAAAATACGGACCCTAAAACCGTGACTTTTCACAGGGCAGAGGCTGCTGCCGAGCGGGGTTGCAGGTGCCGGGGCTGCGGCGGGCGGCGCTGCCCTGAGGCACGGTGTCGCCTCCCTCGCAGCCCCCCGCTTCCTCCCGGGCTGGGTTTCGCTGGGGAAGGGAAATAGGGTGTTGAATCTCTTTTTTTTTTTTTTGTCTTCGAGAAAGGCAGGTGAATAAACCATGCTTTCCCCTGAACTGACGTGAAAGCAGATAGAGGCCTGCACCTCTGCGCAGCGCCTCTCGGAAAGCTGTGCTGGCTTTAGACAGCACAGGGCAAGACGTGAGGTAAATATTACACCTCGCTGCTCCTCCTTTCCAAATTGTTTTCTCTCCGCTGATGGAAACCCATCGCAACATCAATTTTCGACCACCTTGGATGAGTGTGGCCGGTTTCAGAGGAGGAAGGTAGGCTGAGGGACCGCGGTCGCCATCTCTGCATGGCGCCCGGGTGCTGCCGCTGTGTGACCAGCCTGCACTTAGGAAGGGGGGGAAAAAACCCCAAACCTCTGATCTTTCCATCAAAATTGGGACCGAGCAGGTGTCAAACTGGGCTGAGCAGGCCGAGGAAACCTAAACGCGAGGTTTCCAGTGATCTGAGCACACTGAATTGCTATTCAGTAATTTGGTATTCAGTAACTCAGCTGTTTCCTGATTGAAACGCTCGGTGCTGTTGTGGCGTCTTCGTTATTTCTCAGGGCCTTCAGCGCCTCCTCTCCCTTTTTTGCTAGGAGGGGAAACGTTTCCTGCATCTGTTCTGAACGTGTTTTTCAGGTTTTTAATTTCTCTGCTGCGCCACCCTGTAAATAGTGCCTCTCAAACGTATAAAGAGATAGATTAATGACGCCGTAGGTGACAGCCAAAGATTTGCGAAGCTATTTTGAACCTCTGTTTTATGAACCTCCTTGCTTCGGGTGTGAGACCTCTCTCTAACATCCCGGCACGTTGCTAATGCTGTATATGCTTAATACTTCGCTTGGGTTCAACGGTAGCCTGCTGTTGCGTTAATTCATTGCGTCCACGCGGGGCAGGAGCTGGGCTGGAATTTGCCACGTTTTCTGCGGTCCCGGCGTAGGCACCGGCCTGCCAAGGGAATTTCGAAATGCCGTTTTCTCCCGTTTCTCCACCTGCGAAAGGAGGCCGAGGAAGATGCTCGTCTCCCCTGCGCTCACTGCAAACTCTGCCCCGGCGCTGGGGCGACCGCAGTGTTTCAATCATGCTCGTTACGTAGATGATTCCATTAACACCATTAATTGAAGTGGAATTATTCTGCAATTATGCTGGTGGAAGTGGCAGTGAAACTTGGCCCCAGGTCCTGTACGTTTTCCTTATCTATATTCCCAGTACTTAACTATTTTGCTGGTTTTCATCAAAAAAAGTCTTGTTTTGGCTTTCTCATGAGTCCTCTGTTCCCGTGCTTCTACAGCCATGTGCTTTTTAGCTCCATTAAGCTTCTTCAAGGGTGTTCATGTTTTATAGCATATATTTTTAAAACTGTACTTAAATGTATTGCTTGAAAGAGTCTCTTTGGCAATATGTGTCAGTGGACACTGTGACAAGGAACATAAGCTGTGGAATTATATTCCTCTTACACTATCTTTATTAAATAATGTATTACAGCTAAATTGTGGCATCTAACACACTTCCTTTCAAAATGCCCTAAGACTTGAAATATGTAGGTACTGAAAATGAGATGATATCAAACTTCCCGTAGGTAGTCTTGGGCACCTGACCTGCATAGTTTCCCACAGGGGAAAAGTAAGCTCCATTTCTTGAAATTTCCAATGAGAAGGGACATGTGTCTCCTTGCATTGAGTTACATTATATCACATCATGTGACACAAAATGACCCAATACAACATGACAGGAGAGGTAAAGAACCAGGCTTTTTTGTTTTATTACTGCAGTGAAATAATTGCACCACTAATATAAGGAAATGGAGATCCGATTATTTTGTGCATGCCCTAAATACATGCACAATATAGAGACATGCTTACCAAATGTTGTTTAATATATTGAGAAGAGATTTTAAAACAGACATGAGAGTGTCCTTGTCAGGCAGTCTGCTTATTCTTAGAGAAATAGTTGACAGCAACATTCTCCTACCCTTAATCAGATGAAATTCCCTTTGAAATCAGGGGTTCTTTTGCAGGAGCAGTAAGTGCAGGATCAGATCCAGTAATGTTAACATGCTAATATTTTATTTTCTGTTTGATTTCTTGTTTAGTAAGGTTCATATCCTTAGTGAAAGTAAGCCTCGATCATCTGTGATTTTGTATTTATGGATGTGCATGCTATGATTTCACATCCATGGCGAGAATGGAATTCAAATCCTCCCCTTGAAAGCGCCCAAGGCCCTATGACTTGAGTTAAAGAAGGAACTTTGTTTTGCAGTCTGTGAAAAACACCCAAATTATCATATTTTCTTTCTGGTTCAGAGCCCAATAGTACAAATTTATATTTGTTACTTTAAGACAGTACTGAATAAGGCCAAACTTTTGAAAAAGTTAGGCTTTTCTTTTGATGCTTTTAATGTCTATCTGAGCTGGTTCTGAAAGTTACAATGAAAAGTTGCATTTAGGAATACTGCAGAAACACAAATAAAGCAAAAATATGCTATCCTTTCTATTCTCTGCATCTTCCTCCACTTTTGGAACCAAATTTGAAAGGTCGTGAAATATTCTATCCCATTTTCCCTCACATTCCCCTCCCAGAACACCACAAGAAAGATTGTTTTCCTGGATATTTCATGCACGGCCAGAAACAAAAGTACTGCAGCTGTGATGAGAGAATCTGTTCTCATGATGTTTCTAGCCCCAAGGCAGGTAGAAAGCCCAAACAAGCATCCAAACTTTTCTGTGTTTATTTGAACCAAACCTGAGTTTTGGACCAACTGAGCTTCAGATGAGCAGTTCTTAAGAGCTCATTCTTCTTGATTGTGATTCTGAAGTCAGACTTTTACTTTATAACCTCATTACACAAAAAAAACAATGTTTAAAAATTAAAGTGCCAGGTGCCAACTCTTTTCAGTAGCTGGCTACTTCAACTTAGAGCTTTCCATTTTTTATCAGCGAATGATAAACTGAAAATTCAGTGTTCCCAGTTTAGATCTTTCTCAAAATTAACAAATAAATCTAGAGTGGCCACCTGTAAGCACTAAAACCTGAAGACATTTGGACACAAGTTAAACGCATTGTTTAAAAAACTGCCAATTGGTTGCATCAGTTTTTAAGAATACATTTGTAGTGAAGAGCCAAATTTTTTTTTTTAACCTTTTCAGAGCAGATATTCTTTTTTGGTTGTTTTCTTTTGACCAAGAAATTAGAGCTGGGAAAAGCAGCAATATGGCTGTAGATAAGCTGTTGAAGGAAAGTAAGGATGGCACCACCATGAAAACCTGGGAGGTGAGGGGATGTTGGGCAACGGTTGCGAAAGGGAGGGAATTGAGGGCAGGAGGGCCCAGAAGGTGCAGGGTGGGAAAGGTGAATTTGCTGCAGCTGTGGGGGCCCAGGGCCCTGGTGGGCTGCACCTGGGTGGAGAGGCTGAAGCAGCAGAGCAGGGGCTTGAGGAAGGGCTGCTTTTCTGGTGCTCTTTTTGTGTCCTCCTCATGCCTATGGGGCAAATCAGGAGAAAGCTCCTCATTTATTCTGCGGCTTAGCCGAAATGTTCAGGTAGGTGTTACTGGTTTTCTAGCCATATCCTTTCTCTTGTGCGCCAAGCAAAGCATGGATGCAGAAAGAGGGGGCAGGCTTGTACATATATCATTAGTACAATATCTGTAATTGTACTGAATTTGGCTCAGACTCCTAATCCTCTGGTCTTGTGGGTCATATGAGTCTTATGATGATCTAAATGAGAGAGGCATACTAGTATACTGGGAACATATTACATGCATGCACACCAGTTCATTAAAACCTGTCATCATTTCCCAAGGATCTTTTTTGTTTTTATTTTTCTTCGTGTAAATTCTTTCATGATTTGATGGTGGATGAGCCTGATTACGTGAAAATTCACCTTTAAAATATTTCCCATTTATCACACAGTTTCCTTACCTAGAAAATCCCAGTGCAGTCACTGCTAATGTTTGATAAGATTTGTACCTGGTAGATTCTAAATTACATTAATGCATAAAGCCAGCAATGCCAGGCTCCCTATTGTTACAGTTATTAAAGCTGTAACTGAAATGATATCTTTCATATTGATCTTCAGCTAGCAGCTCTTATCCAGAAGCTTTGTTTCACATTAAAGACACTAATGATTGTCTCCACGAAATGAGTGGCTTAATAGTTAGAAAAAGTTAAATGGAAAAAAGAAAAAAAACTTTGATAGCCACCTTTGATAGCTCTTCATTCCACCATCTCTCATAGCCACAAAGTGCAAGCCAAGCATTAATAGACCTTTTAATAAAACGACTTAAAAGAAATCAATGGGATTTCTTACAAAGCCTAATTTCCAGCAAGATATATTATTTAAATGTTTGTATTGCTTTTGAACAGCTCATGTCCTCCTGTAGCTGCCAGATTTTTTCCTGGAATTTCTTGGGGTATCTTCTCATGACTTTCACTTTTTATTTTTAGGGCCTATTTTTGATTTATTACCATATTGAGAATTAAAAAAAGAAAAAAAAGAAGAAGAAGAAAATGCTCCTTTACTCTTCCATGGCTGACATAATTTCCTGTAGTCTTGGAGACAACAACAAAGTATCTATTGGGGAGGTCTAGTTAAAATTATACTAATTGAGTGCCTTTTTAGGGCCGTCACAGGCACTGTTTTTTCTTCATGGACTGTAAGAAATTATTCTCTTTGACTGTTGTCAGGGGAAAATGATATATCCTATCAGTACAGCTCTCCAGCTGCAATTGTGATAAATATATCTGCAAGACCTGAGGCTTTGACAAAGGTTGAGGTCTGTAGGAGAAGAGAATATTATTGCACTTGCTTTTTTTCTGTAGTGCTGGGGTGTCTGGGTAGGTTTTCTGTTGGTTTTTAGTTAGTTTGTTTGTTTTGGCTTAGGGTGAAGAGCAGCTGCTGGATTTCTTTTAGGATTTAACTAGATTTTTCTTTTTTTTTCTTTTTTGGCAACAGCAGCTAGAATGCCAGATAGGTGTTTTTCATGAGTTCATGTAGTACAAGTAGAGAAACATATCTGAAATTTTTATGTTCTCTGAGCTCATCTACTGTAATTGATATGTGACATCTATTTAAAGACGGATATCAAAGGGAAGGGGATTTTTCTGATGACCAGTGGCAAAACAACAAATTGTTCTATACAATAGAACAGAGAACACAATACATTTATTCTTTTACATAAACAGATGTATAGTATGCTGGTAAGTTAGAATATGAGATATCAAATTAATTTGTGCTAGAAACTATAGTTAGGCAGAGAAGATACCCTATGTATTCACTGTGCAGTGGCTTTTCCCTGATAAACTCTAGTCAATCTGCAGTGATGATTAAGAACAATGCTTCGTGCGTTAGGTGTTCCTGTAAGAGATCATGGAGGTGAAAAGAGAGAAGAAAAAGGAAGGAAAGAGAATCATGTTGAAGGGAAAAAGACATGAAGAAACACAGGAAAGCACTGGGCTATGCTGAGGTCTCTAGCCATGAAACATCCTTTTCCCTCATGCGCACGCTGGATATTTAGCCCTTATTTCCGCTGTATTTTTCACAGGCTCCAATCGAAGAGCCTGGATGAAGCTGATGCAGGGACATGTTTTGGCCGCTTATTATTTATTACAATTTTAGTTCCAGGTTTCAAAAATAATTAGGGAAACTGCTTAATAGGAAAATGACTCTAATTACTTGTTAATTGAGGTTATCTGCTCCACATTATTCAAAGTGTAATTTGTGTTGACACTTGTACCCAGAAATGATTACTTAATAAACAGAGTGATGATGCAGCATGAATGCAACCACCCCCAAAAAGCAGCATTTTATTTATTCACTATGGTTTGGTCATCTAAAAGATGTAAAAAGCTTTATCTGTGTTAAGCTTGTGGTTAAAATGTGCTAGTTCCCAAATATGAATACTACATTTCAATCAGTGAAAAGATAAGAAAATCAATCAATGAAATTTAAAAGTTTAAAGGTTTATTAAGCTTATATTAACTGTATTCAGGTAATGTCTACAGGGGAAGATGAAGCCGTATGGTGTTACCTCCTGAATGAATGGAAGATAATTTAGCTGACCTAACTCATTAACTAATCAAACATCTGGATCCAAATAAACTAATACGTTAATAATTGTCATATTAGTTTTTACTCTTGTCTTTTGCTTAGTCAGAATCTGATTTTTGAGAGCTACAGAAAGAGGAGGATTACTACTCTTTGAAGAATGGATTCATTTGGGGAAGAAAAAGAGTTCTGAATAAAACCATTTTTTTCTAGAGTGAAGTACCTTTATAGTGTGAGAGTGAAAACAAGAAATATCCACTTTTTCCTATGCATTAGTATGCTCTGGGGCATCTACTTTCTTTACACATACATACATTCCTCATTTTTTAAAAGTCTGATGTCATGAATTAGATGTCGTTAGCCATTCAGTTAATATGAAATCTAGGGCCATGATTCCATATGATCAATGAATGTAGTAACACCCCTTAGAAAAGTGTTTTGTTCCAAATATAGGTTGCAATCATTGTAAATTTCTTACAAAAAAAAAAAGTTTTTAACAGAAAACCTTTAAAAAACAATAGAAAAAGATTAAAGGTAACATTTTGAACTAACCAGGTGGCTAAGAAACCCCTTGTGAAGAGAGCTATTTCATATGCATTTAACTCTGAAGTTGTTTCCCCACTGAAATAAAAGGAAGGCCTCAATTTGACCAGAAAGGCATGATTCTAGCCTTGGACTTCATCACTTCCTAGACCTAGATCTGGGACTATAAATGGCTGAGGCATTTTGAATATGTAAGCCTCCACTTTTGTTGCTGTACTTGGTAGGTTGTAAAGAGGGGAGGCAGGAAATCGGTTGTGGAGCAGAAGAAAAAATGCTGCAGAAAAAACAGGACTGTTTGCACACTTCTCGGGGTTATTTATTCCTTAATATGCAAGCTTAACTCTACAACTTTCCATTTTTTTGACTTTTATTTTCCTTAGTTGAATACTTTTTAAGGTGTTTTCTACACAGAGACTATTACTTTGTTCCACTTCAGGTTTTACTAAGGAAGAATGGAAGGTTGCAAAGCCCATAAGGATGGAAGTTTTAGAGTTGTGTTTGTGCCCATTAATTTTCTCTTGTATGATATTTTCCCATTTTCACTCTGTTTGACATTGAGTCTTAGCTTTGTTCCTGACTCATAGCCTATGGCAGTGGAATGGGGAGATGAGACATCACTGAGATGTAGAGCACACATAAAAAGAGAAGATGTATAAAAACTGAAATGACATGGCAGCTGAAGCAGCTTGTTGCTCAGCTTGGTTGCATGTTTGAGTGGAGAAAGCGAGGTAAATTGTGATATGTAAGAGAATAACACTCGACAGGGTGTATGGTTGTAAGGTATATGGATGTTCAATCATGTTGTGAGGCAGAAGGCTAAAGGACAAGCGCCTTCAGTGTCCTCACAGTCTGTAGATATCTGTATGACCTACAAAACAGAGGGTGTTAGGCTCAGAAAAATATCGCTTACAAAGCATTTGTAAGCAATTTTAAGACTAGAAAAGTCCATAAATAAGCGATATCTTTGACAACCTATTAATCTTTTAGTAGTTATTAAAAAAATTAAGCCCCCCCCCGAAAACACCCCCACATAATATCATGCACTTCTGTCTGCATTTCTACGATAAATGCATGAATTCTCACAGTAGTACATATACAAACAACCATTTACGCTCCCCACTAGTCATAATACACCTATTAGAATTACATGTACCTTTATGCTATTTTTTCTGAAAATTTACATCATTCTCTATATGTGTGTATATGACCATGTTTGTGTAGTAAGTCTGATAATCTACATATTTGGACTAGAATTTTTAGGTCAGGCTCCTTTTACAGTATTTTGGATATTTCATCTGTAATGGGAATGGTCCTTTGTATACTGCTATTTAAACAGTGCTCTGAATAAACATCCTAAAATGTTTTAATTTTATACCTCTAGATCCACATAGAAAATAGTTTGCAAATTAGTTTCTATGGCAATGTGTAATAAATTACTGAAGGAATTATAATTTAGGGAGATTTATCTTCCACTGTGTTCCATATTAACGTGCATGTACTTAAGGCTAGATAAGATATAAGTAGATATTTTAAAAATAGGCATGATGGTATGCCAAATTGCCTCTGTCTTTCTGAAGTTATATACACCTGTATAAATGGGATGCAAATTACTCCATTTTTGATTTGGCAACTTTCCTTGTAGATAAAGAAACGATTGTACAAAATCCAGTGCCCTGCAAAATCCATTTTATCATTTTAGCATGTGGAAACTGTAGATTCTAGTTAGTTCTGTTCTATAAAACACTGTAGGAATGCATTCATCATTTTCTAAATCTATAATTACTCAAACTAGGTAATGACAAACTGAGATACATTGATCAATTCATTGTTTTTTGTAATGGCACCTATTGTAGAAAGAGATTGAAAAAAGCATTTGAATGGTGCCTACCAGTGATGAATACCTTAGAAAAATTCAGCAAAATTTAAGCAAAATTAGATAACTGTCATGCTATAGCCTTAGAGTTCTCTGAGGTGATCCTTACCGCTTGATTTCAATTTTAAATAAATCTTGGATTGCCATGGAAATTATAAAAGGCTTAGAAAGGGATCTTTGTGCCCATATTTAAAAAGGGAAAATGGAATGACTCAGGTGATTATATAGGCAGCTTAGCCTAAGAAAGTACTGGGTCAACTAATGGAAAAGTTGTTACAAGTTTTAATTAAAAAGAAATAAAGTTAGGTATGTAATTAATGTCATTCACCATGATTTAATGAAGAAGAAAATTAAAAAAAAAACAACATTATTTTTTGATACAAGTTTCATTGTAAAAGGCAACCATTTTCATGAAGTATACCCAAACTTTGTAAGTCACTTGACTGAATAATACGTGACATTCTGATTTAAATATTAGGTATATGCTGTATCAGTAAAGCATACGTTAAATGGATTAAGAACTGATTAATTTACGCATTTCAGAGAGTAGTCTCTGGAGAATCATCATCAAATGGGTGAATTTTTAGAGCTATTCTCCAGAGACTAGTAGTAAGCTTGACACTAATCACTCTTTTTACTGATGACATAGAAGTAAATAGAACAGTTCTAATAAAATTTTAAAATAAATCAAAGATTGATGGACTGGCAAATATTCTGGGTAAAGGCAGTTGTGGAGAGTGATCTGGATTGCTTAAAGGTTGAAAGTGCATTTTATTTTATCCAAATATATGTATATATAGGAAACATGCCGTGTTGTTCCCAGAACTGGGAACTGTTTTCTGAGAAGTTTTGACTGCAAAATGAAGCTCCCATGCTGTTTCCATGTCAAAAACATTGAGCTGACCCTTGCGTGTACTAAAAAAGAGAGGAGGCATCAGACATTGATTTCTGTCAGTGGCACTGATGAAAAGAAAACATGAATAATGGGCACATTTGTGGTCTCTACCTTTTTATAAAGTTACTAAAATAATGGAGATTATGAAAGCAAGAGGCATAAAAATTGTTGAAGGTTGGGAAAAATATCTTACCAGTGTAGGTCCTACAGACTTCACTGTGTTTAAGAAATGAAATTTCTGAAAGAAATTGAAAGGAAATTTGACTGCATACTTACCTACCTACAGGGACAATATTGGGCATCAAAGGGTTTTTTTTAATATAGCAGAAAAAGGCTATAGAAGATGAAGTCTCTAAAAGTTGGAACTGAAAAATTAAAATGAGAATTAAAGTACATTTTATAAAGACTAGAGGGAAACTATCAAGAGAATTAGTAAATTCACCATTTCTCTGTGCCCTCAAATAAAAGAATGAATCTTTTTCAGAAAAATAACAAACAAATTTCCTAAGTCCAGGGTAGTTTTGATGAAATTTTAAGGCCTGTGATCAACTGGAGGACAGAGTGGTTGAATACTTCTGGCTTTAAACTCTTTAACCCTCTGAACTATTGAGGAGAAGGTTTGGCCAGCACTCATAATTTTCCTGATGGATTGGAAAAGGCGTGATTTCAAGGATAATTGGGATCCAGGCCACAGTGTTGAGCAGGTGTAGTGAGGTGCAGCCAGACACATCTAAGACATTAGTACAGAACAGGACTTTTTGGTGATGTAACCTCACCATGGTTTACCCAGCTCCCATAATCAGTAACCAGCTAAATGTCTTTCTGCTTTTCAAAAATTGCCACAAGTGAAGTTCAGTGAGTTTGCAAAGATTAAAGAAGATGAAACAATGAGTAAAGTTATGAAATCTTTGTTAAGAAGGATCTTTCTCAGGCTTGCTTGCCATTTCTGGGTTATGGGATGCTCAGCCTGGTGCAGTGCTGTAACGCCTAGCGAAGGCCGGGCAGAAACCTCTGCCAGCCGTGCTACTAGCAGGTTGAACAGAATCTGTTAGGTCTCTCCAGATGAGCTACCTTCCCAGTAATATTTATATAAGCAGGGATTGCTCATGTGGGTCAAGGAACGGAGAGGCAAGGAGAAGCAGTCACAGGTACTGTTTGGAAGCCTTTGTTGGGTGGTAGACAAAAGAGGAAGAAACTCAGCACACACTAAGTATAAATAAGGTCTCAAGTAAAAGGTCTTTTTTCTTTCACTGTAGAAATATCTACTTATGTCCTTGCTGTTTGTGTGGTATATGAGCACTGAAATGCGTATTCAAAGTAATGTATTCATGCATCACCAAACATTTATTTTCTTGAGGGTTTTAGTTTTTTCCTTTTAAGGTAAGGTAGGTGACTTCTCTAGCAGAACATTCAGCATACCGCATTTATACACTGCGAGCATTTCCAATGGCAGTGGATGATTCTTGTTTTGTTGAGGGTTTTCTATTATATGTAAGGTAGGTGACTTCTCTATCAGAACAAAATAAGGAAAATCAAATCAGGGGCAATTTCCAGTCTGTCTAGACGCTTCAGAAGTTTCAAACAGCATAATTCCATTTCTTCTTTTCTTTATCTACTATATTAATGTTATGTGATTTGCTGTCAGTGTAATGACACAAGAGTAAAACCAGGACATTCAGTGTGCTTGGATCAGAAATATACACTTCCCTGTCTTATATGCTGTCTTAAGTATATGAACTAATTTCTGGATGAGTACAACAAGCAGAAGAAAAGTGTATCCTTCGAAATGTTTCTTTGTCTGCGACTGGGGAAATAATAAAATAGTGCTTAGATGATATGAACAATAGTAATGTTTTGCAACTGGAGTTCTCAGTTTGCCAAAACACAAGTGGGTGACACTCTTTTTTTTGTTCAGTCTGTGCAACAAAGAACCAAATCAAGAGCCCTGAAGACCAATCAAGTTTGAGGAAGTTTGGTATTAAAAAAAAAAAAAAAAAAATCTAATCTTTGTATTATGGCACCTTTAATCTGTCAGTAGATTTCAGTAAGCATGCCAGAATATCAATTTTTTTGTGTGAGATGAAGGTAAATTGCATGTAGAGAATCTCAGAGCTGGATAACAGTATTAGCAATCACTGCTGTTCTGTCTGGTTTGCTACAATGTTATGATTAGATATAAAACTGAGAAATCTCAAAGGAATAGTAAAGGAAACTTAAGCTTTTAAATATTTTCACTTTTCTTTTTCTAGCAGAATACCATGATGCCAAATAGTCTTCCTGCTAACTGACCTTTGTAAAACCCTCCTTTTGCTCAAAAAAGCTATTTTAAATAGATCAGTTATTACTTTGACTGCCATTTTTCTTTCATATTAGTGATTACAATGGCACCTGGGAAAATCTGTTTGAAAGTTTTTGCTTCCTTCTTTCTTCTCCTGTGTATGTTCTCTGAACCTCTGGACAACGCTAATCAGTGATACTGACTTTTGAGAGATTACATGATGTGATGGTATGAAAGACTAAGATGAGGTGACTGGAAAAACAACAAAAAAATCACCAATACATAAGCTTCCTCAGGTTATTAGTGCAAGGGGAAGGGGGAGCAGGTGGCAAGCTAGATGGCCGTCTAGATATTATCAAGTTGACAGGTATCCAAGTGATTCTGTATTATATTATACAGTCTCTAATTATCATCTCTAAGTAGTTTTTAATAAGATCTGTATTTAGCTATGGGGTTTTCAGTTGTGACCTGTGTTAGAAGATGTTCTTTTCAATCGCATTAAGAACATATTTTGTCAGTGAAACGATCTATACTAACAAAAACAAGGGGATTTCCATTGTAAGCCCATTGTTTTATGTCCATGTTACACGGAGTCAGCAACCTAATGGTTAGAAATGGAAAGACCTGCAAAGGTATTCTCTTTTTTTTTTCTCTTTTTTTTCTTTTTCCTTCAGATTAAAGAAGCTGAACTAATCTTGGAATTCAGAGCAAAACAGTTTTATTCAGTTTCTTTGTTTTTTTGATGCTGGACGTTCATAGAGACATTTTTGGCTGATGTTCCAGATGAATCTAATTTCATTATGGAGCCAGTACTTTTTCGGCATTTCTCCTGTGAAACTTGGACACAACGCTTTGACAGTATGTCCAGGCCAAAACAGATCAAGTAGTCACACATGACTGATTCAGCTGAGCATGCTCAAAGACAAGACTGATGTCTAGGCACAGATAACAGTTCTCTAGGGTAGGGACAGTGCTCTCAAATCCAGTCACCCCAGAGTAAACACTAAGTTAGACACAGCGTAAATGTGCCTTCAAGCACACGCGTCCACTGCTGACTAGATCAGAGCCCCAAGCCAGGCTGCACATCCAGCCATACTATAGCTTTTATATCTCTTTCCAGCCTGCTAACAAGCATTTTTAACCATCAGAACTGTATTTGGATGCCCCCTGCAAGGGAGGGGAGGGAAAAAAACAACAACACTTGCTGTAATAATTCTGTGAATATGTTCTGTTGGTATTTGCAACTCATTTTATTAATTTTCTATGAGAGTTTCTAAGTGTGCTAGTTTGTTCGCCAGAAAGCTGGCAGAAACTAGGAGTCCTGGACTACTGCCTTGGAAGTATTCTCTATTGATATCTCTTTGATTTTTCTTTCCCTTCCTCCTTTTAAAAGTTTTGGGCACCTGGTCAAAGACAAGAAACTATAGTATATGACTTTTCTGGTGAATCTCATATATTGTATGATGGATAGCTAAAGAACTATGAACAGTCTGTAAAAAATACTATGGCATTTATAAGCACATAAAATGTTCAAATAATTTCAATTAAAATTTTAATAAAATATAGTCTCTTTGTGGATAATTAACAAATAGAAGATATTAAATTGACAAGTAGCTCACTTTAAAGTCATAAAATTATTATTATATGTAGATTTACTGTTAATCAAACTTTCTTTGGGAAGAAAACGATATTTTAATTTTAGTATTGCTACTGTTTCCTAGGATATCTGCAGCATGGTTGGCTTTTTGACTTAAAAAACAGAGACAGAAACTTTTCTTCTCTGCTAATTTTTATAAAAACAGGACATATAGCTTGTTACTAAGTAGGTTTTGCCGAGTTATTATTTGTCAGGGCAATAGCACAACTTAAGGTTGTTCTTTGTTTAAATGACTTTTTACTATCCACCTTTATTGGTGCCATTGTTTTCCATGGAATTTTTTATGCAGTGTGTTAGGTATGGAATGTGCACTGATGGTGTAAAACTTTAGATAGGTTTGGATTGATTCACACTGCTTTCAGTGTGACCTTCCTTAGTATTTTTATACACTACAGCCACTGAGTGATGTACCCAAGCTAGATTTAAAGAAGCTAAGCTGGGTTTCAGAAGCTCTTTGGTCCTGGGAAGCAGCGTAAGCTAGTCTGTGCTCTGATTCACGTAGCTGCAGCTACGCTGCTCTGATGATTGAGCCAATTTGATTAAAGTTAGCTCGGGTAGCCTTCTACTGCAGTTTACAGTGTAGAACATTTTCTTACATGGGAACCTCTGCAATTTCTTTGTATCGTTCCCTCCCCCCCCCTTTTTTTTCAGTATTTTTTCCCCCTTTGTATTTCTGGCACACATACGTCCACAGGTGTTATTAAGTGTAGGGTAGCATGTGGTGTCCATGCTTCAGTGCTATCACAGAGGAAGGACTTCCTACAGGAAAAAAATGATCACTTTCAGTATTTTGCAGGCTGCCCATCTAAGCCCATCATTGCCTGGCATCTACACACTAAGGGCAAGGATCCAGCGAACTTGTGAGTGGGCACCATGCCATCTGAACAGATGGGCATGGAAGTAGGCAGCCAGCAGACCATGTATGTGCATCAACTGTGGGTGTTGAGGGCAAGATTCCCAGTGGAGAATGTCCAAACAGCTGTCTGGCCTGAGCCAGCGTGCCTACAACCAAGCAAAAGTGCCATCCCTAAATCCTGCTGAGTTGGATTAACCTTCAAAAATAAAAATTGCTTCTGCAGTAGCATAAGGTGAGTTTTTGGCTTGTTTAAATTTGGGAGAAAGAATTAGGCAGGCAAGATAAAGAGATACATTAACGTAGTGTCTGCTAGAGAGGATTGTGCATTTGTCTAGGAATATCAACAATATTTTACACGAAGGTATTTATATAGTAACTGATGACTTACAGGAGTGTGACATCAATGTTAATTAGGCTGTTTCTGTTAAGATGGTCCTTTCAGTAAAGACTGAGCTTTTGACTGCATTTTGATTGTAGTGTATGTGCTGGATGTAATTTTGTAAAGGCATTTTTTTTCTGTTTTTGCACATTTACTTATTAAGTTTTAATGATTTTGCCTGCCCCTCTGTCCTGAGGATACTCTTCTGGGGTACAATTTCAGGTCAGAGCTGTTGACACAGTAGCTGTCATAACCAAGTTTCCACATATGTTTTCTTTATTTTTCTAAGATCCAAAGGGGACACGAAAAGATAGTCTATCATTACTCTCTGTCTTTATTAACTTTGATTTCTACCTTTTATAGACATAACATCAAGGAATACATTTTTGCACACTTACATGAGAGTGGCAAAGAATATTGAAATACTGGTGTCTGTTGCATTTTTTTGTTCCTGCTTTTTTTAAAACTGCTTATTTCCTCTGCCATTGGTGCACTTCTCGTCTGGAATGCCAAACCAAAGCGCCTGCAGTAGTTAAGATTAATATATAGTAATACTGTGGTTAACCGAAAGTACCAACTGCATTATGAATAGAAAAATCTGAATAAGAAACTTATCTATGTATTTTCCTTCATAATATATATATATTTATTGTTAGATGAGTACTGTCACAGTTTACATATTGCTGTATTTGTTACATATTACAGGCTGTAACCTAGAAAAGGCTAGTACAAATGTATAACCCTCACTCCCCCCTCTCTTCCCCCCCCCCCCCCACTTGAAATGTTCTTTTCTGGAATCAATGGGTATTGTATTTGATAAATTAAAGCATATTGAAGCTTTGATACCAGGTTCCAGTTTGATTTCCAGCTGGAATGGAAAACCTGAGGATTAGAGGCAAACCAGCTGTTGGTGCCTTTGTGATCCCTCAGCCCCCAGGTGCCAGAATCTAAGGGATCTGCAGTCAAATTTAGAGCAGCCTTAGGATTTCTCTAACTTATATGGGTGATAAGAACCTTTGTAGCTGTCTTCTGTTCTAGATACGGTTTTGGCAGATCTCCTACTCCTAAAAAGGCTAAAAATGAAGCCAACTACATCAGCTGGGACTTCCTCAAAGCAAGGATCAGTTGGACAAGTTTCAAAGACCATTTGAGTAGCTAGAGAGGAACAAAAGAGCTCCCACTCTAGGGAAAATCTGCTCCTCAGAAAGCCATTAGTGGAGAAAAATACCTACTGCCTGATATCAGCGTCTATAAGAATTCGTAGGCTTAGCCCTGGAGTTAAAATATCAATGACTGCGAATGTCTCCAAAAATTTTGTGAAAGAAGATGACATAGCTTCAAACAGACCGTGCTTTGTAATCAAACTCATAATCATTTCTTCTCTAATCACACAGTCTGTTTTAGTCACCGGCTGAAATTGAACCCAGAATCTGAATAATTATTTTGCTCTTATACTTCCTGCATAAAACAGCTGAATAAATCTAGTTATACTCACAGTAAAACAATTGTGATGCTTGTCGACAGTAAGTTCTGAAGCTGGAGAGCACGCCCATGTGATTAAATTGCCTTCATATAAAATACCTACCTTCGTAGACTTGAATACGAAGGAGAACCCTCTCACTGTGGGAAAGGTCTACAGGATTCTGATTTATAAGAGAGCAAGAGGTCAAGGGAAGCAAAACCATTATCATTATTTTCACAGACTCTGGAGATCTGAACTGAATATAGACGCCAGTGTGCTCAAAGGAGACATGTAGAGGGAATACAACACAGTCCTGTGGGTTTTTTTTGTTTTTTTTTCCTGACTTCAGACTGCAGGCTCTGCTGAGAGTATGTAATATGTAACATACTCAAGTCTGTAAGGAGTGTGAAGTGGTTTTCTTATTAAATGATCCATAGAGAGATTATCTGGTCTGCAGCCAGCACACAAAAGCTCCATCCATACAGTTCCTATTTCTGAGCACAGAGTTCAGTCACCTGTGTAGTAATGATTTTTCAGGGACCTAGGGGTGGGGAGGGAAAGCTAGGAGCAAAGTAGGGCTGGTGAGGGTCAGACTGAAATCATACTTCGTGCTTCTCTCTCTGGAAGTCTCTTAGAAAAATAGAGAGAGAGTTAATGTTACGTTACACTGCCTTGTAGTCTCCGTTACTTTTTTTCCCCCGAAAAAATCTCTTCGGACAAGCAAGGAGGAAAAACCCATGGTGTGGATCTAATGTAACTCTCTTGAGGACAGCATTAGCAGAGCGAGTCAGGAGCACAGGGTCCTTTTGAAGGAGGACGCTGGTGGCTGTGACTGCGGGCAAGGAGTCCACTGATCCCCAGAGGAGCTTTTTCTGGGGCTGAACGGGGTCTTTCTGCTTAGTTGTTTCACTGATCTAACACACTGAAATGTTTGGGGGGGGGGGGGGGAGAGGATCACTCCAGCTACTTCTTGACAGCTTCCATTTCTTGAAGATGAACAGAAAAATACTTATCTGCTGAAATGGCAAAGAAACATCTCTGAGGAGGAAGCCCACGAAATTTTCTCAGTCTTTCACAGCAGAAAAGACACCATATCATATCATATCACAGTTGTTTCCAAATAATTTCTGTAGATAATGATGGACTTGGATCTTTAATACAGAACAAATCATTTAGAACACAGCAGTGAATGAAACATTACAGGATTTTCTTTTCTCTTGCCATAGACTAGGCGTCTTTCAAGAGATGGTGCTATAAGAAATGCTACAATATATTTTTGTTAAGTTTCTCTATCTGAGCAATTATGGGCTGTCAGTGCTGTATCAGAGTGACTGGGAATGAAATGAACGCAGACATCATTAAATCAGGTATCACCCCTCCTTCTTTGTTGAGAGAATGCTTTTCACAAAAGTTTATGCGACTAGTTTGTACTTTTATTGCAAACTTTCAAACTGCCACCAGAAAGTTCGATCCTATAAAGAATTGAGTGTTTTGGCCCTGATCCAGAAAACCACTTAAGCACATTCCAAAGTGCTTTGCTGGATCAGGTCCAGAGCTGAGCAATGTGTAGGAGCAAGCTCTCAACGGTAGGGGCCTTCTCTTGTTTTTTTGGTATTTATAAAGGAATCTCCATGATCCTTTATTGCAATCTGAGTATGATGAAATAAAACAATAAATGAGACCTCTAAAAAGAAAGGCCAAAACATGAACGGAGTGAATATGTCTTTGTAGAAATCTAAGGAAAGCTTCCATGAGAACCTCCTCCCTGGTGGAGCGGGACAGCAATTTACTGGGGAAACAGTAGGTAGAATTTGTCTTAGTGCTAATTCAAGCCAGAGTTCAGTTTCACAAGGTGCCATTGGTTCAATCAAACTATGCTTTTACCATGCTACTGGTGGATTTTGTGGGTAAATAATCTATGGTGAATTAGATGACTAGAAATAATCTGTGATGAAAAGACTATTTAATATTATTTAACAATCTTTTCTTCTTTGTGAGCCACCTTGAAAGTTCTTAAAATTATCATAATTATTTAGGGATAAAAGTGAATTCAGAACAACATTTTAGGTAGTAGGACACTGTCTGTAGATTGCCCTCAAACAGCTTCTCTGGTCTTTTTGAGAAGTGGTGGTTGGTTTTGTTAGGTTTCCTTGAAATCAAAAAAGAAGTATGCTTCTTTTCTTTGACTAGATGAATTAGGTCAGAAATATGTTTCTAATGGGCAATAAAATCCAAATCAGTCCTCCCAGTCTCTTTTTAAATCAACGCCTTACTATGTGAAGAGACTAACAATGAGTTAGTGATGTGATGAATTCCCCAAAAAAGAGGGACAATTTAAAGAACAAATGGGAGCACAGAAAGTAATGAAATTAGAAATCAGGTTATTGTATTTTACTTCATTAATGTTCAAATAGCAGTTGTGAGATGGTTGTCCCTTCACTTTGGGATGCCAGGCATATGTAATGGAGGCTTTGCCTTTGTAGAAAGTATGATGATAGTTTGGTGCTTGGATGCAAGAATAACTCTGGTAGGAGATAGATACCCCTTAGCTAAGGGAAGGGGGGAGCGGCTGAGGCTGAATTTAACAAAACCAGACTTGCCCACAGACTTGCAAGCGCTCACAGAGCAGATTTTTAATGCTGCAGGTGACATTGTTGCTGACTGAAGAAATGTTCATCAAATCAGAAAACTGCTGATAAGCTGACTTTCCTAAAAAGGAATCTCACAAACTTCTTTTATAAATCTCTGCCTTTCATGATACACTGTGAGGTGAGGTAGAGGACTTGTGACAGATATTATTTAGATTTTGCTTCAGTTTTTTGGGATAACTGAATGGAGCTATAGAGAGGAAATCTTGAAACATCTGCTTTATGGTCTATCTATTAAATCTGCATGAAAGAATGAAAATTCTCAAGCATAGACTTTCCTTTGAATGTTTGGGTAACTCAAAAATATACCCTTGAAAATTGTTAGCTTTCCTTTAAATTTGCAGTTTTGCTGCACTAAGGGAATACTGAGGATTTATTTATAAATGCGAGTATATTGACCTACGGTCATCCAGGTTCTCTTGCTAAGAATGTATTAATGCTGAACTGAATATATCACAAAAGAGGTGACATGACTGACTCATTCAGTAGTTTGGATATTTGCAAAATATATTTATTGGCAAATTTGTATAAGGCCTAATGGAATTTTAGAAAATCCATCTTATTAAAAAAATATTGTCTTCGTTGTTGTTGCAAGGTTTTTTCAAGCTGTTTTGATTCCGTTTTTGAAAGTTTCATTCCTAAACTAAAAGATTGCTAGAAATGAGTAAGAACTTTGTTGAAGTTTCCATTAATTCCATTTGTAAGCCAAACATTTGGAATGTTTTTCCAGGAGAGCTTGATTTTTGGCTTACATAGCTGTGGATTTTGGTTATAATTCTGTAACTAGATTCAGACTTGTGAGCTTCAGGACTTTCTTGTGTGAGTTTACTTTGCAGCTGAGCAATGACATTTGATGCAATTTCTTTTATTTTGCCCTGTAAGAAAACCAGTTACCATTTTAGCAAAATTGCAAAAGAATCATGTTAAATAATCAGGTAAGAGGCCTATTTTTTCTCATTGTGCCTGTGCAGTTTTCCTTTAAATTTCTCCTTTGCATACAGGGAAGAGTTTTTAAAGCATATAAAGCATCTGTAACTGGAATTACCCCCCCCCCCCCCCCACACACACCCCTTTCATGTTTCCTGGAAATCTTACTATTGTCTTTTTATTATACTACTACTAATAATTTGCTAGTACTACTAAAATAGTATCTTTTTACTATCTCCTTCCTTCATTTGGTTGTGGATGGATTTAGTGCCTATGATATATTCTTTTTAGTATGTATAAAATTGTGAGCATTTCTTTTTCTAACGCTCTGATCACTGAACCTAAGACCAGACTGAAAGCTTCGATCAGTGCTCTACATTTCACAAAGTTGCTTATAGGGCCCCCAACAGACATGTATGGTTCCTGGAGATACTAGCTGACTGTTAAAATAGATATTGTGGAGTAGTGGTGTGTCTTGTTATTTAACTTGGATGAGTGAATAATATATTTAAAAAAGCATCAGTGGGTGATATGCTTTGCTGTATGTTAAAGAATAATTAGAATGGGAGATCTGGGTAAGAAAGACTTTCTATGAACTAGACCTGAATAGTTTAGTTATATGTCGTATGTGCTATAGGACCTTCAGAGTTGTTGAATAGCAAAGATGAAGAAAAAGATAAATTGAATTAATTTATTTTGAATTTATATACATGCCTCTGCTTGCATTAATATTAAGTTCCATCCAAAATCTAAACAGAAAGATCATAATCTTAGAAGTTCTCTTGATAGCATCAGCAAATCATTCTTGTTTACCCTACATGCTAATAAAACAGGAACATGACACTCCTGAAAACAAGATTGCAAAATACAGAAAATGTGGTCTGACATTTTTTTTCTCCCCAAAGGAGGGACTGCCACTAACTAAAGTATTTCTTATGAAAGCTCAATTGCTTAAGATGCAGAATATTAAGAGAGAAAAACACTTTAGGACAGAGCCATGTCACCAGCTGTTACTCACCCTTAATGAAATTGTTAAGTGATATTCTTCATAAATAGGTCAGAGAAACTTTTGAATTGTGAAGAATGTTTTATCTCTTTCTTTGAAATGTTTGTATTAAATTTAGAACTGGTAATTCATTAAGCTCATTAGCTCTGACTAGGAGAGTAGAGCAAAATATCTAGAATATAGATTTCAAGGCTTACAAATGTTACTGCTTACAAATAAACATGAAAGCAATGTGTGGAGAAAAAAATATGGGATCATAATATGTTTAACTGTTTTTTGAGCGTAGCCCTCTGGATTAATTAAGAACATTTTATATATTCAGACACTTAAATATAAACAGAATACATTATGACTTTCAGTTAACTCTGTTTTAATAGGGAAAAAGGGAATGCATTATGATGAATACAGTGAAAACTAGATGAAATCATATTTTTGTTATTTGTCTTTTTTTTGGTTTCAGTTAAAAGAAGAGATAATCACTGGATTTTAAGGGATCCCAACTCCAAACTATCTAATTTTTGCTTCACACTGAAGTTAAACAATCAAAGTTCTAAAAAAAATACGTATACTTACTTTCGGGTGACCTGTTCTTAGTTGCAGGTTTGTAAGGATGCTGCACCTATTTAACCCGAATAGTTTCTGGTACATTCTAACAGTTTTCCAGAGTTCAGTTGCAAATAGTTATACAGGCTTCCTCCTGCGAAAGAGGGAACTGGAGGAAGTCAAGGACTCAGTCCTTGGGAACTGTGGTGGAATCAGTGTCCAATACTGTTGTAGTCTTCCAGGCATGGAGAGTTTGAAATAGCTTTAAAGTATTTTAAATATACTGGATACATTCAGTTCTGTTCTGAATTATGCTCTAGCTACTTGTTTTGTCAGTGATTTGCTATGTGGCTTTGAGGTTATAACGAACATTTCATTCCCCCCTGCCCTGTCCCCTTCTGTAAAATGGGCGCAACAGCACCTAACTGATTAGAGAGACTTTGAGATTCTTGATGCAGACAAAGTCATTTCAAACGATTGTTATCAACTGTTTAATTTGCCAACGTTACATTGCAAAGAAACACATAGATGCTAGAGGTCTTTTGAGCCTAGTAGCTGTGTACCTCAAATATATAGGGCTTAGAGGAGCACCACCTCTCTCAGAAATTTGGTACTAAAACAAGCCGGGTTTTCAAAACTGCATACAGTGCATGCTGTACGTGTCCAGTGATTATATCAGTTGGTCCCTCTTTACCTGCATGTGTTTGAATCCTCTCTAAATTTAAATCCTTGCGTTTTTTAGGTAAATCGTCACAGAAGAAATCATTCCCAACATAACTTAACACTTGCAGACATCATTAGTACACAGGACCACACGGTAAGCAATTGCTCTATAGAACTGATAAATCACTCTTGTTATTTTAAATGTTTTTAATGTAAATGTTACACATGCTTTCTTAAAGAATAAATACATGAGGCTTTGGATGCCTCAAGACATTAAGGGATTTGAGGGAGTTTTATTAATCAATACAAGGAATAATTTTAGAAGATACAAAGCAATTTATATAGCTTGACTTTGCTGTTAACTCAGTCATACAGGACTGACATTTCATCAGTATTAATACTTGGTGTAAAGGAATGTAACCATGTCTTTGTCCTGTCTTTGTCCATGCTAATGTGTTTTCAATATTAATATTAATTTTTATAAATAAAAGTGATCATTAAATTTATTACAATTTTCTTGACACTCCAAGAATTTAGGGGGGAGTGAGAAGA